>NC_060282.1:62963974-63287296 GCF_021613505.1 Equus quagga | reverse complement strand
AAGTTGTATTTAGAAAAAATATATAGCATTGGGTTGAGTACCTTTTGCAAAACTTTGTATCTTAAGTAGTGAAAAAAATTTAATTTTAAATTATTTACTATCCTGTTTCTAATTGTTTTTGAAATTAAAATATTTCTATTGGCTAATGGGTAAAATATTGCCTACTATAAAATTGCAGAAGAAAAATAGTCTTGGGATGATAGCTTACATATAAAATGTAAAATTGTTTCTTTTAAAGCACCAAAATATAAATGCATTTAGGATGAATACTTGAGTCTTCACAGCCATTGCAACCAACTGAATTAAAAATATATTTTAATATAGTCTGTAAATGAGTGATGATAACACACAAGAATGACAGTGTCTCTTGTGTTAGTCCCTATGCAGTTCTCAGAACTGATTTTTCTTGTGGTAAAACAAAACCAGGGAAAAAATGCATTGCTTTTCAAACAACCTTAAAGGCCTGCCTTTAAATAGACAACAGAAGCTAGGGAGATCAATGCTGAGGGATCTTAGATGCATTATTAATCTACCTTTTTGTGTTGCAGAATTACTACACATAACGTACATGACGATCTACACTGTGGTTTTAACAAAAGACCTTGACTGTCCTGATTTAAGAAAGGGATTTTATTCTCACCTCATAAAAGCCTACTTCTTTCTTTTTAATTCAACTTAGATTCAGCAAGAGAATTTCAATGTATTTGAAAATTTTAGTGGAAAGAACTACTCCTTAATATCAAATAGATTATAAAACATGCGTCAAATGGTTGACTCAGGGGCTTTCGCTAAACTGGCCATGAATGCTGAAACCATCTGTTTTTCTGGACGTTGTCAGGGTGAGTGTGGCAGAGGCAGCTGTTTGAAAAGGGACGCTTTGGATGATGAACCAGCCCATTGTTTCTAAGCAATTCACTTGCATTCAGAGGCTCTACCCAAGCGTACTATAGAGCAATCAAAATCAAACTATTGTTTGTACCAATCATATTGATCTGAAAAGAACGTGGTGGGATGACCCCATTGTAGATGCAAATAGTTGTTCTGAGCAGCTGTATGCTGGCCAATATGTACCTCAGTAGGAAACAGCCTTGGAAGCTAGAGGGCTCTCTGCACCCTACTGGGGCCGGAAAAAAGATTATACCAGATTGACTGCAGTTTAAGGGGACTGGGGGGAATGAAGACAGGTCTGTTGGTATTAGTGGTAATTTTCTCTCGCAAAAAAATTGTCGACGTTAAGTCTCTGGTGGTAAAGCTATTTTTATATTAAAGCTTTCTGCAAACTAGAAATCTAAAATCTCCATAAAATTAGATAATTACTTAAAACTACAGCAAAAAAAGTGATTTGCTTTGGTTGCAAATGTCAAGTTCTGACTAGTTCTGCAAATTAGAAAATGCACAATCTTGCCTTATCTGGAATTATTCATACACTGTTTAAAGTTTTATAATTTATTTACAATGCAGAAAAATGTAAAAACAATCTTGATACTGCAATATTTGCATGAATATTAAAAAGGACATTTTTGTCTGCGCAGCAAGCAAATGGAAGCACACAAAATGAAAATTATACTGTTTAGTTTTTTAAAATAACCCGAACGCTTTTATCCATTAACATTTAAGCATTTTGGTTGTCCTTGTCACTTCATTGCATGCATGCTAATATCTTCTCATATAAAATTTAATCTGTTGAACTAAATGAAGGAATTAGTATCTGAAAGACATCTTTCATTAAGCAATTAACGAATCTCTCCAACAAATCTACAAAAGCATATGTGTTTATATTTAATAATTATTTGTATGATCAGCCATATATATGATCAGCCAGTATAACACATGCATACATTTCATTTTAGTCATGATATTACTACACTTAAACTTATTGTCATTGTACTATAGAGTCTTAATAAAAATGTGGTTAAAATTAGTTATTCGCTAGAGAAGATATACATTTATGGTTTATTGACTGTCAAAATTCCTTAGTGATTCAGTATAGAGCAATGAGAATGCCCTCAAGCAGAGCCGTTTGGTTGTGGATGAAATTTTGCTGTATATTGCAGTGAAACCAGAAATAACAGGATAAAGTTAAGACAATTTTTAGGTTTTTAGAATATGTTTAAAAGAAGGCTCAGTATCATATGTGCCAACCAACCTTTATTATAAAATGTAGGGGCCATGATAAGACTTTATTTTGAGTCTTTCTTTAAGAAACTAAAAGAAAATATCTTATTTGAGTTATCCACAATTTTTGTTGCTTAAATAATCATTTCTGAGCAACACTTTAATTAGCAGCCTACCTTGCTTCTCCTGAATATATTCAGTTGTCTTGGTGTCACTGTAAGTATGGCATGGGGTGAAGCCTATGGAACCTTTTATCATGGCAAATTCAGTCCGTTACTAGGTTGGCAGGCCTGTGTAATGTGAAAGAAAAGTACTCAAAGCTATTTTTCAATTAAATCTCAAATTTCTACGTGAATTAACTTATATGTGTGAATGGAATGGCTATGAAGTATCTTTAAACTTCATTGGTTGAAACTTCTTAAATGTTTTATGTATATAATTAATAGATATAGACACTATTTCATTATTCTAACACTCAGTTGAGTATATTTCCCCTCTAGTTTCAGGAGAATGAGACCAATTACAATTTTTTAAGCCAACATAAAGAATTTATTCCATAAAGCAATTTCCAGGTTGTATTCCTAGTATAAGTAAACGTTTGGCCAAATTTTCCATGCCTCTCGGTAGAAATATCTATAGCTATGGTAAGTGATAGTCCGCATGATGTCTTGAGGTACCATAATGACATGTCAGCCACCAAAGAATAATTACATGATGTTCAAAATACTATGCTTAACAATAGCTACTTATTGTTAGATTTTACCATGTGCCCATGGGGAAGTTCAATTTCTTTATATGGAAAGAAACAATTTACTGCTGCAAACTAATAAAATGAAAAATGTATTAGTATGTTTTGTGACCCCCCCCCAAATTCTCATGTAGAAGCCCCAACACCCAGTATCTCAGAATGTGATTATATTTGGAGATAGAGCCTTTAAAGAGATGATTAAGATCAGATGAGGTCATACAGTTGGGCCCTAATACAATCTGAGTGGTGTCCTCACAAGAAGAGGAATTTGGACACAAAGAGACACCAGGGATGTGTATGCAGAGCAAAGACCATGTGAAGACATAGCAAGAAGGTGGCCATCTGCAAGCCAAGGAGAGAGGCCTCAGGAGAAACCAAACCTGCAGACACCTTTGAGGTAGGTTTTTATATTGAGCACAGATAAAGAAGCAGAGGCTTAAAGAGGTTCATTCAGATTTACCAAGGGTCCTGCAAGTAATAACTGGGAAGCTTGGTTTTGAACCTACGTCTGTGTGTCTCCAAAGCCTTCCTCTTAAGGAAGTCTTCCTGTGTGTCTCTTAAGACTTCTTTCCCTTCCTCTTCCTCTTCCATCATGCTGTCTCAAGCAAGTAAAGAAGTGTATCAATGCCATTTAGAAAGAATTTCAGCAATAAGTGTAGAATTTTAAAGGCTCTCTAAATTTTTAACCCTCATTAATAGAAAAACTAGTTAACAAAAATGGTCTCTTACCCCAAATTTTGTTAATAGATGTTAATATTGCATATTCAATATCTCACTTTTGTAATTTTATTTCTGAGTGAATTTATTAAAAAACACTCCACTTGTATTGATTTTCTAGTATGTAAATGTTAACAAGGTAAATTAAATTTCCCCAAAGATGCTAAGAGAAAGAGATTAAGTTTATTAGAAAAATGTGTTAGGGGGCTGGCCCTGTGGCGGAGTGGTTAACTTCACGAGCTCTGCTTTGGCGGCCTGGGGTTTCGCTGGTTCCGATCGTGGGTGTGGACATGGCACCACTCAACAGGCCATGCTGAGGTGGCCTCCCACATAGCACAAACAGAGGTACTCACAAGTAAAATATACAACTATGCACTGGGGGGCTTTGGGGAGAAGAAGAGGAAGAAGAAAAAAAAGAAGATTGGCAACAGTTGTTGGAGCAGGTGCCAATCTTTAAAAAAAAAATCTGTATAAAAAAAGAAAAATGTGTTAGAATATTATAAAATAAATAATTTAGAAAATTGATAATATTTTTTAATGTACTAAATGTGTTCATAGAGAAGTTCAACTTCTTTAAATGCAAAGAAACGGTTTACTGCTCCAAGCTAAAAAAATGGAAAATGTATTAGTATTTGAAAGCCATGTCATTTACTTTTTTTTTTAATTGGGTTGAACTATTTATATGATTCAGGAAGTGGTTAAAAGTTGAAGCCGAGAAAACAATAATAGGGTCTACTTTATTTTTGCTCATATATCCTGGGGGGAGGGGGCAATAATTTATCAAAAGGACTCTGGGCGTAAGGGTATGTTTTCTTTTTGTCCTCTTCCATCCTGTCATCACCTGATATCTTAATATTAAAGGAAAACGTTCAGGAAACTTATAGACCTGCTGTTTGTTTTTTAAACATGTAAAGAGTGCTTACTTCATGTTGTACAAAAGTAGTCAATTAAAGGTTTGAGATAGATCAAGGAAATGAGAAAGACTACACCATGCACTCATCAGCAAATAGATCATTCAAAAGGATACTAGCAACATTCCAAAACAAGTAGCCAAAGTTGGATTTCCCCCTATCTGTTCCTATGGAATTCTTATCTCCTTGATGGTGGGTCAGTCTTGGCTTTTCCTAAACAATCTGCTTCTGGGCTAAGAAGAGCTCTGGAAATCCGATCCAGTGTACTATAGCGTATTATGCCAGTTGTCCAGGCAATGCCAACTTGGAAGCTTAAATACGCATTCTACTAATTGAAATGCCAATAATTAAGAGTATCTGGTACTTTCCATCAGTTCTGAGTCTGTCCTTTGTCGAAGACGCAATTTCCAGCCTGTAGTTTATGGCAGAGCCTTCAGGTACACACGAAAAGAAAGCAGAAACCACTTGCTGCTGACAGTATCAAGTGACTGTGGTTAATGATTACTGTTGGGCCGGCCCCGTGGCCGAGTGGTTAAGTTTGTGCGGTCCGCTTCGTCAGTCAGGGTTTCGCTGGTTCGGATCCTGGGCGTGGACATGGCACCGCCTGTCAGGCCATGCTGAGGTGGCGTCCCATGTGCCACAACTAGAAGTACCCACAACTAAAATATACAACTATGTACCCGGGAGATTTGGGGACAAAAAGTAGAAAAAAAAAAAGATTGGCAACAGTTGTTAGCTCAGGTGCCAATCTTTAAAAAAAAAATGATTACAGTAATAATATAATACTTTAAGTCCGATATAATATTAGAAGATAAAAGAGTAAAATTTTCTGTTAGAGTATAAAACATAACTGTTTTCTAAGGATTTGATTGTGTTTCTCCTGAGGGAAAGAACAACAGTAATGGCATTGACAAATACTTTCTCTGAGATGCATTTATATTAATATTTAAATTGTGTAATTAACCTATAGAAGGCTGTTTTTCTCTTTTGATTTGACAACTGTTTCCATGCAGCTTTTACACCTAATTAGTGTTGAACTAAATAAGAAATATAGAGGCTACTAAACAAACCTAATTATTTCTAGCATCCCTCTTTTTGTAAAGTGAAAGAACAAATCTTTGTGATTGCCCAGGAGCCGTCTGGGAAACCTCAGAGATAGTTTAGGTGAAAAAATAACTTCAAAAAAGTTTTTGTGGTTAATCTGTGGTCTGATGTTGGAAAGGCAAAATCAAGAGTTGGTCGGGAAATTTGGTCATTTGATTAAGAGAGGATATTAGATGCCTGGGAAGAAAGAACGGTGTTAGCTTGGCTACTTATTGATCAAAGTGGCAATACAATATTTTTAAACAAACATAAAAGAAGGCAACAAAATTATAATGAGCCCTAGCATTCTTAGAAATGGGAAACTTTTTTTTAGTAACCAAGGATATGATAAAGTAAGCAAAAAGCATAGAAAATTATTCTGACGATATATAGATTACAAAAAAAAAATTACCCTTTGCTACCTTTGATAAAGAGTAGACTGAATTATCCAAGGCCAACTTGACATTTTAAGAGAGAACAAAATTCGAATATAATGTTTTCCAGTAAAGTATCCAAAAGTTCTTTTTTCTTATCAATAAACCCATCAAAACTGAGAAAGTTTTGGCAAAATGTTAGTGTATTTCAGTGCTCATTTTCAGTCTTGTTATTTAATTATAAACCAAGGCAAATGAATTTCAGAAAATCCCTACAATTTTCTATTTGCATTCAAATTATGTCTTCATTGTCCTCTTTTACATTCTAGAAAAGCCAGATACTTTACTTAAGGGCAAAACACTCTTTTTTCTTTGATAAACAAAACACATTTCATTACCTTGCATAGACAACCTATTGCTCTGTTACTACTTCTAATATAGTTTTAATCACCTATATTAATAATAATTGTTAACTAAAGTAACTTCTATTTCTCAGAAGGAACTGAGAGACAGGTAATCAAGAAAGACCTGTCACTTGCAAGCATTTTAGCAGACTAGGGAAGTTCATGAATTCACACAATATGACCCCCTACAGCCAAAAATATCCATTTTATACCTACTTAAGGTGGCAAATGTGAACACATTCATTAATACAACCCAGAGGTAAAACTACTCTACAAATAAAAAGATAAGAAGCAAAAATATATACATTAAAACCATGTTTGGGACTAGTAGTCCAGTATTCTGTTGTACTTAGAAATATCCAAATATTTGAAGATTATCTATTAATTAACTCAATGTAATATTTGTCCAGAGTCTTAATGTGAACTAAAGATCTCCAAAATTACATTTAAATTGACATAGTATAGGGCATAATTTCTGTTGTCATAAAATCTTTGTCAGAATTACAATTCAATTTAGTTAAACACATAATTTTCTAGTTTTCATCATCATAAATCTTAAATGGGAATAATGGTAATCTATCTGATCACTAAATCCGTATTAGAGTTTAGGAAGTTTATATTAATCCATCTCTTTGTTGATATCTATAAAGTAGATTGCTGCGATTTTAATTGGTATTGTGTTGAATCTATATATCAAGGGGAAAGAATTGATGTCTTAACAATATTGAGTCTTCCAGTCCATGAACATAGAATATCTCTCCATTTATTTAAATCTTTAATTTTTTATCAGAATTTTGTAGTTTTCTGCATATAGATCCTGTACATATTTTGTTAGATTTATACTTAAGTATTTCTTTTTTTTTTTTTTTTGAGGAATATTAGCCCTGAGTTAACTGTTGCCAATCCTCCTCTTTTTGCTGAGGAAGACTAGCCCTGAGCTAACATCCATGCCCGTCTTCCTTTACTTTATATGTGGGACACCTCCCACAGCATGGCTTTTTGCCAGGTGGTGCCATTTCTGCACCCAGGATACGAACCGGTGAACCCCGGGCTGCTGGGAAGCAGAACATGCGAACTTAACCGCTGTGCCACCGGGCCAGCCCCAAGTATTTCGGTTTTTTTAATGGTATTATAAATGGTGTTGTGTTTTTCATTTGAAACTCCAATTTTCATTGCAGGTGTATAGGAAAGCAATTGACTTTTGCATATTAATCTTATGTCATGTAACCTTGCTATAATTGATTATTAAAGGATTTGTTTGGTTCAATTATCTGGAATTTGTACATAGAAAATCATGTCATTTACTTACAACTAAAGATGATTTTATTCCTTCCTTCTTCTCTGACTTTCCCAATTTGTATACCTTTTATTTTCTTTTATGGTTTTATTACACTAGCTGGGATTTCCATCATGGTGTTGTATAGGAGTGGTGAGAGAAGACATCCTTTCCTTGTTCTCTATCTTAGGGGAAAAGCATCCAGTCCTTCACCCTTAAGCATTGTTTTTTTTGTAGGTGTTCTTTATCAAGTTGAGGAAATTTCCCTCTATCCTTAGTTTCCTGACAGTTTTAATCATGATGGATGCTGGATTTCGTCAAATGTTTTTCTCCATGAATTAATATTATCATGATTTTTCTTCTTCAGCCTGTTGGTGTGGTGGATTACATTAATTGATCTCCAAATGTTGAACCAGACTTGCATACCCGGAATAAATCCCACTTGGTTATGGTGTATAACTCTATTTATACATTGTTGGATTTGATCTGCTAATATTTTCTTGAGAATTTTTGCATCTATGTTCATAAGACGTATTGGTCTGTAATTTTCCTTTCTTGTGATATGTTTGTCTGGTTTTGGTGTTAGAGTGAGACTGGCTTCATAGGATGAGTTAGGAAGTGTTCTGGAAGATTTGTGGAGAATTGGTATCATTTCCTCCTTAAATATTTGGAAGAATTCACCAATGATATCGTCTGGGCCTGGTGTTCTCTTTTTGGAAGGTTATTAATTATTGTTTAGATTTCCTTAATAGTTAAGGCCTATTCAAATTATCTATTTCTCCTTTTATGACTTTTGGTAGCTTCTGTCTTTCAAGGAATTTGTCCATTTCATCTAAGTTATCAAACTTGTGGGCATAGGGTTGTTCATAGTCTTCCTCTATTATTGTTTTAATGTCCATAGTGATGACGTAGGAATAAGGATCCATCCATAGTGATGACCCCTCTTTCCCTTCTGATTTTGGTAGATATATATTGTCTTTCTTTTTTTCGTAGTTAGCTTGGCTGGAGGCTTATCAATGTTGTTGATATTTTCAATGTATCAGCTTTTGGGTTAGTTGGTTTTCTCTGGTTTTTTCCTATTTTTAATTTAATTCATTTCTGCTATAAATGGTATAATTTCTTTTCTTCTATTTCCTTTATGTTTAAATTTCTCTTCTTTCTCTAATTTCTTGAATAGAAAGATTCTTGATTTTTCTTCCTTTATAATATGTGTTTAATGCTATAAATCTCCCTCTAAGCACTACTTTTGATGCATCTCATAAATTTTGATAAGTTTTCATTTTTAGTTAGTTCAAAATATTTGTAATTTCTATCAGGACTTCTTTGATCCATATGTTTTGTATGACCCATGTAGTATAGGAGCGTGTTGTTTAATTCCCAAATATGAGGGGACTTTCCAGGTACATTTCTGTTACTCATTTCTAGCTTAATTCCATTGTGGTCTGAGAACACACTTTGTGTGATTTCTTAATTTTTTGTTAAGGTGTGTTTTATGGCCCAGAATGTGGTCTGCCTTGGTAAAGTTTACATGTAAGCATGAGAAGAATGCTTATTTTGTTGGCATTTCTTCTCCACACTCTTCCTTTCTTTCTGTAGAGCCAAGTTTTTGACTTGTTTTGACTCCTGAGCTAACATCTATCATCTGTGCCAATCTTCCTCTATTTTGTATTTGGGATGCAACCACAGCATGGCTTGATGAGTGATGTGTAGGTCCATGCCTGGGGTCTGAACCAACGAACCCCAGGCTGCCAAAGTGGAGTGTGGGAGCTTAACCGCTATGCCACTGGGCCTGCCCCCCGTGAAGAAATTCTTTTAACATTTATTGCAGGGCAGATTGGCTGGTGATGAATTCCCTCAGCTTTGGTTTGTCTGAGAAAATCTTTATATCTCCTTTGCTTTTGAAGGATAATCTTGGTGCGTATAGAATTCTAAGTCTTTTTTTTTATTTCAACACTAAATATTTCAATTCACTCTTTCTTGCATGATGAGATGTCTGCCGTAATTCCTATCCTTGTTCCTTTTTTTCCCTCAGATTGGCACCTGAGCTAACATCTGTTGCCACTGTTTTCTTTTTTTCCCTTCTTCTTCTCCCCAAAGCCTCCCAGTACACAGTTGTATATTCTAGTTGTAGGTCCTTCTGGTTGTGCTATGTGGGACCCCACCTCAGCGTGGCCTGATGAGTGGTGCCATGTCCACGCCCAGGATCCGAACCTACCAAACCCTGGGCTGCCAAAGCAGATCACACAAACTTAACCACTTGGCCACAGGACTGCCCCCTTGTTCCTCTTTAGATAGGAGTTTTTTCCCCTCTGATTTCTTTCCAGATTTTATTTTTGTCTTAGGTTTTTTTTGCAGTTTGAAAATGATATGACCAAGTGTGGATTTTCAGGATAACTGCTTAATGCTCTTTGAGCATCCTGCCTGCGTGATTTGGTGTCTGTCGTTAATTTTTAAAATTCTTAGTCATTATTACATCAAATGTTTTTTCTCTTTTGTTCTCTCTTTTTATTGCTGGTATTTCAATTATGCATATGTTACATATTCTGAAATTGTCTCACAGATTTTGGATGCTTCCTTCTGCTTTTTTCTTTTGCGCTTCAGTTTGGGAAGTTCCATTGAACTGTCTTCAAGCTCGTTGATTCTTTCCTTGCCTATGTCCAGTCCACAAATGAGCCCATCAAAAGCATTCTTTGTTTCTGTCATACTGTTTTTTTGATTTCTTATTTCCTTTTGATTCTTTCTTAGCGTTTTCATCTCTGTCTACATTATGCATCTGTTCTTACATGTTGTGAACTTTTTCCTTTAGAGCCATTAATATATTCATGATAATTATTTTAAACTCCCTGTCTTATAATTCCACAGCGTCATATTGGAGTCTGGTTCTGATGCTTGCTTTATCTGTTCACACTGTTTTCTCCCATTGATTATTAAGATTGTTTTGCATAATTTCATCTTACATAGTTTTTTTTTTTTGAGGAAGCTTAGCCCTGGGCTAACATCTGCTGCCAATCCTCTTCTTTTTTGCTGAGGAAGACTGGCCCTGAGCTAATATCCTTGCCCATCTTTCTGTACTTTATATGTAGGATGCCTGCCACAGCATGGCTTGATAAGCAGTGTGTAGGTCTGTGCCCAGGATCCGAACGGGCGAACCCTGGGCCCCTCAAGTGGAGTGCGTGAACTTCTTTGCTATGTCACCAGGCCGGCCTCTTATATATTTATTTTTTGTGTTTCTGCACTACTGTGCAAAGCAAAGACTGCCTCTGTGTGTGTGTGTGTGTGTGTGTGTGTGTGTGTGTTAAGTATTCTGGTCAAGTAATGAAGTAACGAAGCATAGGAAGTCCTGAGTTAATGTTTTTACTTTGCTTTGATATACCAAATAACGTAAAGCCATCTGAACATATATCTTTAAATTGGCTGTCACATTTCAGCTTCTCTTTGATTTAGCTGTGGAGCTTTCCTTCCTCAGTCACAGACTGTTATTCAGCTAGAATTCCTTTTGTGAAATTTTCTCTCTTAACAGACCTTTTCTTTAATTGCATTATGAAGAACTTAGGAAATAGCAGAAATTCCCTAAACCTTTTGAAATTGAATTTCAGTTGTTTCCTGATTTTTTTAGAAGCAGGTGATGATTCCCTGGAGTTTTCCTTAACGATAGTAATACTTATAATAATTATAATAATAGCTTCTAACATTCACTGAGCATTTGGTATGTGTCAACTTCTTTTCAGAGCACATCGTATATATTATGAGAGAATATAATGCTTTTCTTCTGCCTGACTAATATAATAACTTAAAATTTGAATATATCCAGAAGAAAAAAAGTCTTTAACTCCTCAATATTCTTGATGTAAAATATGTCTTAGAATTTTTTCTCGGTGAAGTGAGGGGCTAACAGAGTGTGGGTAAGGATCTTTTTAAGATCCAGGCAGTTCTCCCTCACTGCATGGGACCAAGTGGCTCCAGTGGCCTGAGACTTGCCCTCCGGAGAAGAGCTGCAGGTGCTGGCCACTGAAAGCACCAAGGGGATCTGAAATTTGCTTTTACGTTATGCTAGTAATAACATACTTGGTAACTTGGTTGTGTGATATAAAAACTTAAACATGGCCCTTGTGTAGAAAAGGAACCAGCCTACTGCGTGGAGATACTGGCAATGCATGATAATTATACTCTTCAAATCTTCCCATAGAAAACTCAATGAGCTGTATTTACTTCTTTCTGGCATTATAAAAATTATGTATCCTTTTATGTGCAGAGACAGTTCCTTGGGGATGAAGAGTTATGCATGCTCATTAACAGAAGAATATGTACCACAGCAGGTACTGTGTGCTAAACCGAAGACTTATGACCCTATTGTCCACATGAGTGGCAAGCATAACTTCTCCATTGTGGTGGTGAATGGGAGAATGAAGAGAGAATGATGATAATGAAAGAGGATAATTTAAATGTTTTTGCTCCATACTTTGGTTAAATATTCAGATACACTTCAAATTAACCATGCTTCTTCAAAGGTTGGAATCCAAGTGTGATTAAACATTACTTTTTTGCTTAATTTCCTGTATTTTGAAATAGAAATATCTTTGGAATTCTTTCTTAGAATGGGCAAAACTTTTGCCCTGGCTGTGAACCTTCAGTATTGGTTTTAAGCCTTTCAGTCTAAAAAGACTTTAGATTGTTGTCATTGGTCTTTCTCGACTGACTTTCCCTACCTCGGTTAGGAACTATATTAGCATAATCTTTGCCTAAAGATTTCTATTTGGTCAGCTGTTCCCCATAGTCCTTTTCAGTTTAGAAGAATGAAGTAGCGAGACAGATGTGGTCACTTTGATGTTGGAATCTTCATGATAATTATTCTTTTCAAGAATTCAGGACTTTTGTGTTATTTACTGTTATGATCAATGTGTATAGTGTGTGAAGATCTGATTCATGAGAACTATTGTGAAAATTGGTTCATTGGTTATATATACATTAAAAGATCTTAAGTGAACAGAAAATAATTTGTGAAGGAAAATAATTTAGGGAAAGCAAAGAATGCTCAGAATTATGGCATTAGGAAACATAGTCCACAAAGGGAAATGGTGAATTATTACACGTATTGTTTAAAAGAAATAAGAGGTATGAAAGTTTAAGCTCCAAAATTAAGTAAAATAAATTACAAGAAACTATGTAATAACATATTATCTTAGATTGGCACCCTTAAAAGCAGAACACCTATGCAGGAGCTTCCAGGGGAACCTTGGGGGAACAGAGAAAGCAAGACAGAGAGGGAGGAAGGTGAGGAAGCAGGGCGATCCCAGAATCACCCAGAGGGTGGGCTTCAGCCTAATCCTGCGGAAGAACTCCAGAATATGAATTATATTTATATGTGTTGAAAGTTCATACTTCCTCACCCCATGGTCACCGGTTGACCGTTACAAAGTGTGTGGGAAGGTCATAGAGCCTCAGGCCCTTCCCACTTCCTGCACCTGCAGCAAAGTAGCCCCTGGCAGTCTGAGATTGGTCCTCTGAAGAGCTGCACCCTGGTGATTGAAAGCACCAGATTACACATTCAGGGGTGGGGAGCATGTGGAAATGGTACAAAGGAATGGGAGGGGACTCAACATTGTCTGCTGTACAGATGATAATGATGATGATCCTGAGTTACTTAGGACTGACATGAAAAAAACCTATAAAAGTTCAGTGAGGATGTTTCAAATCTGTATAATTTCTTAGCTTAAAGGAAATAATCAATTCAGCCATTATCAGTAATTGATGTTTGCTGCTTTGCTCTTAATCATATAACAAACAAACCAACCAACCAACCCTACTATTTATTGAGCACCCACCATATGTCAGGAACTATACTGGGCACTGTGAGCACATTAACTCTTTGATGCCTAGGGCAGTGAATATGGGCATTGTTTCCCCCATTTTAGAGAGGGCAGGGCCCCTGCCAGATGTAATGGTATACCAAAAATGATCATTGAATGAGCAAATGAATGAATACATCTTAGTGAATCAAACATCGGCTGGCTATATACCTTTATTCCATTTATCTCCTTAAAATACAGCCAGTTACTGAATAGCTCACTCAAGACGCAAGTGTATGTCTGTCTGACTCTGGAGCCCCAGGTGTTTTAATATGCTCCTGTATACCACCTTTCCAGAAGAAAGTTGTTTTAACTACTTTTAATCTCTATTTCCCAAATAAGAATTATAACTCCCTGCGTTTGTACAGCACCACACAGTTCATGCAGCCTTCCACATTCTTTATCCCATTTAATGTTAACTACCGCTCAGTGAGGTGTAATGCCCTCCATACAAATTAGGCAGCTGATGTTCAGAGAGGTTATGTAACTTACTCAAGATCACAGAGCCTGAAAACAGTAGGGCTGAAGCCAAAGGCAGCTCTCCTGACTCCAAGTCCAGTGCTCTTTCCAAGATAGGAAGTTGTTTTGATTATGTGCTTATTTTTATATTGTGAGTTTCCTTGTGGGATTCAAAGTATTTTGCAGCACTTGCGTCATTGCAGAGTCTTTAGTCAATACATATTTTCTAAGCTGATTTCTGTGAAATTGCATTAAAATGAAGGACTTTTTGATCCCCCCCAAGGTACATATTCAGACTCTGTGATTTCTCAGATACATGTAGCTTTGTAGAGATGGCCCATGGTTCATTTAAATCACTTCTAAAATGACTTTGCTAATTAAAAGATGAAAAATTTAGGGAATAAGGGAAACAATGGAGATGTTTTGGGTTTTTTTTTTCTTTTAAAGATCAGAGGGCTGAAAGAAGGAGGCTTCTTATCTTACACACTTGTTCCGTAGAAGTGATATATTTTTGCTTTAGTTTCATCTCAAGAAGGCAACACCTTAATTAAACTCCAGTGGGCCAGTTTAATTAAAAAATGTCAGTCACATCCTCACAAGGGGACCAGATATCCATGAAACGTACCGTCTGTTTCCTTTGGGGTTACTCAGAAATCTCTGACCCTGCACCCACTGGGACAGTGCGTGGTGGCGCTGGGCAGAGCTCGAGCGTTTGTGCGGCTGAAGGAGGAGTGGGCCTTTGATGGGCTGTGAGCGAAGTTGGGACATGATGAGAAGAGACACCAGGTAGATCATCAGGACCCAGATTTTGAATATTTAGAGACATTCTTCTCTATCACTGTACTGAACTAAGGGATTCCTAGTCATAGTTTCTGTTCTCATCACTGAGAAGATATCTAAGAAGTTAGTCACTCCTCTGTCTCCGCTCTGCTTCCTTCCCTCTCTGCCTCTCTCCCTGCTTTCCTTTCTCTGATCGGGTGGGCTCAGACCCTGAAGTTTCGTGTATATGTGAGAGCCTTTTAGTGGCTGCTTCAGCCTGAACCCAGATACCCCTGTCAGCAAGGAAGCCACATCCCTAAACCCTAGGGCAGGAGTCGGTTGAGGGGTTTCAGAATCACAATGTACCGAGGGCTTACTGTGGTCATTCCCTCTTCTAGCTGCTTTAAATACATGATTTCATTTAATATCCACTTTGTTATTACCTCCCTTTACACAGATGTGGAAAATAGAGGCTTAGCAAAATTCAGTGACTTCCCCAAAATTATAAAGCAAGCATAAGAAGAAGCTAGGAATTGACTTACAAAGCTATCTATGACCTGAAGAGCTTCCAACTAGACTCACTTCTCAGCCATCTCTTCTTTATTTATTGAAAGTGGCTTCGTTGTTTTAATCTGATTATACAAATATTACATGCTTATTCTAAAAATTTGATGTATTGGAATAATATGCTATTTTCATTGAGGACCTTTTATAAAAATAATTCTTTTTGTTATCAGCCAACCTTCCACCCCCTATCTCCTACTTTCCTCCTCGTTGCTCCAGTTCCCTTCTATGCTTCTATCAACGACCAACAACCTCTTACACAGCCTTTCAAACCTTTCTCCAGAGCATAAAATCAGAACAAACCTGTGTGTGTGCACACATCTGTGAATAGGGATTTTGCTATTGTTAGTTTTTTAAAAATGTATTCTCTGCATCTTACTTTTCATTCAAGAATACATCATGGAAAAATTTCCTGGTCAACTAGTTATGGCACTAACACATTCTTTTAAAGGTATGTAATATTCTATAGTCTGGATGGTCCATAGTTTTTCTATTTTGTCTATTTTTTTGTTTTTTCTTTTTGCCCCAAGAAATAATTCTGCACTGAATATCTTTGATTACATATGATTTCATATGGGTGCTTCTATTTCTACGGGATAGATTTCCTAGTAAGGTTTTTGGGTTGAAGAGTATATGCATTTTTTATTTTAATAGGTATCTCCAGATTTCCCAGGAGGTTCTAGGACATGTTATTATGCCTTTTCTCA
Source organism: Equus quagga (assembly GCF_021613505.1). Classification (NCBI taxonomy): domain Eukaryota; kingdom Metazoa; phylum Chordata; class Mammalia; order Perissodactyla; family Equidae; genus Equus; species Equus quagga. Next base: position 63,271,333 of record NC_060282.1, on the reverse strand, counting down.
AAAACCCATCAGACATACATAAGAATGGATACATGTGTTCCTAACTAAAATTTGACTTTCACAAACCCTGACTATCCCTTGTCAGATGTGTTATAAATGTTTCAGCCCTGGATTAGGTGCAGACTGGAATCCGCAGGATCAAGTTGACAACAAATTGCCAGAGATAGTATGTTTACTTATGTATGCCCCTACTGAATTTCTGGGTTACTTAAAACTCACAAAAGTCCTACAAATGTCACTTAGTGGGCACTTGGATAGCAAATTGTTGCATAGCAAATCAATGTGGGCACTGATTTATAGAAACTCTCCCTATGACATGTCGTTATAGAATCAGGAATTTTGAGCTAGAACTGTTACATTGATGGTTCCTCCATATACTATAGAGTCTTGGTGAATCATATCTTGATGGGATGTGCCATCAGAGCATGCTGCAATGTTATCTCATTGAGAGGTTTGCTGAAAACCTATTTCCAAAATGTCTTTCAAAATGTTCAAATTTTTAAAAAGAAAAGACATTTATTTAAATGTACTTTAAAGCCCACTGATTCAGGGCTAATGATTGTATAGTTTATTAATCAAATGTATTTAGCAGGAAAAAAAAGCCAGCTACAATTCACTTACAATTGAGATTGTACTCTATTTTAACGTTATTTTAATGAGCTACAGATTTGAATGTGAGCTTTGTTCATCTGTTGCTTCCGCTCAATTGCAGTTTCGTCCTAAGAAGACACAAGACAGATTGATCAGGCTTCCAGTCATTGTGAGGCTTAAATGAAGTGAACAGGGCCTTATGTTTCTAAACCAAATGAGAGGATTAAGGCAAAAAGGAAAAGGAGGTAAAAAAAAAAAAAAATTTTGAAGTCTCCCCTCCCCCCCCAAAACCACTACATCCTTTAAATCATCTGTTTGCTATTCTTAAATTTGATGCTACAGTATCCCCGTTTTCCTAGGAGAGCATCAGGAGATGACATCATAAAAATGAAAATCGCAAACATCCCAGACGACTGTGAGCATTTGTAAATGTAAGGGGAAACCTACTGTCGCCCTTCATTTGTTGACACACAATAATTTCAATGCAAAAGTAAGTGTTTTCATTACCTTAGGTTTTCTTTATAGATAATGTCCTTATGTCCGAATTTAAAAAGCTATTTATCACCTAATACTTTGTTAAAAATGATTGCAAATTTATATGGTTTATTTAAATGAAAATAAAGTTTGTTTGAATCAAAAGTGATTTTTGTGGTTAATATTTATAGCTGTGTTTTAAACACTGGGTACGTTTTTGAGGAACTTCTCTGACAGGCCATATAAAGTCTAGCAAGCACATATTGGACAGGTTTAAGCTGCTCTTATTTTTAATTTGCAAGGGTGGCCTAGAGAGGCCATAGCTTCCAAGATGCAGTTTTCCGTTGTATTTATACTCTAGCTATGCTGCTTAAGATGAAAGAAAGACTTCACATCCAGAAAACAGAACTTTTTCTTTCTGCAGCTTTAAAAGTGGTCTTTAAGAAGACCACTCCAGAAAACTATATGGCAGCTTTGGCCAACCTCATTAAACAAGAAATTAATCACAGTTTCTGAGCTTCCATGACTCAGCCTTCTGATAACAAGACAGCATTGTCTGTTATGTTGTGTTGTTTTTTAAAAAAATTATAAATGGCTTATATTTAATGTGAGTTTATAAATTAACTTTTTAGGTAAGAATACAGCTTCTAATTAACAATAATCATATTTTTATGAACTAAGATTCTTGGAGTAATCCAGATTCTGTGAACTTATTTGAATAATACAATAAATGAAAACATTTGTAGTAGATAATCTAATATAAATAGAAAGTATTATTTTGTATATTAGATACAGTCTAGGACAGTTGTTAAATAACATATGTTTTTAAAACCGCAAATTTTGGTAGGAGAGCTCACTACTGAAAAATTCCTGTTGCTAATGCTGTGTATTATAAGTGTGAATCTTTTACTCATGCTTCACCTACATTTATATGCTGGTTTTGCTTAAAGTGAGCCAGACATATTTTAGTTTTTCCAGAGAGTGCGTTGCTTATTCTAATTTGTTTCTTTCAGATTGATGATAGGATAGGTGTGGTAAGACCAAAATCAATATAAAATAAAATGCAGAACCTAAGGTATTAAAAAAAAGGAGTAGAGAAACACTATATGTGTGTAATCCTGTCTGAGCAAAGCCACAGAATTCACTCAGAGCTTTGCGAAAGCCAGGGCAGATGTTTACCTTGTAGTTGAGCTAGTTGTGTAACTTGATGAAGACAGAGTTGTTTGTAATTCAGTGAAGGAGGGTTTTGTTTCATCGTTTGTTAGTTAAAATTAATGTTGAAGTTTTCATACGTTCTCTATTAGAAACAAAACAACCACAAAACAAAAATATGTAGGAAAGTTGAGATTGAATTTACAGGTAAAGAACTGAGTAAGAATCAAGTGTTTTCTTATAGTTTGTCATTTGTGATTATATGTGACTTTGTAATAGTTTACATTTTGATCTTCTGTTTTGTTTGTAATAATAGATTTTTGTTTAAAGAAAAAATTTTCTGTTTGTATATTTGATTTTTGATAAATTTTGCATAAAGTAAAAACCTATTTGGAAGTGATTTACAAATAGATTAAATTCAAAATATAATTAAGAGGCTTTTAGCAAACTCTGCTGAAAAACTTTGCTGGAAAATTATATAACACTTTCATTATACAGAGACTGTTATGCTAGTTATTAATTGTGATAAAATTTAAAATGCATTCACATATAGTTTTATAATTACATAATTTAAAGGAGTATTTTTTATCACAAGAGATTTATGTTTGTTTGACTGATATGTCTTTTAAAATATGCATGTGACATACATTTTGGCCTTGGGCAATGATGTATGAATTAAAATTGTATAATGACATACAACCAATCTTAAAGAGCTTAATTTCCCTTTGATGGCATGTGTGTACAACCATTGTGTGGATGTTTTTGCATTGCTTTGAGCATTAACATTTTCTCTGAATATTCTGTGTATCTAAGTAACCATGATTGTGGTTCATTTCACTTAATGGTCTTTCTATAAAATTAGAGCTTTGAGAATATTATTATTTGCTTCAGCTAATACCAGTTACATTATTCTTTTATAGGACAGCTGATATTTTCACATGACAGAGATTTTCCCAGTCTCTTGACTTTTTCATTTTATTGTGTTGTTCCTTTTGTTGAAAGCACACTCATAATAAGTTCAAGGTGAAGTTTTTAGGCTCGAAGCTGTGAGTCAATTTTCATGTAAACAATTGCAACAAACATCATTGACATCATCCTTTTATTCATTCAGTTTTGCATTCTGTCATGTGAATGACCATACCTGTGTGTTTTAAAAATCTTTATTTCTAATGGGTATATTAAAAAATCCTTAGGTATTCAATGCTTTTCTGCAAATAAATGTAAAGTGGGTGTATTGCACCTTAGATTAAAGGCCAGTAAGGCAGACAAAAGGGACACCATTGCAAATTAAAACATAAAGGTCTGAAGTATTTTTGAGAGGTTCACAGATACTATGTTCCAATCAGGCTCAATAAGGGCTGAATTCCTATTATGTTTCTAAAGCCTCCAAAAAGACATGGGAAGGGACCCAAAGTTAAAGTCGTCAAATAGAAAGCACTTAGACCAAGAGCACATGAATGTATGACTGGGTAATGGGCCTTTCATCTTTGAAATAAAAACAGTTCAGATCAATTGGAACCGAAGTTTCCCCCTTTGAGAAAGTTTATTTTAATGAGTTTGCATTTTATGCGTGGGCTGCTCTTTAATCCAGCCTGTTCCATTGAAGTCTTACCCAATGAAGACGCAAGACAGATTGTCCAAGCTTGCGGCTATTGTTAGGGGTTGATGAAGTGTATGGGCCCTTATGGTTGATAACAGAAGTAGATGGTCAAAGCCAATAAATAAAACTTTAACTCTGATTGTTGGATGCTTTATGCTGAAAGGTTTCCATTAGCATGGATCTTTGGTTTTGAAGGACTTGTGAACCCAAAGGCAGCTTGTAGCTCTGTCATACATACTAAGTCACTTAGACAAGCAGCAATCTGTCCTAGCTGATCAACTCAGTTTGGCTTTTAAAATTCTAGACTTCTTTTTAGAAATCAACACTGTTCATATCTTGACAGACAGCGAGCTTAATATGTGAATCTACTGCACTGTTGATTCATCGCTGAAGCGGGTTAAGGAGGAGGTAGTTTGTGCTTTGCTTTGTGGGATCTTAATCGTGTAAATTTTGGAGATAAAAATTTAGTATGTTTTAAGTGGCTGATATTTGAGTGTGTGGAGGAGGAGGATATTTTACAAACAGTGTTAGTCACGGAACTATCTCAAGTGTCATAAATGTTGGTTGCTCATCCAAACACCCGTGGGTCTGGCTAGTCCTAGCAAGTACTGTGTGCTTGGATTTAAAGAGGTAGGAGACTGTCCAGCCTGTTGACAATGAAAAAAATTAATTTGAACTGCTGATAAGGAAGGAAAAAATACACAGTAAATTAAATTTAATAGACTGAAAGAAAAAAGGTCTCCAAATTTTTATTCTTCTAAATTCTATTTAATCTAATTTTTTGAGTGATGGATAAGGTCACTTGGATATCCATAGTTGTCCTAAAACCTACCAACACCGTTTATCATGAGTTGAAGTCCCTTAAAAATCTGCCCCAGGGCCCTCAAAATTATACAACACTAATTTAGCACTTTAAAAGCCACTGTATCGCACAACTATTTAAATCATGATTGTTGTAGCACAAAGATGGAACCTTGATGACCTTGAAGGAGGTCACCCACCCGTCATTGCCTTACCACAAGAATGTTAGTTAGGCTCTTGAGGGAATCTACCTTATATTCACCTTTTTCCAGGTACCCTGAAGAAAATCCACCTGTGATATTTTTTGAGGCAGTGATACAAATGGCAGCCGTTAGCCCATATCCTGCATCTGCCATTGCACAAGGGACCTTACATGCCTGGAATGGCCCACTCTGCCCACAGGAAGCTCCATCAAACTTCCCCTGACCCCAAACAGCTACTGTTAGCCAACTTCAAACCTCGAGGTGAACATAATGGCTGCATTACGGTAAAACGGAGTCCAGATCCTGGAATTGTGGCAGAATGATGTATTCTCCCCTCTTCCCAATATTTTGTAGTAAAATCTATAAGAGTGAATAAAGTGGCTAGCAAGGATAACAATGAGAGAAGTCAGAGGCAATGAGGAAATGAAAGTAGGTGGGTTAGGAAGCCTGGTGAGGAGAGGGCAATATAAGTGTTGTTTGGTAATTTATGTGAATTATCCAGGGAGTGTCCTTTCATGTCCCTTTTCCCCTTTGAAGAATATGGTATATAGTTTATAACCATGTTCACATTTAGTGATTTCGCATCTCTTCCTCAGTAAGATGACACTTATTTTACAGTCTCAGTATATTTCACTGGTGTCAGATGTTTTAAAAAATTTCATCAAAAATTTTCCAGTATCTTTCTCTTCCAGAAAAGACAATTTAGGTATTAAAATGCCCACTGTTTTTAAAATAATGATCTTTGAAGTATAACACAGATCCTAATTTCTACCAAATTTCAAGGTAGACATGTTGGAAAGCAGCAAAGATGCTTCCAGAATTCTAGCCTGTAATTTGTTGGTTGGAGTCCTTGGGAGCCATCAGGGTCTCAGGTCTTTTACTGAAGTCCCCTGCTCTCTGATTGCTAGATTTGCTTGTTTAATGGTTTTAATTCCCAAACAAGGGGCATGGGCAGCTTTATTCCTACATAGGGAAAAAGGTTTCTATGTCTTTCTACAAGACATCCCTTCTCTCTGCATCATTAGATTAAATGTCTGTTTGAAATATGATCAAATGTTGAGTTTATCTTGCTGATTTTTTTTTAACCTTTAAAAATCTCATCATCATTATATTCAGCTATTCATCCTGAGAGTAGTGTGATGGGACATTGGTTTTCATACGGTATGTGACACAGAACCAGAAATGGGACGCTGTCGTGTCTAGATCTGTCCATCACTGAGGAATGACCTTAGACTTTCTGATCAATTCTGACAAGTCACTGACAGTTTGCAGGGGAAGCACATATGTGACAAAGGACAAGCAGAGGCTACATGTGTCAGCAAGAACCCTTTGATTCTGGCTTGAAGGAGTCAAGTTGCTGACAACTCTGGTATTTGGATGCTCTTGGTTTTCTTTCTAAACGTGGCTTCAGAAAATCACAGGTGCCCCTTCTTTCAGATACAGTTTTCCTGCTGATTTAGTCATTGGCTAAATGGCAGATCACAATGATTTGAATGCTAACACGTCCTTGCTCTTTTTGCCAGTTTGCTTATGAATTTGCACACATTTATTGACATAATTCTGAATCCTGGGCGATAAGGGGGTAAATTGATATTGTTTCTAAAAACCACTATTGAATTGAATTGTTTTTAAATTATGTTTAGCATAAAAATGGGCAGTTCTGGCTCCAGTTTGAGTTTTAAAGTGTCAATGTCTATCCCTTGCACAGATGGAACAGAGGCCCTATAGCACAGTGGCTAAGAACTTGGATGCTGAAGCCAGACCACGTGGGTTTGAGTCTTAAATCCACTTAAGAGTTGGGCTATATTGAGCATACTACCTAATATTTCTGGGAGTCAGTGTCCTTATCCATAAAATGGGGATAATAAGGGCTCCTACCTCCTCAGGTTGTGAGAATTATATGGCTTACTACCTGTGAAACTTTTAGAACAGGGTCTAGAATATGGTAGGTGCCACATAAGTGTTTGCAATTTATTAGGCAAACATTAAATTATGTTGATGAATTTTTATATATCCAATATGCACTTTCTATGAGATAGCATAATGTAAAAAGCGAGATCCGTGAGTTTATAATTTTGGTCAAATTTGGAAAAATTTGGGCCATTATTCTTGGAAAACATTTTCGTCTCCCTCCCTTCTCCTTCTGGAATTTCAATTACTTGCATTGCTTAGACTGCTTTATATTGTCCCACAGGTCATTCTTTCTCTTATTTACATCTTTTATTTCTATTTTTCTTCCTTTTCGATAGTTTCAATTTCTGTTTCTTCAAGTTGACTGATCTTTTCTTCTACAGTATCTAATCTAATCTGCTGTTAATGTCATCCAGTGTAGTTTCATTTCAGATATTTTTCATGTGTAGAATTTTCGTTTTTTTGTATCTCCAATTTGTTTTCAAGTTTATGTTTTCCTCTACATTCTTGAACCAATGGAGCATGTTTATATTTGCCATTTTAACATCCTTGTCTGCTAATTTTATCCTCACTGTCTCATTTTTGGGGGCAGCTTTTATTGATTGATTTTTTTTTCTATTTTCCTTCTTCTTTGCATGCATGGTAGCTTTTATTGCATGCTGGACATAGAGGATTTTATTTTGGGGTGCTGAATTTTGTTGTATTTCTTTTAATAGTGTTGGACTTTGTTCTGGCATGCAGTTAAGATTCTTGGTATCAGTGTGTTTAATTTGAAACTTAGTTTTAAATTACCTAAGGTTGGGTCCTCAAACAGATCACTTCACAAATCTCATACAATACACTGACAATTTTTGTTTGATAGTGCTATTTATTAAGTTGTTATTCAGCTCTCTATCCATTCGGCCAACTAGTATTTTATTGAATTTCTCTGATGTGGTAAAGATGAATAAGCATCCTCAAGGAACTTACAGTTCAGGAGAGAAGATCAATATAGACATAAAATGTTATCAAGCAGTGATATGCAGATAGAACTCTATACAATGTGCTATAGAATCTGGTTGTACCTCTCTTTTCCCATGTGTGTATATAGATGTTCAACCTAAGTGTTCTCTCTTATATTGAATTTTCTTTTCTCTTTGGTTATTCTCTCTCGTTTAAGAAAATTTCAGTATTATAAAACAGTGTGTGTGTGTGTGTGTGTGTGTGTGTGTGTATAATGAGGCAGGCAGAAATGTATCTACTTTTATAAAAACTCAAGCATTTATTCAATGAACATATCTTGATTGGCTGTAATGTGGCAGTTCACAGCTGGAGCTGCAACCATGAACAGAACAAAGTCCTTTCAAAATGCAAATTCAAAATGCACAATCAAGTGGTGATAATACATACCACATTACAAAATTATGACTCTGTATTTATCTTCCTGCTTTTAAAGTGATATGATGATTCTAGCATTGAGTTAATGGTAGAAAAATTGCCCTTGGGCAGGCCAGCTTGTTCCCTATTCTGTGCTCTAGATTATAAGTGCTGCTTAAAATGGCTAGTTGCAGAGAAGTGTTTTAAAAAAGGATTGCTGTTGTATCTATATTTTGTCTGCGAGAGTGCTATTTTTGTAGATACAAGTTGGATTCCTGTTTTTAGAGTTTTAGGATATGAATTTCAACAAGATTATTAATTACAAAAGAAAAGCCAGGCTAGGAGCTACTACTACTCCAAATGTTACTACTACTGTTACTGCTGCTGCTGCTGCTGGGTGTGATTTCCTAAATTGTCAACATCTGCCGGTGCTCTGTTGGGTAGTCTGTGAGGTTCTTTACTTAATCTCTTTTCATTCTCAAAAGAATCCTGTGAGGTGTACGATAATAATAGTACAGAAGACAAAAGTGAAGATGGCCATAAAATCATTTTCCTTAAGTATTTATGGAAGTGAGACGTAGTCACCAAGACAGAAATAATTTTAAACCCGCATTATTGAAGGTACATAATAAGACTATTAGCACATGCTACGTTGCACATTGTAAATTGCAATTAGCATTGTTGAGTTGATGCCTGAGTTGATGGCTTTCTGAGCAAGGCTTATTTGAAAGATTCAAATCAAATTCTACATTATTATCTAGAAGGAAGGCATATTATAAGAGAATTTGGAATTTAAGATAACCCTCACAAGAGGGCCTTCTCAGTATCTCTGCCTTACTGAATAGCAACTGCCCCCTTGGCTGGCTTTCCAAAGAACTAACTGGAAGTTGAGTTGGAGACAAGATTAGAATGGAGATGCGCATGGGAATTCTCTGGGCTTCCTTCTCTAAGGCAGGGGCTCATTTCAGAGAGTGACAGATGACAAGATCAACACTGGGCAGACGACCTTCCCTTGACACCTCACCCTCTTTTTAGTGCCACCATTTGCCCCTTCCCAGAGAGCCAATAGTGATGGGCTGCTCTGCAGTAATGGGTCCCAGAGCTGCGGGGCCGCCAATCTGGAGAGATGCCGGTGGGTTTACCATGAAGCTATGAAACCAGTAGCATTCAGCTGTGAAGTGTAAAAGTAGAGAGCAGGTTTGCAGTGATTCTGCTGTTCAAGTAGTTGTAGGAGATTTTTCTACATCTCTGTGCTGAGATGACAAAAAATATTACCAATATTATTAAAGCTAAAGTGCCCTAGCACCTCTGGCATTGTCTTCTTCTGGTGGATTAAACTTTGAAAGATTTGAAAAGTGGAACTTTTACTCCACCCCTCCCCCTAGCCTCACATCTCCCCTCCCCCTTCTAAGAATACGGAATGGAAATGCGCAAGCTGTAATGTACTTGTTTCTATATGTACAGTTTGTGATGATGGTGGAGAAGGTATTTTTAAGCTGAAAAAGTTATGTGTAGTTTTATTCTTTAAGGTCTTGCGGGGGTTTTTCTGCTTTAAACTGCTACAAAGTAGGTATTTTCTTTTAAAATTAAGTTGTTTGAATATTTTATATAATTTTAAATATTAAGCTTAAATTGAAAGTAAGATATTTTGTCTATTTTTATAAGGTGCTTTATGTTTATATATATATTATATATTTATATAAATATAAATAAAAACGTTATAATACGTTATCTCTATTTTGCAAAGTGCTTTGTATTTACATGCTCATCTGTAACTCAACCATTGATTGATCTATTGGTGAAATTTATTGAGTTTCTTCTATGTGCCAGGTACTATAAGCCCACAGTAATATATAAAGCAGGTTTCTGAATCTAAATTTGGTAAGTGTCCTAAGAGAGAAAGGGTCTACCACAGTGTCTGACATATAGGAATTGCTTAAACAGAGTCTACTCCATGAATGAGTGATGTATGAACAGATGAAAGAGAAATGGTATTTGACCTTGCAAAATGGGTAGGTTGGACTTGAAACAATGTGAGAGCAAAGGCAGCCATGTGAGCAAAGAAAGTGGGAAGAAAAAATTCAAGACAAGTTTAGGGAATGGCAAACAGTCCAGTCTAACTGGACTTCATGGATGAGTGACTGTGTTTTTGTTTTGTTTCGTTCTGTTTTGTTGAGGAAGATTTGTCATGAGCTGACATCCATTGCCAATCCTCCTCCTTTTTTGCTTGAGGAAGAGTGTCTCTGAGCTAACATCTGTGCCAATTTTCCTCTACTTTGTATGTGGGATGCCTCCACAGCATGGCTGATGAGTGGAGTAGGCCTGCATCCCAGTAGACCTGGGATCTGAACCTTTGAACCCTGGGCTACCGAAGTGCAGCATGCCGAACTTCAACCACTCAGCCACGGGGACGGGCCCTGATTGTGTTTTAAAGTAGGTTACAGCCAGATAATAGACACCTCAGACTCCACTTTATAGAGTCTAGATTTTGTCTGTACCTTGAGAAGACATTGAGAGCTTTCGAGAGAAGCGATGACCTGGTCAGGTCTGTGCTTTATAACTTAGCTGGCGACACTGGTAGGCTAGGAGAGGATAGAGAGATTCCAAAATCACACGGACTGGTTTCGAGACTCATGCAATCCATGAGATTGAATCTACTGTGATTGTCTTCTGCTTAAACAATACCCTCAGAAAAATGAACTGAGCCCCATTGTTGTTATCTGATAAAACTGTGTTTGGTACAGTCTACGGAAAATACTGCCAAATATTGTGGCATGACGCAATCAGTCATGAAATCAGACTAAAACAGATTGTTCCCAAATGGTGAAATGTGAGGTGAAATATCTGATGGGAAATAAAAATCTGCATAGGGAAACTAACTCAGAAATCAAATCCTTTGCTATCTATTGTGCTTAATTTTCGACGTCTTAAGTGCTTCTGAGGAGAGAACTTTCTAACTTGATATTTTCTTTTTTCTTCTTTGGAAAAGCCACACATTATTTATACTATTTTTCCTTTTTCTTGTGCTTTTAACACAAATTATGGTTCCATCCAGACTAGCCCTAAGGTATCTCAGTTTTAATATCGTTCAGAACTCTTTCATTCTTTGTGAAATATACAATCAAAATAATGAACATAGAAAACAGTCCAGTTTTTTATGAATAGCCTTATGATTTCCAGAATTCTAGTTTCTTAATAATTTTCATGATTCCACTAATACATTTATATACATTCTGAGTAGTAATGAAGCATTACTTGAATGTGTATATATATGTATATATATATATATATTCAATTCTATACATACACACTCCCCCCCAACACACACCTATACCATTAGAGATTTTTGGGGAGCCATGAGAATTCAGTGCATAATACTCCTTTCTTCTCACTCTACACTTTCTTCAAAAACAACTGATAAATAAGGCAGGAGACAGAAAGATGGAAATCAAAATATCGAATTTGTTGTTCATCAAGCTGGTTGGAAAAATGAGAGTTGACGTTTACAACTGAAAGGGTTTGCAATACATTGTTTATTTTGGCTCTTCTTCCCAACATGTGGACATGATGGCCCACCTAAGGAATAATTGTGTCTTCAGAGCACACGTACCTTGTCAAGACTCTCTCTGTCCCCTTTGGTCTGGAGCTGATAAGGAAGAAGAAAAGAATCCCCCACTGCTTCTACATTTTCAAGTTAGCTCCACCCCTTGGATAACATGGAGCAATTCATGTCAGATCATTGTCACCCACAGTAAGACAAATCATTTCCTCTTTGGGGGGAGGCAAAGGAGGAGGGGAGTACAGGGCAGAGCAGAGAGCAATTGTGTTATCTAGGGGAAATCCCTCCACCTAGCTACACAAAATCAGTGGAAAGAATGTTCCCTCTAAAACACACACGCACACACACACACACACATTTACAAATATATTCAGGCTTTGTTTGAGGGAAAAGTTTATATAAATATTTTTGACTATGATTTTGCTATTTGTGCTGTGATTTTAGTAACTAATACTTTTAGTGTTGAATATTTAAGAGATCAGAATGCATGTATTATATGCACTTATATACATTCAAGAATGCAGAATATTTTAAAGCTGTATTTCAAAAAATAATGAATTTCTAATAAAACAATTCAGAAAAGTAAGATAAATTTTAAAAATCATCGTTAAAATATTGACTATGAAAATGATGGTATTATTTCAGAAACCCTAGTTGAGCTCATGATGATCAGTGTGGAGGTATCATATTTCAATCACTACAAAATGCTTAGCTCTTCTACACTTTGTTTACACGTTCTGTTCTTGGTTCTTTTATTCTCTTTCTTGGAAGCTTTTCAGGTGTCTTTTAAATTTATTATATGGCATCTCTCCAGTCATCTTCTTCTAGAAACTCTTTGGTATTTGGCATCCAGTGGTTAAATGGGAGCATATCACACACAGAACATAAAGCAACAGACCGAACGGTCTAGGCTGCCTAATAATCCTGATATTGACATTATACTTTTAAAAAATATTTTACTCATATCTTTGTCATTTTTCATGGGAGACTGCTTTCCTTAAAGATTTCACATACAACTAACTAGTGATAGATAAGTTTTACGAGGTACCAAAGAAAAGGGTAGGGTATTGGCTGATTGTGGGGATAGAATGAGGATGTCTTGTTGAACAGGGTGAACTAGCAGCAGCAACGAGGACCAAGTAGGGAGCAGAAGGTGATATCATAGAGCATCCAACCTCAGTAAGTTTTAGAGAGTAAAGCTAAGATGTCATTCAAATATTTTATAATTCTAAGAGAAATATATACATTAGATAAAATTTACACTCAAGATTCCATATTTAGTTTAGATAAGATTTATATTCTGTTGTCCAACATCTGTGAATCAATCCAGATGACTTGAGACCAACTGACATACAATCAGACAAGGAAGGAAAGAGCAGTTCATTTGTTCTTTCTGTCCTTAGCCATTCCTCCCAGAGGCCATTGTACATATTTGGATATTGTGAAAGAAACACCAGCAAACCTGAGGAGATTAGGATGTCATTAACACTTCTGATTCCCAGCATAGCTTCCCTCCACCTCTCCCCTCTGTCACTGCCCCGCATACAGCAGTGTATCTCTATTTCTAGATATACTTCAGTAGTGAATTATAAAAAAATGGTCTCATCTCATTTCCTATGTATGTTTACCAATAAAACCTTCAGAAGTCCAGAGTTTGTGATTGGTCAAAGAGAACTTTACATTTGATTTTGGACTTTAAGTCTTTAGAAAAACAACTTAGAGTCCAAGAAAATGGGAAAAAAACCCAAAACTAAATTAATAAATGTTAATGTTTTGGTGAAATGGCTTACTAGTATAACTTGGGAATAACTGACTACCCAGTAGATCCCTGCCACGTTAGTGACTGGGGAGACTTTTCATTTCAGATGACAGCTGAATTCCATTCCCAGTGATTAGCTTTTGACTGAAAGTCATATTTGCAGTAGAATCTGTTGACTTTTTAAACAGCTATAGTCTGATTGGATTTGTGAGGTCTCTGTTCACTCAAAAGAGAGGAAGAGGTTACTCTTCGGTACCAAATAAACTCCCTTCGGTTTATACTTTTGCCTAAGAAAGAACTTCTACCAGGAGATGACATCAGAAAGCTGATTGACTAGTCAGTTATCAGGGGACTGTGGCCTTGAATCAGACAAACATGTTGAAATAGATAATAGACTCTGGAATTAGGGAAATAATGTTGGCTGGGATATTCATTTTGTTGGCCTCTAGGGACCCTCAAAACTAAATGAAAATGAACTCCATTAAGGATGAAAGTATTATCTTAGTAGAACTCTCAGACTTTCATTTTCTCTCTTGAAGTCTTGTTTGGTGCACACATATGTTGCATAGCATATGCATTTTGAGTTATTCGGGTGTAGATTCTAAATGCATACTAATGTGTTATTGTTTAAAGCTGAATCATTCAGGGTTTCTAATACAAATTCTGATTCCATGAGCTACTAGATGGCATTACGTAGATGTATTGCTCAATTCCATGTTTGATAGTGGTCTACATACCTTCTTTTAAAAAACACTTTTCTGATAATAATATTTGCTGTCATTTCTGGAGGGCTTACTATGTGCCAATGAGGCATTACTATTACTACGCTACTTTAGAGATGAAATTGAAAGAGGTAAGATGTAATGTGACAGGTGCAACCCAGGTCTTGCATGAAAGCTGGTTCTTGGTGATGATGCGGGATAGCCTCTCTATCCAGCAACATCATTGTTTATTAGAGTTATTTTAATATTTTTGATAGGGGATGGAAGGGACCTAATTAAATCCAATTGATAAGAATACTAGAGTTGTTATTTAGGACAAGAACTTATTTCTATTGTCCTGAAGCAACCAAGATTTCTTGCTGCAAATTGCTTATCAGAAACCAAATAAGTGAAGGAAACTTTGACAATTACTAAACTTTGACATCTATTTTTATTCCGTTAGAATTAGGATCTTGAGTACCAAAATTAGAAAGATGAGAAGTTACGTACTTAAGTTATTAACAATTTCTCAGTTAGTATATGGGAAGAATGATTGGTTCGAGAAGAACTATTTTCCTAGCTTAAGAGTATAAAAAAGCATCTAACTTAGGGGCCGGCCTGGTGGCATAGAGGTTAAGTTGGCACATTCTGCTTCAGGGGGCCGGGATTTGCCAGTTTGGATCGCAGGTGCTCACATGGCACCACTTGGCAAGCCATGCTGTGGTAGGCATCCCACATATAAAGTAGAGGAAGATGGGCACGGATGTTAGCTCAGGGCCAGTCTTCCTTAGCAAAAAGTGGAGGATTGACAGCAGGTGTTAGCTCAGGGCTCTTCTTCCTCAAAAAAAAAAAAAAAAATCTAACAAAATTTTTCCCTTATACTCATTATTAGCACATTTTACTCAGAGTCTCATAGTCAATTTTTGTACTCTAAAATTTCTTTGTGTTAGGATCAAGTTTACAGCTGAATAGGGTGTGCTTTTGTTTCAAAGAAAATTCTACTGAATATATTTTCAGAGAGAAATGTTATCATAAGCTTGAAATCTGCTAGCATCTAATTAGAGGATTTCTTAATGCTGTTTTTTGTATGAAGTATTTTCAAATAGATATTTAGTAAGACGTATTTCTTATATAAATAAAAAAATTTAAGGCTGATTTTAGGCCTCCTGGGTTATAATAACCTGTTAGAGTTCAGAAGGCTTATATATACATGACAGTGTTAAATGCTCCAAATATCAAAGTACCACATTTCTGAATTTTATTGTTCTCACTGAATCACTGAATTATCTTGATACTTTCTACCATTTCAGTACAATTATTAAAACAGTTACAGTGGCTCTAAAGGAATGTAATTGGAAAAGAAAGATGGCCTGTACTGGATGAAATTCTTAATTAATCTTTCACTGTTAAATTGTTCAAAATTAATCAAGTATATTGCCTATAAGAAGGCAACTACACTGTACATACCTCAGTATTATCAGCACCAAGCCATATAGTAAAAGTTAATTTCTGATTTAAAAGTATACTTTAACTGCAAAACCATCAATCCTAAATAATTAAAAAAAAACCCTTATAACACCAAAGAACATGATAGAGTATTTTGTGCTTAACGTTTTGAGATTATTTTTTGGCATGAGCTTTGCAACATCCAATTAGGATAGTATACATTTTTATAAGATAACTAATCCGATTTGGAGAATACCACTCATTGACTCATTGATTCATTCATTTACTTATGGAACACGTATTTATTGAAAAAAGTTAGGTTTCAAGCACTGACAATAATGACTGTGCAATGCAATAGCAGTTCTCTGGTATATAAGGAGAATTCTAATCACCATTTGCAGATAAATATCCTTGGGGCTATTTGAGAAAATTATGGAAAGGTTGTCTTTCCCCCCCAACTTGTTTTGAATTATGCAGATTATACTCTCCACTGGTTCTCAATATTTTTACCACCCTAACACACCAGAGTGACAAGACACACCCCACTAGACACATTTGGCCCCCAGGGCAGTGCTTCTCAGCTGGAGGGAGGAAGTCACTTGTCCCTTTGCTGGAGCTGGAGATGACTGAAAGAGTCCCTTGGCTCTCTGCCCCATTCCTAGGTTGAGAATCACCAGTAAGTGTGATCATGGTTAATTATTGAGCAGGCCACAGAGAGAAATGCCTCAGTCCATCCAATGCAAGGTCCATATGGTCCTAATACAGTCAGTGGAACTAGGTAAGTTTAAATTAAGTCAACCAGTTGTTTGATTTAATCAATTAACTTAACTAGATGTTTGTGTGTCACACAAACATAATCTATATAGCAACATAAAATATTCAGTTGGATATTGTTAAAATATGATTGTAATCAGGACCATTTTAAGATAAACATGTAACAGATGTTCCTCAAAGCCAGATTAGCATGAAATACTGTATTTCCTTGAATGCAAGAGTCAAGAGTCAAGTTCAAGATGCTTTGATGCTGGAGCCCTCTTGATCTTACCAAAGGTGTCAACAGCTGCCACCTGGCTGGCAGAGACTGTAAGAAGTCATCTCAAAGAGTTAAGATGTAAAAAATGTGCTGTTGTTCTTAGAATCCATGAAATAGGATAATACCTTTTCCTGAAACTTTTTTGTCTGTGTTCTGATACATACTATATTCCTAATCCTACATGTAAAACATATAATGGTATACATCAAGAAAGACTTATGTTCCGCAAGTAAGAAGTATCATATGAGTCAAGTGGGGGACTGTTGCAATGATTAAGATCTAGCTGTAGAGCTTATAGACATTATTCATCTACCTAGATATGCCTTTTGACAGGGTATCCTGAAATACTGGTTTGATTGAATGACTTGAAATTGAAAAATGAATGACTTGAAACAGCAAGTGGATGATGCATTCGTAGAATCAACAAGCTACTTAATATTATGATCTGAGGAACTCAGAAAAGTAAATTTTTCTTTCTTTTTCTTTCTTTCTTTCTTTTTTTTTTTTTGAGAAAGATTAGCCCTGAGCTAACATCTGCCACCAATCCTCCTCTTTTTGCTGAGGAAGGCTGGCCCTGAGATAACACCCATGCCCATGTTCCTCTGTTTTATATGTGGGACGTCTGCCACAGCATGGCTTGACAAGTAGTGCATAAGTCTGCACCCTGGATCCAAACTGGTGGACCCCAGGCCACCGAAGTGGTACGTGCAAACTTAAGCGCTGTGCCACCAGGCCAGCCCCAAATTTTTATTTCTTCATGTTAAGGGTTATCTCAGCCTTGTCTCTTCTTTAAAATAGAAGTGCTTCTCTGAGAGTTAACATAGCATCTCCTGAGCAACTTAGTAGAATTTAGTATTTTTGATTGCTTTCTCTCCTGACTAGGAATATAGAAAGAAAAATGCAGAAAACTAAAGGATAACCCTGAAGAAAAACTTGAGCTCTTTCTCTGGTTTGCATAATCTCCTTTTAGGACTTCATTTATCACCTACAATATTAATTTTAGAAAACCATTTTGAGAAACGAGCAAACGAAAAGTTAAAGAATGAAGATGAGGTCCTTCCATTGTTGAAATCACTCGTGTGACATTGTATGATCGATTAAAATCCTTCTTTAAAAAGGCAGACTACTGCATTAATTATTAGTTCAATCTACCCAAAGTTTCCAAAATATGCACTCTTGCTGTAAAGATAAGAGGACTAGATAAAAACAATCAAATGTGCCAATATCTTTTCTCAGTATTCATATATTCTCTTCCCTTTCTGAGTGGCAGAACCAGTTGACCAACAGCTGTTACTATTACGTAGTTTGTGATACGCTGCTTTCTCTTACTCACCCTGTTAACTGAGGGTTTCTAATGCTTCATCCTTGAGACAAGGGGTTTGTCCTGATGGCCTAGCCGATACTTAGATTTTCCTGGTTTCTTGATTTAGAGGTGTCATCAAATTACATTTGCATTGAAGGAAAAAAATAAACAAGCATGCACGAATCGATGGTTTTATAAGAATAGTGGAGTATCATGGTGCAAGAGATTATTCTGTGCTTCTGTTACATAGTTAAGCAGTTCATGCAAATCAAGATAATTTGTCTTAGAAACTAGATGATTGTTTTTCTCCTATTGAATAGGAGCCATCTTTTATTTTGGTCAAAAAGGCATTCTCACCTTATATTTTGTAACAGAGTAGAAACATTTAAAAAGATAGAATTTTGCCTTGTTGAAAGAAATGGGAGACAAAGCCCCCAACCCTTTTATAAGCCCCTTTCAGCCCATCCCCAGCATGGTGACATTGGTACAGACAGGGTTGCCACCCATAAATTTACAGCTTATTTCAGTCTCTTCATAAATTGACTAAATTTTTTGAAAGAAAAAAATATATAGGTGTATAAAATACCCAGTTACAGGTTGTGTTCTGTTTAGCCCTTGATTGAAACGTATTGCTCCTCAGTATCTTTTAGCTATGAAAATTATAATATGGAACAGAGATTAGAATGAAATTATCATGGCTAGAAGGCATTTACTCAGTGGTGGCAGCCACATAAACCTGGGTCCTGAGAATGATGATAATACATCAGGTTCTGCATGCCCGGTGTTATTGCCGTACATTATGTATGTTTCATTTATACTATTTCGCACACACCAGCAACGCTGACAGATAGGTAATTACTCTCTGCGCCAATGAACAGTTATCAGCACCACCGCTGTTTATTGCTGGAATGAAGTGCGTTTGTCAGTCAAGGTCACTTGTTTGTGTGTCCTCTTTAATAGTTCCTTCACAGTTGTTGAACTTTGCACGCAGTTCTTACTGCAGGGCTCCTGGAGGTTACTTGACTACATAATTTGTTTCTTGTGTTATCAAAGTCACTTGTATTTATCACTTTAATTGATAAACAACTAAGTTGCGGGAAGCAGAACCGAAGATGTGAAAGAACATATTTTGCTAGTCAGCTGATCCTACTAGGGATTTGGTAATGAATGACCTCAAGAAGATGCATTCAGCACAAACCCGCCTAGGCTGTGATATGCCGCCAGCCTGAGCCAGTGAATTTCATTTTATAACGTTAACCTTAATTTCAGCCGCTGATGGATGCTGACACAATTTCATAACCACTATAGACTTAACATTTGTACCCTCTTGAAGTATTTTTCTTTGTTCATTTCTTGTGCAGCACAGAGGCTATTTTCATGCTTAGTATACTTATGTAATGGCTAAATCCATTTGGTTTGACTTTAAACCAGTCATGTTTATTTTTTAGATATGTGCCACTAAGCCTCCCCTTCCCATAAAAAATGTTATCAGTCTAATGCTGGTTATCATCGTTGTGTTAAAGCGCCGGTCTTGTTCCGCAATGAACATTGCATGGTGCATTTTTGAGAGTAAAAATAAATTCAGTGCCATTGTGTCTATCCTGTGTAGCCTGTAATTTCATCTGTTATAAAATAAAGAAAATGGTTGATCTTTTTATTTTTGTTTGTTAGCCTCAGTGCTTTATTAGAAACTGGAATAACCTCTAGGATACAATAATTTATCAAGTCAAGATAACTGGAGCCATTTCCTTAAGCCTGTGATCAGCTTGAGTTTGTGTTTTGGGAGATTTATACCGCCATTGCTTATTACCAAAGAAACAGTTAAAAAGGATTTATGGTATTGCACATTATATGTGTGTCTGGAATTTTTGTGTATTTAACTTCTCTCCTCGCCTATCTCTGTTTTTCCTCTCTTACCATTATTGTCAAATAGAGAGAATATCTATACCTTCTATTAAATGCAAATTTTATTCAGGCATTTTAAGCAGAATTGCATTCATTCATTAAACCAAATGATTCTTTTATTTGAAAAAATATATCAGCACATGGTGATATCACACTCTGTTTACAAGGGACTCCAGTTCTCTGTCAGTGCAAAAGTTTGCTATTTCATTATTAAAAGATTAAACTATGGCGAAAGGTGCCTGGTGACCGTGAATGTTTTAGTTAATTTGATTATAACCATAAAAAAAGAATTTAATTCCATAGCAGCCACTGGGTCTTTTCCCTGACGGTGTGGTTCCAATGTATTACGGGTCTGATCTTGTCCTGGGAGGGACTGAAATGCCATTTGGGTGAAGCGTGGAGGAAGAGATGAGCAATTCGGTTTACTCATGAACCCAGGTTAACACCATGCCTCGACGTTTTCAAAACGCTTCCTTTTCTTAGTTCTCAGTTACCAGAGTGTTACAAAGAAAGGGTTTTGATCTCATGTAGATAGCATAGCATTAATTACCCTGACACTAATTAAACTGCATCAAACAAATACCACCGTGTTCCTCAGGGGGACAACAGAAGGCAGTTTAAAATAATTACTGGAGCTTCATGCATGTGTGAAGTTTTCATTACTCTTAGGACACAAGCAAAAGAGATTTGATATCATTAAAATAGCCACCCTTCAGTGATTGAAACAACAACAACAAAAAAGTGACTAAAATTTCCTTGGAGCATATTGATGTCTAAATAGTAGTGGCTTCAATCCTTGAGAATGGTAACTTTTCCTTAAGAATTGCAAGTCTGTGAAGCAGGAACAGGTGTTCCAGTTCACATTCTGGTATGATTATGTATTAGCTTATGTTTGTCAGACCATTTCATTAACCACCCACTGCTATCACATATACATATACTTTGTTCTTTCTGAACCATGAAATGAAATGCATATATCTTCACTAATGCTTGCTATCAATGTAAATGAGAAAAAGAGGCTTATTACCAGTCACGGCTGCTGTGAAACCCACACCTCTGTACACTTACAGGTAATAAACATCTTTTCG
The DNA here is from genome assembly GCF_021613505.1 of Equus quagga. Taxonomy (NCBI): domain Eukaryota; kingdom Metazoa; phylum Chordata; class Mammalia; order Perissodactyla; family Equidae; genus Equus; species Equus quagga. The sequence goes on along the minus strand of NC_060282.1, from coordinate 63,250,451 downwards.
TAAGTAGGACACAAGATATATTGAGTTCTGGCTATAATAAGAAATGGTGATCTTGTCCTACTTTTGTATTAATGGATGGTACTTCCCATACATATTTAGACACAATGCAATGGGACCGTTTTGAAGCAAGCTTCTTCTCTCAAAACTGGAAGCGGTCATTAGTTTTGAGATCTTTTGTCATTCTGGAGGTAAGCAAACCTTTCTGGTTACAGATAATGGGCTTTTTTTGCAACTGGACGAGTGCACTGAGGCGGCAGCCACTATTCTAGGGATTATAGATGGTCTCTGTAAGGGTAGATGTTAGATAGGACTGATGTAAAAATTGCTGAATCCTAGCTAAACGAATTGTGTAAGTGATTGACAGTATCATGGACAGTTACAGTGACTGTGGAAGTTGCACGTTTGATTCCTCTTTCTGATTCGTGTGTGCCTGTTCATGCATGTGTCCCTGCACATGCGTGCACGCATGTGTGCGTGTGGTGGATTGTATGTATTTTCCCCTCCTGTCTGCTCTGTGTATACACATATTGCATAGTGTGTGGTCTTGACTTCACAAGGTCACTTATCCTGTTTATTTCAGTGACATATGAGCCGTGGGAATCAAGTCGCCTGGGTTCTAGCACCAGGAGCCAGCCATCCTCCCTGAAAGGTGTTGAGAATTAAAACGGGAGAGTGGTCATTTCCAGATTTATGCAACTCATATTTCATTCGGTGAATGACTCTTTGAATGTGATTATGGGGTGGTTCTGCGTATGCAGTACTGCATATTATAAGCCATTTATTTTGTACTTTCTTCTGAAAGCAATAATTTAAGGGAATTATGCACTATCAGGGTTTTCCAGTGATTTTTAAAAAGTTAAAATAATGCCAGATATTTTAAGAAACCTGTTTAGGAAAATAACACTGAATTAGTGTTTTAGAATTGTCACACTAAGCAAAAAATGGATGAAAATGGATTGTAGAAGAATAAAATTTAATCCAGTTGTAGAAATTTGATGGGTCCAAAAAATATGCAAAAAATATACTTTTGTTCCTTTATAGCCAGATGGTTTGTCCTATTTTAAGCCGATAGTATCTTCATACATCTCTCTTGAATGTCATTGGTTTTAGCTGGCAGACAGTGTCTACTATTAGAATTTTCCTTATTCCTGGATGATCTAAAGTATATTTTTGGAACATTTGGATGATCATACTGTACACCAGGAAAATTTTTTTATTACACTTAGCTCATGCTCAAAAAAGTGTTTATATAATTAAAAAAAAAGACCTCTAAAAATGAACAGTTCTTTTGACATGATGTTGACAGAAGTCACTTTGATGTAGTTTAGAGTCATGAATTTTCTATCTGTTCTATTTTTCCTGGGGCTCCATCAACTCAGACATCCTGATCTGTCATTTTGCAAGTCTTTCTGAAGGCCTTGACGGATAGAGGTTTTGACAAGTGCTGGACATCAGCAGCAATGCAGAATAAGCAGTGTATATTTCTCCAGGTAAAGTGACAAAATGTCTAAAAGCGTCAGAAGAACTGTGGTCTTCAATCATATCTAATATTATAAAGCAAGCCTCTATTTACGTCCTGTGTTTTAGTGTTGTATGATGGCTAAGATTTAAAATTCTGTCGTAATCTAAGATTAGACATCTTTTGCCTTATTTAGGAGTGTTTACAATAATAAGAACGTTTGGGTCACTAGAAAAATCCTTTTTATTCCTATTGAGTGAATGGTGGGAATAATCACATAATGTGATAGAGGTCTTTAAAACTGTAACATGCCTTTATGTATTTTTCTGTGTGTCTGCAGTACTGATTTGAGTATTCTGCTTGATTGAAAAAGGCTGTCTCAGTCTTTCTTCAGAGTTCACGGTTCAGAATTCGATTTAAGTGAACTTTCATTGAGCATTAATTAGACCTGTTGACAGGACATTAACTTTTCAGACATGTCAGCGTCTTTCTTAGTTATATCCTCTATCAATGACTATGTAATAAATGTAAACATCTCACTTATTAAATATGTTGTTCTTTTCATATAATTATTTTGTGTCTGTATGCATTCAAGAAACAGCTGTTGAAAGTTGAGTGGGATGCAAAATGGCACAGCCTGAAGAGGTTCTTGTTCATGCAGCTAACCCCTTTTTGATGTGATACCTGCTGGCAGGGTTGTGTGGTGAATTCAACTTCTTTGACAGCCATCAGCGCTACTGACCAGTGGTTTCGGGTTTTCTAGTGATGGGAAAGAGTAGGAAAGGATTCCATAGTTTAGTTTTTTCCCCCTCCTGCTGGATCTAAAGCTTCTGCCAACAACCATCTAAATCAACACCATGCCAATGTGCTCTGCAGACCGAAGGTCACCCCAACATCTGGCCCCACTGTCTGCTTCTTTCAGGTTTGTCACTGGGCAGCATCTGCTTATAGATTCTTTCTCAACCTCTCTTTGATCTCTCTGACAGTAAAAAGAAGCTTCTATCACCCATCATGTGTTAGGATTTTTCTTAAAAAAACATTCAAAAGCATGGAACATTGGAAAACTGGTGGGATATTATGTGTTTTCAGCTCCTTTTATTTTTTAAATTGGGCATTCTGTTAGACAGAGAGACATGGAGTGAGGTGATTCTACTCTTGATTTCCAAAAGTATTATCACAATCGGTAAGTCTCATATGTAAAGACATCTAGTCTAAGCAAGCCCTGTCTTGTTGCTCTTAGTCAGCCTTTAAAGAATGAAAAATGAATAGTGCAAACTGTTTTTGTTTTTGTGTGTTTGTTTTGTACTAATTCTGAAGAATCAATGTTGAAATCTGTTGTCTGCTTTTCTGACATTTCTATCAGTGGTTAGAATCTCATGCATTTTTCATCCATCAGCTTGGAATGGAGAGGACAGTTTGGGGATACTGCAGAATCTCTGGATGAGTATTGGCAAATGTGGTCAACATTCACCCATCTGAAGAGTAAAGCCCAACTGAGTGCTTCCCCCAGCAGCAGGTGGTTAGGAAGCACACTCTTTACAAGGTGTGCATCTCCTGGACAAGGCGCTAAAACATCCCCATCCTCCTGTAGCTCAGTCCCTCTTTCCTCCTTCAACCCTTTGCCCTCCAGATGGAGTCGTGTTCTTCAGCCTGGAGTTCAAATTCAGCAATCATGTAATGAATTTTTGCTCTGCGCCTGGTGCTGTCCTCGGTTCTGGGCATACAGAGGTGGACAAAACAGACACTTCTTTTTCTCTCAGAGTTTACAATCTGGATTGATAAGAGGGGCTTAGAAATTTCCAAGTATTAAAAAAAACCTCAATGATTCAAATTGTGTTTGGCCTTACCCAAGAATTGGCAACCCATTACTATATTTGTACATGAGTATGATAGTTCACTGCTGTGATTATAACAAGATTTTAATTCTAGTCCAAATTAAATGCCAAAACTCTCAGGAGGAAGCTGTAAGGCATTCTCCAGCACCTAGCACAGAACCTGCTACTCAGTACACATTCATGGAGAGAATTGGTGATTTTCCTCTATTTTCATTCTCCTAAAAGATAAGCGATTTTCTTCTATTTCCTTCATCTTCCAGGAAACTAAAGCACTAGATGAAATCTTTTTTTTTTTATCTGTGTGATTGAGCTTTGGGTAACTAAAACAAGAATTTATTTTTATAGCATATACCACAATTTTCAATGCATTTTTACTAATTTGGCATCATTTGTTCTTCACAAAAATCCCAGAAATTTAAAAGAAACTGAGTTTAACTCTCAAGCCCATAGTAACTAGAAGAGCATTAGGACCAGGAATCTGCATGTATTATTGTTATTATTAATTTCTCATTTTCATTCCATAAAAGGAATTCCCTAAGAGCTTGTTCTGTCAGTGAACAAATGCTTCTGAAAGCGCTTAAATAATAGGTAAGATGTCAGTGATATGTCTAAAGCAATGAGTTTTTCATGTGGGAATTAGTCTAAATACTTTATAGTCACAGATCCATGCTAAGATGTAAACTGAAGGCAAGAACGCTGGCAAACCAGAACTATTTCTCCAGTTATATGTAGTCTGAAAAGACAGAGTCAGCATAGCGGATTCCAGTCCCTTCTTCTGCTGACTTGTTCAGTGACTGGAGCAAGTCCTTTGAGCTCTCTGGTTCCCAGGTTTTTATTTTTTATCTATAAAACAAAGTCTCTGGATTAGATGGCAAAAATAATAATTTGTATCCAATTTTTGCTTTGCAGTTTATAGGATTTCCACAATTATTTCCTTTATCCAAAAGTTTTAGTTCTCATATTTTAGGAATCTGTAATTTCCTGTTAGAGGGTGCATATTTGTTATATTCAATAAAGCCTTGATCACAGGCATCAGATTATAATGATTCTGTTTAATGACCTGGTACCTGCTTTGGAAATAATCTGTCAGTGGAAATTCAGTCACCTAAATTGTAAGTGCCAGTCTTGGTAAAGAATACAATGGCCCTATTAATAAACTTAGTAATGAGTCTACTTTCTTCTGAACATTTAACATTACAAATTCAGAAGAATGAATTAGTGTCTAATCAATTTTAAGAATTATAGCTAAACATAACATTTACCCTATACACTTAGATAATTGAGGATAAAATAAACATTTTGCATTTTCTTTCATTTGTATGTAACTACCTCATTGGAAGTACTCCAAAAAGAAATTGTTAATCAAAAAAATTATTTTCTTTGAAAACGGCCGAGTTACAAAAGACAGATCTTTTTTGTTAACAAACCTATGAATTTACATATAATACTTTGGCCACTAGAGGGAGTCTGCTCTGTCACAAATGCCCGAGAAACCTATGAGAACAGGAAACACGGGCTGTTTTAGTGTTAACATATCCATTGTCTGTCCACAAAATTATATGCAGACAAAATATCATGGTAATCAAACAATTTAATAGGGTCCATTATTTTCCCAAAAGAAAGAATTTTCCATCATATTTTATTTCTTTCATTTAAAAAAGTACAATTTTCTAAAGGTGATAACTTACAGTACTTCTTCACAATGACAAGAGATTTAGCAATCTGAAAGAACAGGAAAGATTAAAGAACATATATTAGTGATAACCTGATCACTAATTTTCTTAAGTCAATTTCAGAGCTGGTGAAAGAAGTAATCTACAAATGAACATCTCCTCTCTCTCCCTCAGGCCCTCCCCACACAGGCAGCAGCTGTGCTGGCTTTTTTCATCCTGACCTGCTGGTATACATCACCCCTAACCTGCAGGGACTTCCTTCCAGGGCGAGAGGGTAATTGTGTCTCATGTCCGGTCAGTCCTTAGCCCCTCTTCTGAGACCGCCAAACAAGTGGCTTTGTGTGTGTGTTTTCGCAGAGCCAGTTTATAAATGAGGAGCTGGGCTCAAACCACCTGCTCATTTCACCTCAGCTCCCAAAAAGCAGAGGGAGGGCAGGGACGCCATCCCTTTCTCAGCCTGGCTGGTTCCAGTCAGCAGCCTATAACTGAAGAGTTCAAATTTTTTAAATTTCAGGTTTTTAATAGGGCCTCTTGGGTTTTGCTTAAACGTCTTACCTCACCCGTTACTGACATGTGATTTGGCTCGCTTCTGGATTATTTGCTTCTCATGACCCATGTATGCGGAAGTTAGCCAGAGACCACAACACAACAGAAAATTGAAAATGCAGGTGGTTGTTACAGATCTGTTTATATTTAACTTATCTTCTTACACCGAGACATAGGTATCTTTGATAGTCCGGGAAATCATTATATTCCTCCCCAATAAAACCTGGCTCAGAAGGCGTGGTCGAGTTGCCTAGCACAGTGCTTCTCAAACTCTCTGGGACAATGGACCACTTCTTTTATTTCTTTTCCAGTTTCTTGTGGATCGATACTTCTGTAAAATACAATAAAAATCAATGACTAGAAAAGCGAAATAAAAGCCGTTGAAATACTACCTAATTTTTTATTACTATATTCAACAGACATAAAACTGCTCTGTGAAATTGCTGTGAGAGTTTCTAAACACTTCCTCTCATTTTCTACCTCTCATTGTGGACCAGCGCACACATGTCCCGGGGCTGGCATTTGAGTTGCTCTGGCCTGGTAGTCTTCTCCTTTTTCACCGCAGCTCCACACCTTCTGACGATCCAGTTGGAAAGTAGTGGCATTGCCTCTTGCACTAACGCACAACAGCAATTTCAGCAGAGCTCCCTCATTCTCCTTTCTCTGGAGCAAGGGAGGAGCTGGAAGTTTCTGAGCCAAGTCTAGGGGAGGGGTCAATAGAAAAGGACAGTATTAAAAATTAAAAAGTAGAGTCGATGGCAGTGCCAGTTTAGTGAAAGTAAAGTTTCAAATGTTTGACCCTAAGCATATAATTAAAAGTTTGTTGCAGATGATATTTCCTAATCACCTCACACTACAAAAGGTTCAAAATTAAATTATTTTTGTCTTATGAGTTTGGGGCAGGAATGAAGCAATTAAAAGGGGTCTTTATGTTCATGAAATATTCAATAGGTAAAGAATCTGGAGAGCTTAGTAAAATAATAGACTGAACACATTGCCTTATTTTTCTCTTTCCTTTTAGTTGCCCTTTTGAAATAGAGCTGATGGTAATTTTGTCTCCCAAGCCTCAGCATATTGAGGATAGATTAACAAAACAAACACACTGGTCTGGGAATCAAGAGACCCAGTTATCATCTTGTCACTACATACTAGCCGTCTGGCCTTCAGCAAATCACTTTGGACCTCAGTTTTCTCTTCTTAAGGTGGGAAGACTGTTAGCTCTCTGTCTTCCTCACAGGATTACTGGGAGACCAGGTCAGTTAGTCAACAGGCTTTGGGAACTGTCAGGCATGTTACATACGCACACACATATGTGTACATATGTGTAACTGCCTGTATGTATCTATGTGTGTGGCATTATTCATTTTTCGTAATCAAACATTTATTTTCTCAAACTCTCTTGAAATATACATTTTAAGTTCATTGTTACCCATTCCATGTATATTTTCTGGTTCTTTCTCACTGTACCCCCAGTCCTCCCATAACTTTAGGTATATAACTATTTTGATTCTTGTTTTAAAAGGTAGAGGAAAGAATCATTTAAGTACCATCTCCAGATTGCCTCACTTACCCGGTGATGCTAAGCATTGCCATGGAGCTGAGCTTGCAGGTGTGGATAAGAAGGAATCCTGCCTCTGAAGGCTCAGTGCTGACACACACACGCCTGTGCACACACACATACATACATACACACATGTGCAAGCCCTTGACACTCAGCTGTGTCCATCTAGCGGTAGCCAGGCCTCAGGTTTCTGCATGACAATACTTTATCATCCTGGTTATGCTCCACAAATGGTCATAATGGGGCTTCCTTTGGAGAAGAGTGATTGTAAATAAGAACACAAGGTCATTGCCCTGAGAGCGTAAAAAGCAGGTGGTCTCAAGGCTGTGACACTTGGCAGCAGCTAGGCCTGATCAGCTTCTCCAGTCTCTGGGGAGATGGTTCGGAACAATTTGAATCTAAATATGAAGTTCTGGAAATGAAAAATGGAAAGTACTCTTCACCCTAGTAAACTGGAAAGGTCTGCCTTAGCCCCTGGAAGAGCCACTGTGGCTTGAGAACAGGTTAGAAGCATTATGAAACCTCATTCATTCATCCATCCATCCACCTATCTATTGATATATTTATTGAACACCTATCATGAACCAGGTCCAGTGTCTGGTTCTCTGCTTTTGTGCAAAATAGAGGTGATTATAATACAGCGTATGGTAATGGCTTCAGGACACTTTTTTCCCCCTTGTGTTTTGAAGTTATATGCAGTATGAAAAGTAAAAGTCAGAGACAGTTGTAGAAAACCATCCTGAGTTTACTTTTTACCCTTACACATTATAGCTGTGACCCAGCTTCAACTTTCTTTTTGCTCCACTAAGACATTCTTTGAATATCTCTGGCTAGTTGCTGTTGCTCTTAGAGAGGGCTGAGCTAATGATGTTGAGGGAAATGTCTGGCAGCCCAGAGTGCGGTCCTTGTTCCATCCCTTTTCTCCAGGGCCTGATTCTCTGCTCTGTAGTCCACACATCTGATTTGGTCAGTGAATACAGACTAACCATCCTCTCGTAGGCTGGTGCACACTTTCAGTCTCATAAGAGACGTGGGCAAATGAGAAGGCCCATTTATTAATTTACAAGTGGGGATGGATTCTTTCAGAGACATAAAGACTTGTGTATCCTAATCAGGGCATCCTCTTGCTTACATAGAGGTAACTGGAGGTCATGTTGGTCTTCTAGAGGCTGCTTCATGAGAATGAAGTCAGAAGCAATGGAAGGTTGATAGTCTTGGGGCTATTTTGGGCGGATACCTATTGTCAGTGTATTGGTATTCATTTCCGTCATCATTTCTCTTCATTTATGTGAGTTTCTTTTCTAATAATGTTTTGCAGCCCTCGGACACTAGGTCAATGATGCCTGATTGTAATTCCTTGAGATAGAATCTAGATATCTGCACTCCACACCTTTCAGTGTAAACACATTTGAGGTATGTCAGCAAGTACTGCCCTTTGGGTGTTCCCAATAACTCTGTGATAAGTGTGGTCGGTGTTGAGTCGTGGGTGAGGAAGGCGCTCTGACCTAAGAGTTGTGAGGCAGGAAGCTTGCTCTGGCCCTGCCCCTTAGTGCAACAGTCACTTCCTTCCCCTGCAGCTGGAGGAGGCTAGACTGAGGGAGCAATGACTGCCTGTCCAGCATTAATGCTTTGACGATCCCAAGTGGTGCTAGAGGCAGATTTGTTAGTTATTCAGGCTGCATTGAAGTGGAAGGTAATTTTTGTGCCATTACCATTTTGTTGAATGTATTCCTTTATATATCTACCATGTCTCAGGCACCTGGGAGTTAGCGGTGAGCAGAAACAAGCCTATTGTGTGCAGACTTGAAAAGGACTTTGCCATCCACATTCCACCTCTAGCCACCCCCATCCCCCACCCCAGATGCCATCACAACCATATCGTTGTACCACTGCCTGTTAGTACCTGTGTTGGATGCATGTGCCAGTGGGATCTCTGCTTTTCTGGTGATCTGTAACCTTTGACAGTGGACAGCAGTCCACTTAAAATAGGAGGAGGTGGATATCCATTTGGCTTCTCCTGTCTTTTATTTCAGAGCCTTTGGGAGAGCTGATAAGTCATTTTCTGCTGTGGTCACTAAGCCAACTTAACTTCCTCCACTCTACCACCTGTTCAGGGGTTGAATTTGTATTGATAAATGAGGACATGTGTAGTCTTTGGTAAAGAATACAACTTTGATAAATGTTTATGTCAATTTTAGTTTTCTTGAGATGTTTTAGGAGCTATGGATGTTGATGTGGAATGTTTAAATAATATTTAAACTATTTATATGACTCTTTTGACTATCGTTAAACTGTTAGACTGCCTCCACTCCCAGCCCTGAACAGCATTCACCCGAGAAGCTGCTCCATCCCAGGCCTGTTCATAACACCAGGAGGGGGGACGGAGCGGTGAATTCTGTGCAGTGACACATGTGCAGTGCCCTCATACCGTGCGTATTTAGTTCCATTTCTTACTGGAAGGCATAAAACTAATTGCTTATGTGCATGTTTAAACCAAAAAAATGTCCTGGCAGAAAGTGAATGCCTGGGGATATTTGTATCCACATCCCACGGTGGAGCAAACAGGAGAAGTAGTTCCAGCTAAAGGAGAAGCATAAGCTTGCCTTGAAAAATCTCTTCAATTTCCAAAATTTGTTTTATATGTTCTTTTTTGAGCAGAACAAGCCTCAAATAGTTCTTCAGCCACAGCTCAACATATATATGCTATTGAAAATGCGTGTTATTCCTTCAAATTTGCAAGAGAATAATACAAGTTGGTTTTTTTAGGGGGAGGTGTTTAACCGGCATTTTCTAAGCAGAAAAAGACAATTACAAATTACAAGAGTCTTAGAGTTTCTTAACTTCAAAGTAGGTTGCAAATAAGAGTAGCTCTATATTCCCCCAAAATACACAATGTCTGAGTTTGTTCATTACTTTTTAAATACCATGTTTTATCATAAACATGGGAAACGTAACGGCATCAAATAGTTGGTTTTATTTTAAAGAATATGTAGTGTTGGAACTTTCTTTTAGGATTAGAAAAAAAGAGTATTACATCAAGATGTATTTCTCCTTACTTATAAAGGGAATATATATTTTAACAGAGTGATTACACAGCTGTAATTCATCTGAAGCATTTTCCAAGAGTGGAGATGCCCGTTGAAACTCAGAATCAAATTTTTTTTTTCTAGACTATTAGCCGGTGAGGGGTTGTGTATAATCAATAGAGACAATAGATATTTCAAACATGGACTGATTTGATTAATAAATAATAGTGCAGAAGAGGGAATGTATTATGCTTTTCATGACTTAGGGGGTGATAATGTCTTTGGCTGTATGTCTGCACGTGTCAGTATATAAGACAGGTCCTCATGATTCGACCAATAAAGTAGGGGTTATATGTGTGGGTGCATTGTGAAGGAATTCAGTTATTAATATGCCCCCTCTCCTCTTTAAGGAAAGCCTAGAAATAAAATTGAATTTACCATTCAGTTATGAGTGTTTTGAATTTATATAAATATTCACCTCATTTCTTTAAATAATGAGTTCCAGTAGGACATTGTGAATATAACTTTTTTTTTTTTTTTTTGGTGAGGAAGATTGGCCCTGAGCTAACGTCTGTCCCAGTCTTCCTCTATTTTGTATGTGGGACGTCACCACAGCATGGCTTGATGAGCAGTGTGTAGGTCCAGCCCCGGGATCCAAACCCACTAACTCCAGGCCACCGAAGTGGAGCATGGGAACTTAACCACTACGCCACTGGGCTGGCCCCAAATAGAGCTTATATTTTAAAGTTTGTTGTTCATACGTATTTTAAATAATTTATTTCAAAAAGTGTGAAATATATTTAGAAATAAATAAGAATATTTTTAAAGGTAAAAAAAGTAAACACAGCTATTTTATGAAACAAGTTTAACTCTAGGTTAGAAATGAAAGACTGTTTAAACTTAGTGACACACATCTCAGAATTTATTTTTAAATCAGCAGGTTTTTTGTACCCAGTGCTAGAAAAACAGAACCCCAGAAACTGGCACTTTGGCAAAATGTGGACTCATGGAAGTTGACTGGGAGGGGCACATTTTAAAGTGAAGTGCAAATTCCTCGTGGGTGTGTCTTTTTTCATTCAACGTGTCCTCAACATCTAGCGTGCTCTCTAGCACATAGTCTATACGTAATAAATATTTACTGCTAAATAAGAAGGTGAATTTTTTTAAAAAAAGAAGGGAGGGAGGAAAGAAAGAGGAAGAAGGGGCCTAGAAAATGGAAAAGCTTCGCAGAAAGCTAGTTTTAAAAGCTTTTTAACATGTTAATTGTAGCCACTTCAGCCACCAAGTCTCTAAAGCTTTCCTAGGGGAGGTGATGGAGACAGAAGGGGAGAAGTGCTCTTGAGGGAATTGCTGCAGGACTGTCACAGGTACCACGATCCAGCTCAAATTTAGGGTTTATGTGCAGACACCTGTATTATCACCATGGCTCTCACTGAGCCGGGAAATGAGTTTTCTGCTGACGACAAGAGCTGAGAGCATGGGGAACAATGGTTAAGTGTTGTTATTTGGTACTAAATGTATTTGTCTGTATTGTGGTATAAGATGAGAGAACTCTGCAAACCCAGGAGATGGCTGGGAAGGAAAAGGTGACTTGTAGGATGTTGTTACTCCCGTTGAACCAGCATGCCGTGTCTGCATTCCCAATGCTAGCAGCGTTAGTTAGCCAGACGCCTCATACTAGGAGGATCTTGCAGACAACCTTAGGTCAATCCACTGGAGTGTAAGGTTTTATCTAGAAAAAGGACCTTCAACGAGTGAGCAAGGCTTTTATTATTTATTACTTCTTTCACAGTGTTGAAAGCAGGTGGAGCTGTTTTCCCAGCTATACAGAGTAACGCACACTTGAAAAATACTTGGAGAAATTTTGAATTATCCAAGGAGTAATTTTTTTAAAGAAAAATTTACATTTCTTGAGCATCTGTTATATGCCACATTCTTTTAGATGCTATTAAATTTGGGGGATTTTTTTTGTGTTTATTTTTTTAATTGAGATATAATTCACACACTATGTAATTCACCTTTTAAAAGTGTCCATTTAATCATTTTTTAGTATATTCACAAAGCTGTGCAACCATCACTACTGTCTAATTCTGGAACATTTTCATTACTCTCAAAAATATCCTGTTAGCAGTTACTCCCCATTTCTCCCTCCCCTCATTCCTAGGTAATCATTAATCTACTTTCTATCTCTATGGACTTTCCTATTCTGGACATTTCATATAAATTGAATCATGTGATATGTGACCTTTGGTGTCTGGCTTCTTTCACTTAGCATAATGTTTTCAAGAGCCATCTATTTTATAGCATGTATCTGGACTTCATTCCTTTTTATGGCTGAGGAGTATTCCATTGTGTAGATATACCTCCTTTGTTTATCCATTCATTGATGAACATTTGGCTTGCTTCCACTTTTTGGCTATTATGAACAATGCTGATATGAACAATTGTGTGCAAGTTTTTGTGTGGATGTATGTTTTTATTTCTCTTGGGTATATACCTAGGAATGGAATTACTGGGCCATATGATAATTCTGTGTTTAACTTTTTGAAGATCTTCCAGACTATTTCCAACAGTGACTGAAGCATTTTATGGCCGTCTTAGTGGGTGTGAAGTGATATCTCACTGTGGTTTTGATTTGCATTTCTCTAATGACCAGTGATGTCAAGCATCTTTTCTTGTGCTTATTGGTCATTTGTATGTCTTCTTTAGAGAAAGGTCTAGGAGTAATTTTGTTTGGTATTATTATGCATTTCTGAATTATTCAGGGCACAAAAATTGAGTCAGACTTTAATTCAAACCATCACTAAACATTTATTGAGCACCTTCTATGTACCTGCTGGTAATTGCTTGGGAAGATGGCACTCGTAGGTACTTTTGAGTGAGATCATCTCTGAAGAAATCTTTGAATGCTTTGATTATGACTTTACATATTTTTAAAAATAAATCTCTTTATTTTGCCTGAATTTTGTAATAAATTGTATTTTAGCATTATTTCTGATGCTTAGAGAATCTATTGGTTTATTTAATTATTTAACAAAACCTTAGTTAGCATTTATTATGTATGAATCATTATTGTAAGCACTTTAAAAGTATCAACTCATTTAATCCTCATTACAACCAATAGTAGATATTATTGTCATCCCCATTTTACAGATGAGGAAGCTGAGACACAAAGAGATCAAGTAACTTGCTCAACACCACACAGCTAGTAAGCCAATATGGCTCTGGACCACCTGTCTTAAACTACCATGCTTTGCTGTTCCACTTCTGCTATGTTGTCTCACTCACATATAGTATTTGGGATGAGGAGTATGTAAGCCCAATCATGCATTCATTTAACAAATATTTGTTGAATGCCTACCCTGTGCCAGCCACCATTCTAGGCACTGAGTAAGCACCAGTGAAGAAATTGAGCACAGCCCCTGCCTTTATGGGGTTTCTCTTCTAGTGGACAAGAGAGATCATATCCTGTAATTGGAAAGACCTATTATCTATGAGGTGGTATTAAAAAAAAGTAACACGTGGTAAGGAGAGAGAGAGTAGTGGGGTAGTGGAAGGAGTGTTTAGGTAAGGAGTCAGAGGGGGCTTTTCTGACTAAGTGACATTTGCACAGCAATGGGAATGAAGTGAACCATAAAGGTGTCCAGAAGAAGAGCATTCCAGACTGAAGAAACTGCAGGTGCAAAGGCCCTGAGATTGGAGCTTGATTGGCAAGCTCCAAGAACAGAAAGGAAGGTGTTTTTAAAGAACTGATATCTGGAGAAGAGACTGTTGTGAGGAGCAGAGACAAGCTGTTGCAACGGTTGCATTCCCTGCATGATGGTTGCAATGGTGCAGGGAAGGAGTGTTGATGGTCTGGAGTAGGATGAAACATGACTTGGATTTGGTAAATATTTTCAAGGGAGGACTAAATGATTTGCTGATGGTCCATGTGGTTGTGAGAGAAAGCTAGGAGTCAAGGTCAAATCTAAGTTTCTTGGTCTGAGCTACAAGGTGTATGGGCCTGCCGTGTGTTGAGTTATGGAACACTGAGGGAGAGCATTCTTGATAGAAGAATTGAGAGTTCATTTTGAATAGGTCAAATTTAAGATGCTATTAGGTCTCTGAGTAGAGATATTGAATAGGCTGTAGAATTAGGAGTCTGGCATTAAGGGAAGACGTCCAGGCTGGAGATTCAGACTTCAGCGTTTTCAGTATATTGGTGGTATCAAGACCCATGGAAGTGGCCAAGACACCAAGCTAGAGCATGTGGAGAGAAGAGCGGAGATCTGAAAGCTGAGCTCTGAGGTGCTCCTGTTCAGAGATACCCAGGAGGTGGGGGATGCAGGAAAGGAGACTGAGAAAAAACAGCCAGTGAAGTAGGAGCTAAACGAAGCAGCAGGATGAAAAGAGTGTTTCAAGAGAAGTAGGTGAGGCATAAGCTGGTCTCTGATATAAGTCTCCTCAGGCTCTGAGTGGTTGAAGTGAGGAATGGAGGAAATATTATCTGAAGTCAGAAATGGGCAACTCTACAAATCTGTGTTGCTGGCAGTAAAAAATCATTGGTGCCTTTTCGTTAGATCCCCTACTTTAAAACATGTCTGCTTGCTCACTTTTCTCTATAGGATGAGTCTTATCTGCTTAGCTTTGCATTCCAGATGCTTCACAACCTGGCTCATCCCACCTCTTCTCTAGCTTCATCTTCCACAACCCTCCACCCCCAATCCCAGACAAACTCTACTATCAATCTGGCAGTGTTGAGCTGCTTCTGCCATCCCATCTGTTTGGCCCATCATTTCTTCCCTTTCATTCCCTAATAGAAGTTTACTCATCCTTAAATGCACAGCTCAGATGGTATGTTCTGTGGAAAGCTTTCCCCTGCTACTCCAATATGGACTTAACTGGGTTTTCTCTTAATACCTGTGTTATTGAGGGTTCTCCAGAGAAACAGAACCACTAGGTAGATATTTATCTCTAAGACAAAGAGATTTTAAGGAATTGGCTTATGCAGTTGTAGGGCTGGCAAGTCTGACATTTGCAGGGCTATAAGAATTGATGTTGCAATCTTGAATCCAAAATCCACAGAGCAGGTAGAGCAGGTCTGCAGGCAGGAAACTCAGACAGTTTCTATCTTGCAGTTTTAAGGAAGAATTGCTTCTTCCTCAGGAAACTCCAGTTTTTATATTAAGACCTTTAACTGATTGGATGAGGCCCACCCACATTATGGAGGGTAATCTGCTTTACTTAAAATCAGTTTATTAAATGTTAGTCACATCCACAAATACCTATACACCAACATCTAGATTAGCGTTTCACCAAGCAATTGCGCACGTTAGCTGAGCCAAGTTGACACATAAAGTTAACCATCACAATAACTTAACAACTTGCTCATTCTGAGCTTCTGTTTTGGGTGCAACTGAGTGTACCATATTATATACTGGACCATCTATTCCAAACCCATATCGGTTCTCTATTGCCCCTCCCCCCCATAGCTGTAGCAGCTCAAAACAACATTTATACTCTTAGATTCTGAGGGTTGGGGATCTGTGAGTGGCTTAGCTAGCTAGTTCTGGCTCAGGGTCTCTCTTAAGGTGGCCGTCACAATATTGACTGGGGCTTCTGCCATCTCAAGATTTGACTGGGGTTGAAGAATCCGCTCACATAATTGTTAGCAGGCCTCAGTTCGTCACTGGCTGTTGGCCAGAGAATTTAGCTGCTCACTGTGCAGGCCTTTGCAACACAGCGCTCGCTTCCCCAGAAAAGTGGTCCAAGAAAGAGAGAAAACCCAAGACAGAACCCACAGCCTTTTATAACCTAGTCTTGGAAGTGGCATACCTTCACTTTTGTTGTATGTTTGTCACATAAACGCATCCTAATCCAATGTGGGAAGGGACTAAACAAGGGTGTGAATATCAGGAGGTAAAGATCTTTGGGGGCCAACTTGGAGGATGGCTACTGAAAAAGGAGCACCCCTGTCATTTCAGCTTCTCCCCCTCTACATGCCAATTATGGCGTATGGCACATAGAAGACATGTGCTCAGTGGATGTTTATGGAATGAATAACTGATTGAATGAGGAAACAGGCCTGGAGAATGTGAAATAATGTTAAAGTTCTGATTACATTTCCCACTAGAAAATAATGTATAAAAGGGAAGAGTAAGAGTTTCTTTCCCAAGTTATTGGAAATTTTTTCGGCACATTTTTACTGTCTAATCATGGTGTCCACAAACATTTTTAAAAATATATTTAAGGGTCATATTAACCCTGATCACTTTGCTTTTTTCCTCTAAATATAATTGAAATAATTTGCACTGTGGTTTTTTTTTTTTTTTTTTTGGTGGGGTGGGTGTTGGGTGACATCTGGGTCAACAAGGAAGGTAGTTTTGGAAGGGAACCAGTTATGGTAGAGTGGGCCTGGGCAGTGTTGGTTGCAGCAGTAGAGAGTTTAAGATGGCGGGCGGGCGCTGCATACTGAGATTCACATGGATGTGGGAATGGGAGGGAGGATGCTTAAGAAAACCTCACTTTCTCACAAATATAACATAGCATTGTGAAATGTTGCTTTAAATTTTAAATTCCGCTTTAAAACCTAATGAAAAGTAAAAGCATATAATGGTCAAGATCATCTGAGTCTTTTTATTGTTTTTCAATCTACTTCATTGGAACCATATTTCTGGCTAAAGTATTGGAAATTTGTATCACTGGCAGCTGTCACCAACTTTCTTTAATTTTTGAGGGGCCCATGCAGTGGTTTATTGTGAATTCTTATAAATCATAGGAACTTCTATTTTCTAAATGAAAAATGCCCCAGTGCTGCAAAACACCTGTTTGATTTATTTATTTATTTTTTTGGTGAGGAAGATTGTCCCTGAGCTAACATCTGTGCCAATCTTCCTCCATTTTATGTGGGATCCCACCACAGGGTGGCTTGACCAGCAGTGCTAGCTTTGGCATCCAGGATCCGAACCTGTGAACCCTGGGCTGCTAAAGCAGAGTGTGCAAACTTAACCGCTGTGCCACTGGGCCGGCCCCTGATTTGATATTTTTAATTTAAATAAAGTAGGAATTTTGGGACTTTCCTCCTCTAGTTGCAGGCCTGGGTTGGTCAGAACTGTCACATTTCCCTTCGATAAGAAGACTAGGGACTACTCCAGCTTATCAGTGGGAACAGCTGAAACAAACAGATCAGGAAAATCGGAATGTATTTGAAAGGAAGGCTCAACTGGTCAGACACACTAAAATCAGCATGTACATCATTGGAGACGAAAATGAACGTGTGATGAAGAAAACGTTTAAAGGAGAAAGGCACAGAACGGCTGGGAAAACAAGAATTGGTTTTCGTAGTAGAGAATAAAATTTGCTATACCTGAAAAAAAAGTCAAAGAGAAATGGGTTTCTGTTCCCTTGAACATAAAAATTTTAAAAATAGAATTAGAAATTAGAAAGCAAGAAAAAAAATGTTGAAAAACACATGATAATTTCTATTAAAAACTGAACCATCTCTGCCAGCCTTCACTGAGTTGAGCCTTTTGCCCAAAATGCTTTTTTTGAAGAATCATATTTAACTGATAGCAACAGAAAATATTTTCATGAATAAGAAAATATTTTTAAACGTTGTTTCCATCTATCTGCATAGCACAAACCCCAGGGAGGGACCCTTGCTTCATTTGTGGGGCTCATGGAGCCATCTGAGGTGGTCAAAGTTACAGATGTTTGCTTAGGGTTAAGGCATGGAGCTATAGACTCACGGGTCTTCCTTTTGCAAAGGGCTTCCTCTTTGTTCCCTGTTCATCAGCCCTACTCACCAGCCAATGACGTGATGATAGAAATCCGTGTCTCGACTTCTACAAGAAGTCGCTAAGCGCTCTCGAGGTAAAGACTGTTTTGAGTCAACTCTATCCTTCAAACTGGCTGTTGAATGAATGAGTGAATGTGGAAAAATAGGCATTCTAGTTTGACTATCGTAATGAGGTTGAATTTCAACAAAGTTTATGAAAGTTTTAGAGGTCTATGAATCATCAACTCTATACCTTTCCTGTCCCCTAGAAACTCAAAACATACAAGGACTGTCAAAGAGATGCAACCAAATACATTCTTAAGAGTCTCTTGCCCAATGGCTATCATGCTGTCTTGCTTTTCAGAAACTGGCACCACAGTCTTTTTGCTTCTCTCTCTCTCTCTGACTCTCCTTCTATAGATAGATATAGATATAGATATATAGGTATACACACACACACCCATGTATATAATGGCCTTGCGTATATATGACATTGCTGTTTAACAAAAGCAGTTTCCTCCAGTTCTGAGTTCTGATTTCTTGCGATATGGAAGGCCTATACAGGACTCATCACATATGAAAAAGGTCCCTTCTGAAACATCAGCTACCTTGGCACACAGACCTGGTTATCACTGTATGTTCTCTACCTCAAAGCACTATTTTTATTTCTCTTTGTGTAGCATCATCATCCACAGCAGCAGGTATGTGACCACATATTGACTATAGACATTGCTTCGCCTTGTTCTGTCACCACATGTACCCCACCTCTTGGCTTATCCAAAAATTCCAGAAAAATCCTCAGCTTGGCTCAGCGTGGGTGAGATGCCCACCCTGGAGCAATCAACTGAAACCAACACTGGGTCATACTGCACGTGGCCCCTCCCTTAAGGACGGTAGGAAGAGTGGCTACTGGATCCCATGAGTACCCACTGCATCATAACAGATGAGCCAGTATTTTATTTGTAACTTATAAGTTGGTTTTGTTGTCACAGAAGGTTGTTTTGTTTTTTTAATCAAGATAGATACTTTCTTTGTTTTAATGACTGTTCTTGGGATAAAGAATTGATGCTAAATAAATCTGCTAGACTAGTGACTACGAGAACCCTATAAGCTCCTGTAAGCAAAGGACCAAGGTCTGACTCTTCAGGTTAGGGCAGGGCAATTGGTGAACTCTTAACCTGGGTGCATGCAGACAGCAGGCCTAATGAAAGATATTCCCTCGTAATTTATCTAAACTCTGCTTCTCAATGTGCAGGAATTTGAGCACAGACCTGGGCTACCTGTTTGCTGGTTTTGGCCCTGGTCCCCGATACTGAGAGTGATATGAAAGACAAAGTCAGGGTGAAATGAGCAATAAAAGCAGATCCTACAGGTCAGAGCATCAGACTTAAGCGTTTAGGCAGAGAGGGGGAATTTAGATAAAAGACAAAAGCTTGGAACTAGAGTGCCAAACCAGAGCAAAAATATCCGGAAAGGAGGGTAGAAACAGAATTAGCTGGAATTATGGCTTAGCCACAAGAAATCCTTCTAGGGTTCCTTTAAACCTTGGGAGGGAACCACGAAAGGCGCTGAGCTGATTCTGACACGACAATAATAACAGAAATAAGAGCAGCTAACATTATTAAACACTGTGCCAAAATGTATGCTGACGGCTTTATAACATTGATCTCATCTGGCAGACCAGATTTTATATTTAGTTTATTTTAAAATGTAGATCCTACATTACGTTTCTATGTAAAGAACTCAAGGAGTGTGGTTCCTTCTTATGCATTCCTTTCAGCACATAACCTTTGGGAATATTTTGATGAATCCTTAATTTTCTGACATGCAATGATTTTAGATTAGATTTTTAATGTGGTGGTGATAGGGTTTTACGGCTTGTCCTCCTCAGTTGCTTGAGAACGTTCTGGTGAGCTGTTAGTCCTGTACTTGTGTGTAATTGTCATTTCTCTGGCACTTGGCTAATATAATCATCAGGAAGTCATTGCTTTTTTTAGCCCTTAAAAATGTGCTATTTACCTAATTACTATGGTTTTTCTGTAAGAACTTTTAGTTCTTATTTAGCAGTTATTTGAACGTCACTACTACCTCTATGACAACGTGTATTCCAACATATCATTTTGGTCACCTTTAAAAGGTTTAGTTTTTTCTTAGGATTTTTGATTGTCCGGTGAACACATGAGACTGCTTTGTTCTGAATTTTAATGGCCAGTTAGGGAAGAAAGCACCACTTTTTGTTTCAAATATATTTTGCCATGAGCGTATTTTTTCCCCTGTAATTCAAAATATTGTATGTGTGTCAGGCTTATAACAAGCTTAATTCAAATCGTACATGTAAATATATTTTGTCTACTGGGCTTTTCTGTTAACATTCCTGAGTTTTTGTTTTAGCATCATAATGTGCTGCCTTTTACATTAGAACAAAAGCCCCCGAATGTCGGTTCCGTCAGCTGACAATACCAGTTTTGTCTCTTAATTAGAAAAGAGAATAAAGCTGTTTGGGGGTGTCAATAAAATGACAGATGCATCATTAGCAGACGGCTATGGTGGATCAGTTCTGTGCAAATACTTGGAATGGAATTAATAGGAATTTCTGCTAGCATATTTAAATCACAGGCTTGGGGGAAGAAAGCAATGTTTTAATGCAGTGAACTAGTAAAAGAAAATGGGAGTGAACGACCAGTTAAGACTGAATTAAGAGTGTAAGAGAAATCAAGTTGCAATAGAGAATATATTACTGAGAATTTTATATATTATTAATATATCACAAATGAGCCATTATGGGTATTGTATGATTAATTCATTTAATAAATATTTATTGAGGGTCTACTACATGCCAGGTGGTAAATTTAATGAGAGAGTGTAAGCCCTGAGTCCAGACCCAATTGACTTTCCCTTATAATTAGTAGGGCAAAATTTCAATTGAATCATAAATCTCTGAAGAGGTTCTTCGAAGTTTTTGCACTGAATGGTCTCACACTGTGTAAAACCCATGTCCCTCAGTGTGATTTGAAGGAGAATTCCATTTAGTCCATATTTCCTGAATGGTTGGCAAGGTTACTTTAGCAAGTACAGGCAGGTGCACGTGAGTGTGTCATGCGCACGATGTTATATCATGTTATTCAGCAATCGAGAAGCACTTTATTCACGAAACTAACTGCTGTGCATCTTCAATTATTGTGTTCCCAATGCTTAAAGTAGTGCTCCCATAAAGTAGTTAGCAATAAATATTTATTAATGAATAGTTGAGAAAACAATTCGTGTAAAACTGAAGACAAGCAATAGACTAACTGGATAAATTTTAAGAAAGACATGAATTCTCTTGCTAGAAGACCTTCATTTTGTTTGAAAGCTATTCATTTGTATATTCATTCTGTGGACACTTAGAGCACTTGAGCTGTTCCATGTGCAGTGATAGGACTGGGTGATGAGAAATGAGACCCACAGTGCCTGCCCTCCAGGGGCTCCCAGTTACCCTTCATATGCTGAGTGATTCTGGCCAAATTAGAGATCTCCTTGTGATGCATCACCCTGTCATGCAGAAGATACAAAATGTCACAGCCCTTTAAGGGTTGGCTTTGAAGCTGTGTAAAAAATGTCATTTTTCTTGTAAGTCTCTGCAGGAAAAATGTATCTGCCTTTAGTCAAGACCTGGGTACAGAATATCGTGGAGACCCTGAGATTATGCCTGGAAATTTCAGCTGTGTCCCGTCAGGAACTACCCTGCTCTCACTTCTTGCTTTCACTCCCCATTTCAACCACTTCTGTTCCAATGTGGTATCTAGTGTATTTTACACCAGAGAGGATTTTTAATATTCCTTCTTCTATATGATCGTATCGTTTAATGATAAATTATGTAACAATCGGTAATAAGCATTTTCTTAATATTTTAGTTTTTTAAATTAATAAAGAAGAAATTTCAATTTAATAGATATTATTCAAAATCAGTAAAATACTTCATGTATTAACTAAAATTTGCATTTAGCAAACAAAAATATTACATCTTGTGGTTTGCATTGTTTTATTGTTTAAAATTTTAAGCGTAAATAAAAATTCCAGAGGGTTACATAGAATGACAGAATTGTAACACCGGTTCTGTTTCTTCCCCGTACAATCACTGTGCTCGCGTATTTATTTAGGATCTACTGTTCAAGTGAAGGACTAGGGAGAACCACGAGGTTAGGAGACATGAATTACATTACATTCATTATGTCTTTTTGAATAGTTAAGAACTTACTCTTGAAATAGATGCATGTAGCTGAATCTGGGTGTGTCAGGAGGGGCAACTGTATGACTGGTAGTTTTTCTAATTTCACTTTCATCAGAATACCATGTTCATGAAGGGAAATGTAAGAAAAATTTGCTAATATGCATAAGCCAACAATCGCTTAGAATTTAGATCAACAAAAGACTTTTTAGAATGAGGAGTATTTTATCATGAACATTGTTTAGAATTGGTGGCTCATGGTGATAAGTAAGTGCAAACGGACTTTTAGTGGTCTTGCCATTGGTTTTCAATTCTCTGCAGAGTGCCCTCCTTATTGCCTGCATCCTGGGGGAGCCCCTCCCACCGTTCTGCCCTTGGTCTGCCACTGCACTGGACTACCTCCTTCCACCTGTGGACCCAGGCCTACCTGAACATAAATCCAGGGTTTTCCTCAGGCAGACCTTAGGGGTGCCCACTGGCCCTTACCCAGACTCCTGTCTAGACCCTAATCTCTGTTTGTGGGACCATTTGACTGCTCTGACCCATGTGTTCCCAGAGTATGGCTCTCTGCTATTACTCTACCCTGGTACAACTCCTTGGCTTACTTGACATTCCAGACTTTGTAACTTGTCTGCCTGGACATGCTGTGCTAACCTGCCCCTCTTTGCCTTTATTGCCACTGATCTATCTTATGCTGCTAGTCTGCTCACCTCACCTTTTGCCTTTGTCCATGCCTCCCTGGCATGTTTGCTGGCCCAGCTTCGTCAGGATACAACCTGTTTCCTTGGCTTTGGTGGTCAGCAGTTGAGGAGTAGCAAATTGATAAGTAAAGGTATGTTTGTGTAGATTTCTTCCGGTAGGTCTGTAGGTAGGGGTGGGGTACAATATTGCTTTAACCAACTCAGAGCCCTGGGAAATGCCAACTAACTGAGGCAAAGGACAATGAAAGCACCTGCCTGCTTGCCATCTCCTGCTCCCATGTGCTGTTTCACTGAAGTGACCTGGTAGAGGGCTTCTGGGGCTTTCTCTGGGCTTCTCAAGTCTTTCTTCACTCTTGCCCATTTTTCACAGTTGTGCCAGAGGTATTTTTTAAATACTCCATCTTGCACCTAATAAAAAACCTTTGATGACTTTACACTTCCAGTCTGGTCCAGATCTTTCTAGCTGGTTTCCAGACACCGGACTGCCCTCTCTGCCCTATCCTCCCTTCTCCACCCACCCCCAACCAATTCCTGCCCTGTCTTGGTTTGTGCTGATTCCTTCTCTTCATCCTTCTATTCCATCTGCTAAAATTCTGCTTACCCTCCAAGGCACCATTGCCCTGTGATGCCTTCCCCAAACCCCTCCCTACCCAAGCTGGGTCCCTGCTGTCTTCTCTTCACCCCATGGCCATCAATGGATGCCTGCAGGACAACTGCTACATTGTATAGCAGTTTGATTTGTTGTCACCTTCCCATATCAGCCTCAGGTCTTCCAGAGGAGAGACTGTGTTTTATTCATTGTGTCCAGTGCCCAGTTGGTTATGGGTGATAGGCTGCAGATACTTTAGTTTTTTAAAAAACTTGTTAAAGCATGACAGTTAGGCAAAAACAAAACCACTGTCATGACTTCATGAATCACTGATCTTACTTACTTACTTAGAGATACGCTTTGTCCCAGAGTTTGGAGTGAAGATACCCGTAAAGTGGTCCAAACCGCCAAATTTAAAGAAATCAAAAAGAATACAGACAAGTAGCCCTATGAAACTCAGTGGACTGAAGCTATCATTGTTGTCCAGAACATCATCTAAAACTTGCTATTCATGGTTAAGACCTCCAGTCATAAAAAATAATCTTTAAATTATGATCATTGTGTAATGATGTTGAGTCAGGGAAATTTGTGATAAAATTTACCGATAGTGCTATCCTGAACATATTGTAACGGTTACAGCTATATGAAACTGACTCATCAAAAATATTCCATTTTTCGGGGCCGGCCCGGTGGCGCAGAGGTTAAGTTCGCACGTTCCGCTTCTCGGCGGCCCGGGGTTCACTGGTTCGGATCCCGGGTGCGGACATAGCACTGCTTGGCAGCCATGCTGTGGTAGGCGTCCCACGTATAAACTAGAGGAAGATGGGCACGGATGTTAGCTCAGAGCCAGGCTTCCTCAGCAAAAAGAGGAGGACTGACAGTAGTTAGCTGAGGGCTAATCTTCCTCCAAAAAAAAACAACAACAACAAAAAAAATCCATTTTTCTATGATCCAAAACAAAGGTATTGCTTTATTTTTCGTTAATAGCACTTGAGGTATATGTGAGTTTTAACTGGTAGTGAGTGTGCTCAGAGCTAGGTCACCATGAAAGATTATTCTGTGTACTACATAATGTTGTAAACATTACTTGCTTAGTTTCTGCCAGAAAGAAAGTGCCCAATTCACTTTATCTTTGTATCTTTTCATGTAATAGCCCCAAGGTGAGGAAAATAAGCTGGGGAATCAACGCCATTGCTTATTATCACCAGTTTTTTAAAGTTATAACTACTTATTCATGCATTCATTCTTTCAACAACCATGTATCAAACACTTGCAGTATGCCAGGCACCTTGTCAGGCTCCAGGCAAACCAGGTTCATCAAGGTCCAGTGTATATGCTGTTGACACACAAGGAAGTCTCCTTGATAGCATAACGTGTCCTGTGCCAATGACAAAGGTGGGTACTCACAGCTTTGCGAACACAGGCTCTGTTGAAAATGGAAACACCAAAGCACAAGAGAAAAAAATGGAGATGAATTTAAACTGTCTGTCTCTGCGTTCTAGCTATAGTCAGTACTCAGCTGCTAAATCCAGCAAAAATTCCGTTGCTTTAATTAATTTCTTTGTGCCGATTCTTCCTAGTAAGCCTTAATTTTAACAAAGTTAATTAGGTTGAAGATTAAAAATCCCATTAGTGTCGATCATTCACTTCTTGGCTCTGTCAACAAGGTGCTAAAACCTTGCTCAGTTCTGGAGGGAGGGGCAGAAGGAGGGAAGGGGCAAAAAGGAGCGCTCACGCTAGCTGTTGCGCATTCTTCAGGACCGGATTCTTAATACCGTTTTTAAGCCGTTAGATGGCTATCAAATATCATTGTCACTTAAAGGTATATTTTTGTACTTTTCCAAACATCTCTTATCTCATATCGTTTAGACCTGTGGCTGTTTATTTGCCAAGAGATCCATGGCAATGGTACGTTTGCTGAGAAACTCTATCCCATCTACTCTGATTATCTAATTTGCAGGTTTGCAGGGCATGGATTTTTAATCAAGGACCTGTTTCCACTGTCACCTTGTCTGCCCGTTTATTATAGTTAAAGGCTGAATGGTGGCTAATATCTCACCCAGAGCAGGAAAGAACAAACAATTAATAGAATCATGAATTACCTGCCGGTCATAATGCTGTTCAAAACACTGTTTTCATTGAGTTATGCTTTCTGCTTTGGCTCCCACACCTGACTTACAATGGCAAGAATTGCAGAAATTTAAACACGTATTGTTAACGCTCACTTCTAGGAAGTGGCTATGGTGCTAATGTGGCAGCCACACAGACAGAAGGGGAGCCGAGACCTGAGACCCAAGCAATGGAGCACAAGCCACAGGCCTAAATGTATTATCTTGTTCATAATGGAAAGTCATTAATGGGAAGGGGCCCAGAGAGGGTGGAGGTGGCAGGAAGCCATCTGAAATCAAGTTCAGACAGGGACATGGCAAGGGCATTCCACTTGCTGAAGAGAGTTGAAGGCCAGGGGGAATTTGATCAAGGGTTTGGATTAGAAAAACTGAGTAAACGTTATGCAGAAGAGTATTTTCCACGCAGATTAATCTATAAACAAGATGAGGCACAGCCCCATAAGACTTGTCTAGGACCTCAGGGCCCACAAAAGATAGAGAAACTCCAAGAGACTGGAGCTAATGGGAGGCTAGGTAGGTACAGGAAGCTTTCAAGGAGTGTTTGTTTGGAGCAGAGAGGGGCTATATAGTGGTGCAGAGAATGTTCTGCACATAGTGGATCATCAGAAGGGTTGGGTTTGCAGGGGAAAGCCTGATATTTTTCCTTAAGCCACTGCCTGTAAATCCCTACCATTGTCATTATTATCATTATGTGCATAGCTTGAATCAGTGTGAATAGGTGGGGCCACAACAGGCTGACACATGAAATGCGATAAAACAGAGTTTCGTTTATAAGTGGTCCCTTGCTAAAGGATCATTGAAAACTAGGGCCTCGGGCAAGCTCTGTAGAGATGGTTTCCTGTCAAGAACCTATCGGTAGGCTTGGCTTGTCTTCACCTGGAGAATAGAAGTACCTATTCAGGTCAGAAGAAAGGTGAGATTTCTTCAGGTGAAATATGTCTCCTTTTGGGCTTCAAGCTCATCATTGAAATAATGAAGGTGACAAACAAAGTTATTTCTGTGGTCCATTTTAATTCTAAAAATGTGATTCATGGCCCAGCCCCAGTGGCCTAGTGATTAAGTTCAGCATGCTGCATTTCAGTGGCCCAGGTTCGGTTCCTTGGGGCAGACCTAAATCACTCGTCTGTTAGTGACCATGCGCTGGTGGTGGCTCGCATACAAAAAAGGAGGAAGATTGGCACTGGATGTTAGCTCAGGTGAATCTTCCTCAGGAAAAATAAAGTGTGACTCTTGGCTGTAAAAGAGTATATTATCTCTGCTTAACAAATCATGGTCTTCCCCTTTCCCTTCTCTGCTAAAAAAAGCTCTTCAAATATACCACCTATGATCCCTCCCCCCAAAAAAACATAGCCCCGCTGCTGTGGAAATCCTGTTCAAGCCTGTTGGGTAAAGGATTCTGTCTGTTTCTCAGAGGGTAGCTGTTAATTAAGTCTTTAGCACCGCCTCTTATCTCTTCACACACTCCCCGTTCTGGTCAACCTCTACTGCCTGTGAGAGCCTGCTGGAAAATGCAGCAGAGTACCTTCTCTGTTCAGAGCATCAGCCTCTACTCAGGCTTTTTGCATCACAGATCAAGACAGGCAGGAAAGAGGTCTCAGAGGGACAACCTGCGAAGGGACTGACAGCACAGTCCTGACTCACTCAGTTAATCCCTCCCAACAAGTGGAATCATCATTTTAAGACACAGTTTCTCTACTAGAAACTTTTGAACCTTTAAAGAAGCCAGCCCGCCCCATCCTTCATCATTCCGAGTATCCTGTTCTGGAATGGCTTCACACTGGCTCATTTTGTCTAGGCCCCTAGATCTTGAGCCGGTGGAGGGCGGGATGCTGCATCTTGAGGTGTAACTAGAGAAACTCTGAGTCTGGCTTTCTTATGGATAGCTTCCGAAATGGATGTTGCAATTTGCCGTTGTACCTCATTTACTTTTTCAGTTGAACGTGACTACTCTGTTCATATATTTGCGCACATGAAACCCAAGTGAACAGAATGAGTATTGTTTTAGGCAAAGCTAAACACTAATTCTTATATATCACTTGAAAACCTGCAATCCAAGAAATATTATTAAAGAACAAATGGAAGGGGGCTCACCAGCTGATGAGTGCCCTAGCATTTGCCTACTTTTGTTTTTTAGCCACAACATACACCTCATATTCTCACATTCAGAACCAGTTTATATGTGCTAAGAAATATAAGCTTCAAGTCTGCATTCCTTGAGAGGTAGGTCCGGTCTTGCTGCGCCGTCTGAAATCGTTGTCCGGCCCAGATCTCCCCTCACTGATCTGAGTTACATCTTTTGTATGATAGGACATCGCTTGGGTTAAGGTTTGGAGGAATCTCAACTTCTTCTCCAGCATCCTCCCCCTCTCCTCATACACACACACACCACATTCAGTAATAAAGGTAGTAAATGTGATTGGCCACGTAGTAGGAATCATAGACAAGAAAGATGAAACACAGGATCTTTTCTCCCTGATAAATAACGCATCAAGTCTGGTGGGTTTAGAGTGGGTGAGTGTTTATGCGCTTTGAAGGAAGGGAGGAGGAGATGGGGGTAAGAAGAGGCAGAACAGGCTGAGAACGGGATATTTGCTCTGCTTTGTACTTTGTCTACCAACTGTGTTATATCTCTATTGTTTTCAAATTAGTGCAGGTAAAAGGAATTGCATACCCAGAACAACTTAATCAGTCACCTCCATTCATTAATCAAGTCAGAAACAAGAGCCTCGGCTCCAAGTGTGTGTAATTTCAGCTTGGAGGAAACTTTCTTCTCATTAAGGTCTTAAACTCTCGGCGTGTTTCTTGGTTACTTGAAATTAGAATGGCCAGTCTTCTGTAAGATCATATTACTAATCTGCTCATTATTTATTCAGAATAATTTACTGAGTGCATACTATGTAAATCACTTTATACAAGTTTTGTGGAAGGAACGGAAAAAGTAATGAGAATATCAACTCCTGTTTCAGCTTAAATGTCACCACTTCAGAGAAGCATTCCCAGACCCTCCAGGCTAAGTGTAGCTCTCCAGCCACTTGCAATCGTATTGGCCTTGCTTTATTTTCTACACAGCCTTGTCACTCACTATATTTCTTTTGATTAGTGATATGTTTAAGTGATTAAGTGATTAGTTTTCCTCTAGAAGAATGTAAGTTCCATGATAACAGAATCTTAATCTTGTTCAACTTTTATACTAGTCCGTGTTCTCCAGAAAAAACAGAACCAGTAGGACCACATAAACAATGGCAGTGCCATAAGATTAGTACCATGTAGCCTAAATATGTAGTAGGTTATACCATCTAGGTTTGCATAAGTACACTCTATGATGTTCTCACAATGATGAAATCACCTAATGACACATTTCTCAGAATGTATCCCCATCACTGAGCAATGCATGACTGTATAGATAGATATATATGTATATACTTGTGATATGTCTATAATATATGTATGTATATGACATATTTGTATATTTTTTATATACGTGATTTATTTTAAGAAATTGGCTCAAGGGATTACAGGAGCTGTCAAGTCTAAAATCCATAGGGCAGGATGGCAGGCTGGAGACTTCCAGGCAGGAGCTGATGCAGTCTTGAGGCAGAATTTCTACTTCCTCAGGGAAAATTCAATTTTGCTTTTAAGGCCCAACTGATTGGGCAAACTCCACCCCCGTTATTGATGGTAATCTCCTTTTCTTAAAGCCCTCGGCTTGTAGATGTTAATTGCATCTACAAAATACCTTCACAGCAACACCTAGGTTAGTATTTGATCCAGGAACTTGGTACTGTAGCCTAGCCAAGTTGATCCATAAAACTAACCATCACACCTCTATATCTCTAGAATTTAGAGTAATGCCTGGCACGTGGTGGATAGTCAATATTTGTTGGCTACCTACTAATTAATTCATAGAATAGGCCTTACAAGATACCCAATAAGATATGACCCTGCCCTCCTGTGCTTATGATCTGGATGGGAAGATACAGTCCATACAAGTTAGTAATTAAACCACAGCATTGGGCAATATATAATTCAGAGCTAAAATAAGTGATACGAGCACCAATGAGAAAAAAAAACAGACTAGAAATTCAAAGAAGGGAAGATCCTTGTTAGTGGAAGGAATGAGAAAAGACCTTTTGGGGACCTGTCTGTGTCAGGTTGCCATTTTTCTTGTGAGACAATAACTAACAACCCAGTGGGCTGGCTTTCCGTTTGCCCTCTGTGGGTCTGTAGCTTTCTGGCTGCAACTCACCTCTGCAGATGAATGGCAATGAACTGGAATGTTTTCTTGGGAGGACGTGCTGCTGTGGTTTGGTTCATGCAGAATGAGTGGCCTTTCTGCCTCCTTTGCACTATCGCCCTCTTGGATCTTGTGGGTCAACTGTTAATTGGGTGGGGGAAGTGACTCATTTAAGCTATTTCCCATTTAGTGACTTTAGTGTTATATTTTACTGTCTGTAATAAGTCATTTTATTAATTAGTCTGGCAGACTTTTTATCTTGAGGAATATAGTGGAAAGCAACCTTTTTCTTATTTTGTATACTTATTCAGATTATCGCCTACAAAAGTTCTCCTTCTTAAAGGCAGCTAGAAGACTTTGATTACACCTATATATGGTATTAAAAGGTAAATATATGCATTTCAATAGAAATGAATAGGAAAGCTGGTGTAGGATGAGGAGCGCTCATTGCTTTGTCTCTATTGCTAGTTCTGAGTTTCAGGTGAGGGGAAGTGTGATATGGATATGAGATGGGAGGACCCCTGGGGTTATGGAGAGGCCATGTGATACAGGGCACCGGGAAGGCAAGAGTTCTCTTATCCTCTGAGCTCCACCACTAGACTGTGGCATAGGGCACATCGCATTATCGTTGTGGAGACAAATTTACAATGGAGTTGGAATAACCCTTAAACATTTTTAAGTCCTGAAACACTGCTCACTCAAAAACTTACGTTTAATTCTAATTTGTGAAACAGAGAAAGGCAAAGCTGGAGGCCAGAGTTGGCAGAGAGCTGTCCGGGTTTGTGTGTATGTTAGTGTCTGAAGTCCAGACTCTGGAAAATCCTTCAGGCTTCAGAGTACAGTTTGCAGACCATAAATGAACTGGAAGGATATGTTTGCCTGCTCTGAAATTCTATGAAAAATTGTGAATGAGGTAATGAATCCACATGTTTTTATAAAGTTGTTTTCTTTAAAATAATAATTACATAAGAAATTTGAGGACATATTTTGCAATAAAAAATGTAATTGGGGGCCGGCCCCATAGCGTAGTGGTTAAGTGCGCATGCTCCGCTTCAGCAGTTCAGGGTTCATGGGTTTGGATCCCAGGCGCGGACCTGTACAACATTTATCAGGCCATGCAGTGGCAGGTGTCTCACATATAAAATAGAGAAAGATGGGCACCGATGTTAACTCAGGGACAGTCTTCCTCAGCAGAAAGAGGAGGATTTGTGCAGGATGTTAGCTCAGGGCTAATCTTCCTCAAAAAAAAAAAAAAAAAATTTAATTGATACAGAAATATCTAGAGTAAAAATGTGAAAAGCCCCTTCATCTTGCACCCTCTTTTCATTCCCTCCATCTCCACCCCAGGCTCTATTGGGAGTTTGGTCTGAAACCTCGCAGATCTTTGTTTTTGCATTTATTTTATACATACATGAGGGGTGGAGGCATTTATATTAATTGGATCATATTAGAGCTATTATTCTATAACTTACCTCTTTCACTTAACAGCATGCCTTAGAAATCTTTGTAAATCAGTAAGATATACGTAATTCTTTCTAAGGGCTAAACAGTGCTAATAGTGTATGAGAATTTCCATTTGCCCCATGCTGTCAACAGCCCTGGAAATTATTAATTTTTGAAACATTTCCTATCAGAAGGGCAAATTTGAAGTCTTCCTGTTATTTCAATTTATTTTCTCTGATTGCTTATTCACTTGAGCACTAAATAGTGGCCAGGTGAGTTTTCCATTATTTATTATCTTGAAGAGCGCCTAGGGTCTAGAAAGAGGTAAACATTGTAACCATGGAATCTGTTTGATAGAGCTATTGACTCTTATGCTTTATGTCTCTCATAGAAATTTAGGCCATGCAAACTGTAAAGCAATTTTCTTCTGGGATCCAAACATATTTTCGTGGACTCATAGTCATTAGTAGCTTTGGATAGAAAACATTTTATTACTTGGAGGAAACTTGTCATTCTCATGATGAAATGTAAATAGAATTTTAATTAATAAATGCAATAATTATCATTCCCACCTTCATTTAAATTGCCAGGTCCAGCAATTATAAAGTCCTAGTGTTCTCTTTTTAACCTTTTTTTTTGTCAATTTCCTTGTCAGTTTAATAGAGTTTTTTTCCCCCTTTAAAAAGAAAACAGAGCAAAACTGAGTATTAAGTTCCAACTTCTTATTTCATGTACTAGTATGTCAAGGAAGTTGCCAAACCAATCCATCATAAAGAGGCACAGATCTCCTAAGTAAATGCCAGTAAAAAGGAATAGATTTTGGAAGATTAATAATCACTTTAATTTATAGCACTCTCGCCCAAAGACGCTTGGGAAGCTTTGCAAACATTTGAACCAAAATGCAGTTTAAACCACTGGGAAACAGATATGTAAACTTGCTAAAAAAAATAAAATATGAGCCTCATATAGTGGTCCTTCATATTCAGAGATGACACATTCATATTATATAGTTATCAGTTCAACAAGTTTTTACTGCATTTCATTTGTTCTCCCCAAAGCCTTATATTTGATAGATGAGGCCTAAGATATATGGGGAGCGTCCTTTCAATATCGTGTGAGTGATGAAAGGCAAAACAAAACAATTTATCAAATCACACTGCATACATCCCTATAAATTTGGAGAGTGATGAATCTGCAGACCCATAGAACTTGGCATGTCATGTATTCATCAAAGGTAAAGCCCCAAACATCTCAAACACTGCTGGTGACAGGAAGGCTGATCTTACCTGGAAAAAAAAGTAATTACCCTCTGAAACTATTCCTGTACTATGAGAATCCTTTGGAAGATGGAGCAGTTGCCTGTAGAGTTTGAGTTCAGAGTTGTACAGAGAATTTGATATGAATATTTCAACAGAGGATGATTCATCACATTCTTTTCTGATTTAGCAAAGTTAAATGGGTTTACAAAAATACCTACTATGTGTTATGCTAGATCTAGTATTTATAGCTGTTAATGAAGCTCCAGATTAAACATTTATTTAGAGTGTAAAAAAGGGAATTCTAGATATTCATTTTTTCCCCATCCTGCTTGAAGGCACCAAAAGACAGTTGTTTCTCCCATCACAGATAATTTGCAAATATGGGTAAGAAACGTACAAGGTGCCCACCTGATACCTAATTAAGGGTGAGTCTCCTTCCTTGTAACTTGGTGAGTGGACTAAACAAAAAGATTAGATAATAATTATCTTCCTTGTCTGCTTCAAAAGCTCAACATTTTTAAAGGTCACTATTGTCACCAAGTCCTGAAACACTTAAGTTGTTTCCTGGGAGCATTAGGAGAGTGGTGGCTTTTTAGAGTCCTCTGTGTCAGTCTTCAAAATAGGAGAGAATTAACCTCCTCCAGCTCCTGACCAGGCCCTCTTGTGCCAGCACACTCCAGGGAACCACACACTTTGGTTAATATGGTGGCCCCTGAGGGAATGTGTGATTCTGCCCAATTTCAAATTACTTAGTTGTTAGGAGACCCTCACTTCAAAAGCATGTTTTTTTGTTTTTCAAGGCTATAATCCCATTAGCACAACGTAGCACATAGTATCACTATGTGTTTGGGGTTTTTTTCTGCTTCTATTTTCCCCCATCATTCAAAGTTTTTCCCCCTTTGAGAGTAAATAGCTATATTTAATTAAGAAAAGTATCTTCCAAATCGACCAGAAATTTTGCTTTGGTGGCTAGCTCCTGTTCCTGTGAGAACCTTGGCTTCTTTCTGTAATATCCTTTGAAGTTGTTTGAGTGAGAAGCTGGGTGGGAATAAGGCAATTAGAGAGGAAAGCCCCTCCTGTAGGTTGTAAAAGAAGTTAGAAGTAGAACAAACTAACATTCTCGGGTAGATACAGTTTCACCTGAATTTTCTAGATTAAATAAAAATGCTACCTTAACGCTTTTTTAGTAGCTGGCAGTGTTTGTTATTTGGTAGTGTGCATCATTCTTTTATGGCAGATAATGGCTATAGCAAACCAGCTAATCATGGTCTTAAATAACAGTAATTATCAATACTGTTGAAGGTGAAAAGCCCAAACAAATAATTGGATAGTAGACTTTTTCTCTTCAATTCGGTATTCTGGTAAGTTCTGCTCATTCTCCTACATTGAATCAGTTATAAATTGGTGTCATCAAAACTAACCATTCTGCAGAATGCAAACACACTCTCCTATGTGGTCATTTCAGACTTTTCTCCTTCCATTTGCATTTCCTCTGAAAGGTAAGTCTTTGGGATTATAGCCCTTCTAAAACGCATTTGTGATAAGATGAAAAAGTAGGCCTTCCTGGCCATGTAAAGTATATTTGTTTAGCCTGAGCCCAGTTAAAATTTAATGATGCAAACCTAAAACAATGTTTTAAAAGAGAAAAATGGTATGTATGTGCATGTGTGTTTGGGGGTATGTAGGTGTATGTTTAT
Source organism: Equus quagga (assembly GCF_021613505.1). Classification (NCBI taxonomy): domain Eukaryota; kingdom Metazoa; phylum Chordata; class Mammalia; order Perissodactyla; family Equidae; genus Equus; species Equus quagga. The sequence goes on along the minus strand of NC_060282.1, from coordinate 63,216,336 downwards.
CCAAGCTTCTTTCTTTTTCCTTGAAAACTGATACCCTAAAAACAGGCTCATTTATTATGCATCTCTCTTATATAGCAAATAGTTTTTTTTAAATCAGTACATGTTACTTTTAGTTTCATCTCTATAAAGAAGTAATGGAAAGGATTTTTGATATCCAAAATGTTGCTTGGTAATAACATAATTCATTTTTAAATTGATTACTATTCTAGGCACTGTTTTTTAAATACAGTATCTCAGTTAGTCCTAGCAACCACCTCACGAGAGTTAGCTTAGTTCCATTTTACGGATGACTAAGGTGGCGTTTAGGGAGGCTGCTTAGGAGCCTCTCCAAGGTGAATCTGGGATTTACGCCAGGGCCAGCTGATGCCAGCATCTGAGCATTTTGCGCCTGTCTCTCATTGCCTTGAGTTCCCTCAGTCCGAACCTCCTACACTACTTATTCTCAAGAACAGATTTTCGGTTAGTGGCAGAAGAGAGCGTACAAGTTCCCAGGAGATCGAGACCCTCCCCATCTCTCCAAGTTCCTCCCCTCCAGTCCGTCTTCCCCCTCGGGGAAGCCACAGTGTCATTAGTCATGCCACTGTGCCCAGCTGTTTTCCACCCCAGGCCTCAGGCACGCTTGTTCACCCCACCTGAACTCTCTGCCCCAGCCCACCCCCTCACCTCACTCTTCAGATCTGGCCCCAAACGTCACTTGCCCTGTGCTTTCTCCCTAACCCTCCCCACCACCAATTTAACTGTTTATTCCCATCACCCTCTTCACAGGGCCCTGTTCCTTTCTTTCTCTCAAGTCAAAATTATATATTTTTAATTTATCTAAGACATTTAATTTATTTTCCCTCAGTAGGCTGCAAACTCTGTAGGGGACTTTGACTCACTTCTGTATCCAGAATGACAAGGACAATCCCTGGCACGGGAGTGTGACTTGTGTTTGTTCAATACGTGAACTGAGTTACAAGCTCTGACTCTTTCTCTAAAATAACACGTTTATAGTGACTTTTATGCTTTTAACTGGTTACAGAAGAAATACATCCATATTGCTGGAATTTGGAAAACTTAGGAAAGAACAGAGAAGAAAATGAAAATTAACCATAGTCCCAATACCCAGAAACCATTACAGTGAATTTAACATTATGATGTCCTTCACTTCTTTTATCTGTCAGCACATACATTTACAGAGTAAATCATTTTAAACAGAGCATTAATATTTATCTGCAGAAAGAGTACATTAACTTTTCAAATACTTAAAATGCTTTCAAATACTTCTGTATGTTAGCCAGAGCTATTATTTTAGGACTGGGCAGTCATTAAAAAAAATTGAAGAGATTGTATTAACTTTTTAAGTTGCTTTAAAAGTGAAGTAGTTTGTCTAAGTTAAAGCAATTTGCCTAAACTCAGTTTATGTAGTCTAGTTGATATCGCTAGTTAAATATTGACATTCTCTTTTCTTAGAATGCCTTCCTCCAACATTTCTGCCTTTTGCTATAAAATGTCCCCTCCTCCTTGAAGCCTTTCTAGATCACACCATAAGAACATGACCCTATTCTTCAGAACTCAAGAGTACTTGATACTCCATATAGCCTTAATCCCTACCCTCTTAATCGTCTGACTTCATCCCCCCTCTTCTTGATAATGGAATCCTAGGAGAGGGGAAAACTCATAGCTTTTCATCTAGGTATTGTACACAGAAGCTAGCCCAGTACCTATAACACAGTAAGCATTCAATAAATGTCTGCTGAATTAATAAATATTAATGTACGTCCCACTGACAGTAATGGACTAGCATCATTTTCATATATGACGCATAGAAAATAATTCTATAAGTTGCCAGGGTCCAATTCACTGGCCAGCCGCATCTGGGTTCCTTTTTTATGAAGATGCCAACACGATTGGCAGAGACAAATTTTAGTTCCATGCATAATCAAGCCAAATTTCAGTTGGCTTGGGTTCCTCTGGACAAACGAATTATGCCATTGTTCTGTCGGTCTTTCAACTCTATGTTCTGTCTCAGTGTTTCTCATGCTTCAATGCCTTTAGGACAGACAAGAATTTATAGATAAAGGACAGGTGCAACAGAGGTAGGTCTCTCGTGGAGATTAGGGCTCAGCTCACAGCCTTGTCCTCTTCGCAGGTCCCTCAAACATTTGCACAGCACCCCTTAGGTCTGCACACATCGAGTGAACGTCAGTCAAATGTAGGTGAAAGGGCATCAGCTTAATCGAATAACAATTCTGAGATGTGGTTTTGGAGTAGCATTCAGCCTGCAGGCTGGGAGCCAAAACCCAGCTTCTCCCTCAGGGCTGCAGAGGCCCAGCCCCGCTCAAATCCCAGCTTCCCTGCTGTGCAGCGTGAAGACAAGTTTCTTCTCTTCTCTTGTGTGAGACAAGTTTCTGACCTCTCCAAGTCTTGGTTTCTCTCTCTGTAAAAATAATAATGATAAAATCTGCTTCAGAGGGTGATTGTAAAGATTAAATGGGATAATCCATTCAAAGCATTTAGCACAGTGTCTGACATAAATGGGCTCTATAAATAATGATTATTATTAAAATTGAGACAGAAGCAATAGGAGTGTATGTGTGGGGAGAGGGTGCGTATACACGTATGTGTAAATATATATGATGTGGCACAAAAGATAGTGAAGTCTTGTTGGCTGGATTATTCAAACTGCAAATAGGTCAGATCTCAAATGCTGCCTCAGAAACCTCCTGCCACACACACATACACACATGCACACACATACACACGTGCACACTCACACCCCACAGCGGACCTTAGGCATGGACAGTGGATGTGATTGGAGACACAGCAATGAGAAGCAGTACAAGCAATCTTTTTCCTTCCCAGCCTGAGTGAATTCCGAAACTGCCCACATGCAGTCTGTATTTTCATCCCTTCTGGAGAGGGGCAGAGTGGGTCTGACCAAGGAGAGCAGTGGCAAGGACAGTGCTGCTGAGAGCCAGGGAGAATAGGGCAGCCTAGAGGAGAAGACTGAGTGGTCCAGAGACACAAGAGAGAAGCCTGGCGCTGCCACATTGGAGTGGACAGAAATGAAATTCTCGGTCCGCAGGATGTGGGGATGATGCTGAGCTCAATCTCATCTCTTTGTAGAGAAAGCCTGTGGAACTTAGCAGAGAAAGGATGAAGAGGGCAGTCATCCCTGCCCTTTCCCCTGTCCTGTCTGTTAGACGTGCCCACGTGTGGTTCATAGTTTGGATGCCAGTTGACACGGAATAGGCGAGAGAGCTAGAGAACCCGGGATGTGAAGGATCACTCTGTTGGAATTATCTGACAAAAGTTTCCTTTGTATTTGCAACTTTCAGGAGTTAGAAGGGTCCCTTGTCTATCTAACGCATCTTTTAAAACATGGTGTTTAGATCAAGGAGGCCTTGTCTACGATGGAGAAGGAAAGTGAATCATGGCAAACCATATTTCAGGAGCTTTATAGTCTGATTCAGAAATAACTGCTGTTGATTCAGCCCCTGCGCGTTCCTGAGTGAAGCCTCTGTTTGTTTAGTCATTCATTCATATAGCCATTTTTTTTTTGAGTGTTTAAGTGTCAAGCACTGTGCTAAGAGCTGGGAAGATAGAGATAAACATAAGACACATCAGTAGGCATTCAGGAATAATTAGTTGTGCAAAATGAATCAATATATGATTCCCCATCACTGTTTATTATAAATAAGCATTTGTAATAGAATAGGGTTCCAGCCTCCTCACAGCTATTTACAAAGTATCATTGAAAATAAAGCAGGAATCCTCTTCCAGCAAGGGAAGAGTGGAGGGAAGAAGATCAGACAAATGTTCCTAAGAGGACGCTTGATTAAGCTGAGTCTTAAATGATATCTACAAGCTTGCCAGGTGAACCAGAAGAAAAAAATTCTGGTTATAGGGAAGAGCATGTTTCAGAAATTGGCTGTGTTTCAGAATTAAGGAGTATAGGAGTAGGATGAAGGGAAGTGAAAAGGAATAGGTGTGGGCCAGTCAGGTGGCCTAGTGGTTAAGTTCCATGTGCTCAGCTTCTACGGCCCTAGGTTTGGTTCCTGGGCACCGACTTACACCACTTGGCCACCATGCTGGGGTGGGTGACCCACATACAAAATAGAGGAGGATTGGCACAACGTTAGCTCAGGGAGAATCTTCCTTAAGCAAAAAAAGATTGGCACCAGATATTAGCTCGAGGAGAGTCTTCCTCAGCAAAAAAAAAAAAAAAAAAAGGAGAGAAGAGGGGAAGATGAAGTCATATAGGTTAGTAGAAGCTAGGCAATAAGAAAGGCAGAGTGGCAGGGGGAGAGTATAGGATTGGGGTGAAACAGACCTAGTTTGAATCCCATTGCTGCCAATGTATACTAGCTTTGTGACCTTGGAAATCCCCTCTGAGAGTTCATTTCTTCGTCTACCACAATGAAAAGCACACCTATCTTGTAGGATTGTGGAAAGAATTTGTAGCCATGTGGGTGAAATTCTGGACACTTCGAAAGTACTCAGTATTTGACTGTGATCATTATTACTTAAAAGCCATGTTAAGGAATTTGTGCTTCATTTTGTTTGTTCCAAGGAGCCAGTAAGGTTTTAACAGTGAAACAGCATGGTTTGCATTCACATTGTGGTTGAATGGGAAGCAAAGAATTGACTCATGATTTGGGCAAGCTGCTTAACCTCTCGAAGTCTCAGTTTGCACATCTATAAAATGGACAGTCATAGAACTTACCTTCTCACCTTATTATGAAGATTAAATGAGATCACGAACAGCATTTAGCACTCTGCCTAGCTAATCTATCAATATGTATTAGCTATTACTTTTATTCTCTTTATAGGGGTGAGGTTGGAAGCAAAGAGACCAGCCAGCGAGAGGCCTTTGTTAGGGTGTAGTTGGGAAGCAAGGTAGGGCCCTGTCTTATGAGATGGGCTGGAGCACTGGATGTTAGATATTTAAGAATGAAAGTCAACAGGCCTATGATTCATTGAATGTGGAAGATAATTTTAATGTTAATATTCTTTCCTTTACAACATGCTTTTTCCTCTACAGAATAAAAACTATAGTTAAATTTTATTCTTCTAAAGTATGTGTTGCATATTAAAGGCATACATTTCCAAAACAGTCAGGTCCACATTCCCTGACTGTCCCTATTAATGAACCATTGCATTCAAGTGCCATAGCTTAAAGAAAGGGGTTACTTTGGGTTCAACAAAATTGGAACAAGTACTAGAGACCACAGTTGGATTTAATAAATCAACAGAAGTCCAGCAGGAGCTGTGATTTCCAATCTGTACCAGAGCTGCCCCCCTTTACCCTGCACACAAATTTAAATATATTAAAAGGATTATTAACAACATTAAACAGTTTAACAGAAATCAGCCTAAGCAATGCAAACCATCTGGATATAGCTTGGATCAACTGCTCTGGCTCCACTATAATAGAAAAACAGTTTAAATTATCTCTGGTTCTCAAAAAGAAAAGGAAACAAAATTAAAACTGGCTTCCTTGCACACAAATGGCAATAAATCATATCAGAATTCTTGAGCTGGTGGAAACTAACTTTCAAGGACACTAGAGTGGCCTTACATGGAAGATTTGGCTGCCTCCTTCCAAATATTTACAAAGTCTTGTTTAATTCTTTCAGAACTTTAATCTAGAGGAAACCTACAACATTTGATCCAATCCCTCATGGTCAGAAAGGACCACCCTCACACTACTGAGACTCGTGAGAATGTGTGCAGATTTCAACGATCTCCTGTTCTTGTACTTAACAGCGATTCCCATCAAGGTTTTATCCTTCATGCTTATATGAACTGTGCGTGTTGCAGCTTAAGACCACCATGTTTCACTCTCATTTAAGTTGAGGAGCTTAGCTATGCAAGTCATCATACTTCCTCTTTCACATCTGCAGGGCTCAATTAAGATTCCCCTCAATTTTCTGAAAATTTCAAGGTGTTTTTCCAACTTCTCAATTATTAGCTTCATGAGTTTTCTCATTACATTTTCCAAATTAAACTCCTCATAGCAGCTCAAAGAACTAAAATGATAGCCTAGATTCTAGAGTATTACTCAGTAAAATGTCAGTACCCACTCCTTGGTTCCTGTGTCCTTTTGGTCAGAAGGGTACTCACAGAGTAGTGTGATACTCAGCCTCGAAGAGGGCTCCCAGGGATCCTTGACTCCTGCTAGTTGTGCCCTTGTATGTTACCCTCCCCTTGAGTGTGGGCTGGATTTAGTGGCTTCTAACAAATAGAATACAGCAGAAATAAATGGATACCACTTCAAGATTAGCCACAAAAAGACTGGCTTCCACCTTCAGCACACACTCACTCTCACTCTCTTGGATCACTCACTCTGGTGAAGCCAGCTCCCATGTCATGAGGCAGCCCTGTGGAGGGGCCCATGTGGCAAATGACCAAGGCCTGCAACAGCCCTGCCCCATCAAGCCCTCAAATGAGACCACAGCCCCAGCCAACACATGAATACAGTTTCATCAGGAGCTTTGAGCTGGAGGCTCCCTAAACCTTGCCTGGGTTCTAGACCTACAGAAATAGTGAAATAGTAAATGTTTAAGCCTCTCTGTTTGGGGGTAATTTGTTATACAACAATGGTAATGCATGCAAAAGGCTAAGACTATGGATTCTAGAAGCATAATATATGTATGAAAGTCCTGCCTGCACCATGTTTTAGTAAATGGCCATGGGCGAGTTTACTTTTTTAAGCCTCAATTTTCTAATCTATAGAAAGATTGTAATAATAATAGTACTTTCCTCATAAAGATGGTTCTTTGTGGGGCCGGCCCTCTGGTGCAGTGGTCAAGTTCACCCATTCTGATTCTCGGCAGCCCTGGGCTCGCCAGTTTGGATCCTGGGTGCGGACATGGCACCACTTGGCACGCCATGCTGTGGTGGACATCCCACATATGGAGTAGAGGAAGATGGGCATGGACGTTAGCTCAGGGCCGGTCTTCCTCACCAAAAAGAGGAGGATTGGCAGCAGTTAGCTCAGGGCTAATCTTCCTCACAAAAAAAAAAAAAAAAAAACAGAAGAAAAGAAGATGGTTATTTGGGCATTAATTGAGATAATGTATATAACGTGCTTGACAGACCACCTGACTCATAGTGAGTATTCAATGTTGTTTTATTAATTAGTGATAAATTAATACTAAGTTATTCTTTTTAATGCTTATCACTTTTAAATACTATTTTTGTCTGGGGTTCTGTCCTCTAGTCTCTTCCCATTGGCTCTCCCTGGATAGGTCTGATATACTCCAGGACTTTACTTCCCACCTATGTTTTTATAGCCACTAAGCCACCACATCTCTTACAAACTCAAGATGTCTATTTATTGTTGCCTATAGAATAACTCTACCAATCTCTCCCACCCACAGCTATCTCAACTCAGAAATTCAGAGTTTCGTCTCCCATTTTCCTCCCAACCCCACACTAGCTGTTGCTCCTATATTCTCCTACTTGGGAGGAGCCATGATCTAAGAAACTTGTTCTGGGTGTGAATAGCCAAGATTGTGCTAATCTTTTAAAACAATCATTGCAAGCATACAGTGATCTATGTACAAAGATATTCATCATAAGGTGCTAAAAATTAGGAACTAAGCATCCATCAATAGGAAATCAACTAAATTATGCTCATAAATAATAATTAACATCTATTTAGTCCTTGCTATGTGGCAGTCCCAATTCTAAGAGCGTTATATATATTGTGTCACTTAAATCATTACAACAACCCTGTTTATATTTATGCAGTGGAATTTGCCCAGCCCATTTTAAAGGATGCTATAGGTATAGATTCATTGGTATAGAAAGATACTCCTGAAATATTCTAAAATGAGAAAAGAAAATTATGAAAGATACATAGAATAACACAATATTAAAACACACATCTCTGCATAGATGGGAATATACATAAATAGTTTTTCATTACAGGCACTTTGCACAGTTTCAATACACACAAATTTTCAGCTGCTGTGATTTGGTTAAGTAACACCAGTTTCCCAACAACACAGTTCAAATGTCAGTTGCTACGGTATATTACCGTGAAAAATAAAGTACAGATTTGACTGCTAGCTCTTCAATCCACAAATCACTATGTAAATAACAACATGATCAGTTCCCATCACGTCGGTTCATTCAGTCTGTTGATGATTGGTCACTGCACATCTGTTACCCAGTTCATGCAAATATGTAGTTGTGTTGCTGCCTTGTCTCCTAGTGGTGACCCTATGCGAGAAGTTGGATGCTTGAAAGAGGGAGTTAACCGAGAAAGATGAAAGTGCAGCAAAGAAACAAGAAGTGATTACACTGGAAGTGAGATTCGAATCTAGCGGAGTAAATGGAGTGGTAGAAGAAACAGCCGACCCTGGGAATGTTGACGCTCCTGCCACACTGGAGGCTCAAGAGGAGCAGCAGAGGGATTTAGTGAAGATAATTATCAACAGAAGTAGGGAAAGTCGTTGTTGTGAGAAGGATGATCTCCCAGGGGAAGTGACCACAATAACTTACTTCTCAGAGCCCTGAAAGCACAAAGGATGAAATGTTGGAAGCTGATCCAAACTTAGAAAGGAATGTGACAATTGGCAAAGGCATAGAAAAGATGCTCACTCTGTACTGTAAGATATGACAAGAAGAAGAAGAAGGCAACCACTGTTCAATCTACTCTAGTTTTTCTTAGAAAAGTGTTACTTCTCAGGCTGGCCTGGTGGCACAGCGGTTAAGTGCGCACTTTCTGCTTTCACAGCCGGGGGTTCGCCGGTTCGGATCCCAGGTGTGGACATGGCACTGCTTGCAAGCCATGCTGTGGTAGGTGTCCCACGTATAAAGGAGAGGAAGATGGGCACGGATGTTAGCTCAGGGCCAGTCTTCCTCAGCAAAAAGAGGAGGATTGGCAGCAGATGTTAGCTCAGGGCTACTCTGCCTCAAAAAAAAAAAAAAAAGTTGCTTCTCAATGTTTCTGATGTTTTAAATTATAGTGTGCTAAATAAACATTAATTTTAATATTTTTCCTTTTCACCATTTGTTTATAGCCAACAGTAAGAGATTTTAATGCTTTAACAAAAACTTTTGAAGATCACAGAATAATCACTTTTTTTTTTAAAGATTTTATTTTTCTCCTTTTTCTCCCCAAAGCCCCCCTGTACATAGTTGTATATTTCATTGTGGGTCCTTCTAGTTGTGGCATGTGGGACGCTGCCTCAGCGTGGTCTGATGAGCAGTGCCATGTCCGCGCCCAGGATTCGAACCAACAAAACACTGGGCCGCCTGCAGTGGAGCACACGAACTTAACCACTTGGCTGCGGGGCCAGCCCCCAGAATAATCACTTTTTCCCTTTGATTATTAAGAGCACTTAGCACAGTTTCATCTTGAACAGTTTTATGGTCCTGTACTAGTCTGAAAAGCAAGGACTGTGTGTATATATTAGCAAGAATGTCCTTTGGGCGTGCATTAAGATGCTAATACTATTTTGGGGTGGTGGGATTACAGGTGACTTTTGAATATCTCTGTTTTATAATGTCTCTACAATGAATATAGATTTTTTTAAAACCTAAACTAGTTATTTAGACATTTCTTCCTTTAACATACATTTTTGAGCCCCTACTAATGTGAGGAATTTGGAAAGTGCTGGACATGTATGGAAGAAAAAGACATGATGCTTTTTAACAAGAGTCATGGAGTAGTGCAAATGTATGCCACATTACACAAAATTTTTACACTGCCTGTCACGTATAATAGCGACATGAAAAAAGTCAGAACACTGAAGAGAAAGCCCTGAACTCGTCTGTGGATGTTGGAGGAAGCCTCAGGCTTTTTACACTCCAATATTAAAGTTTTTCCCCTAAGGAAAAATGGATTCTGATTGGCCGCAGCGTTTTATACTGGAAATTCCTGAAACTTGTAGCCCTCTTTCTAGAGAACCAGTTTTAGTTCTAAGCCTCACAATCAAAAAAGACAAAGCTAACAAGGTACTGGGGAAATACACTAATCTTTTGCCAGAAACCATTCAGATACTTGTTTAATCTGCTTCCCTCTGTCATTGAAGCCTGACCAAAGGGATCTCACATTGATTTGTCTTTGTTTTTGTTTTTCACACTGCTTTTTATACAAGCCAAACCTTTATAATCAAAATTCACAATAAGTAGCACAGAGCACTGAGGCAGTTTGCCCTGCTCTGGGCCCAGGGATGTGATGACACAGATGGCTCCTGAGCCACTAGTCTGCATTATCACTGTTTATGTTTTGCCTCCAGTGTTGAGAGTTTTTAAATTAAAGTTTAATGTGTTTACAGTGGCTTAAAATTTAGTGATTTCCCCACTCAAACTGCAATTGTGAGATCACCTTATAAAACTGACGGCACCAAGTAGGGACCCTTCCTAACATCAATGAATGGAATTCAGAAACGAAAAACCAGAGTACTGTATAAAAGGCTTGTATGATTGGGCTTTTTTTTCTTCTGGGTCCTTCAGTGAATTCTTGTTTGTTAAAATGATTTTGTGACCTCACTTAGAGCACGTCTTCCTCCCTAGGATATTGAGACATGGTGGTGAATGAGAAACTTCACTGGTGTCTTGGCAAACGAGCCTCCCTCCCTCTCTGCTGTTTCCTCCCCGGGGCGTTTCTGCAGGAGGCAGCACAGCATAAACAGCTTTGCCCAAAGTGCCATGAGCCTCCATGGTCAGGTGGCAATTGCGGGTGTGACATCAACGTTGACTTGTCTTGTGAAAAAGTTAGCGCCTTTGCTGTTTGTTTTAAACATTATTAAGTCAGGGACCAAGCCTGTACTCCCCACAACACCAGCTAATCTTTTTTAACCGAAAACAGGCTCGGGCCTTGGAGCTTTCAGCAGACTAGAATATCTAGCTAGAATTTTATAGCAATGCTTTGTTTTTTCTGTATGACAGTGACTTATTTATCTAAAAGAAATGAGTACATTTAAAGAAAGATACTAAGAAAGTAGTATGAACAGGTGTTTCGTGGAAATGGCCAAAAATTTTGCCAATTGTCTTTGAAAGAGCTAAAGATTAGAAATATCAATAATTAGGAAAAAGCATAGCCTGAGAGTCAAGAGGCCCAGATTTATATTTCGGGTCTTTGTAATTTTGGGACCGTTTCAAGTCATCAGCGTATCTGTATCTTAGTATTCTCATCTGTTATTTTTCAGGTTAGATTGTATGTGGTTCACAATAATAGCTATCATTGATCGAGCCTTTCTTTTGAACGTGAATGCTCCTAAATATTTTATATACAATATTGGATCTTCACAACCACCCCATGAGGTAGGAGGTATAATTAGCCCTACTTTGCATAAAATGGAGCCGAAATACAGAGAGATCTAGCCCCAAGAGTATATATTGAGTATGCGGAAACCAGGAGTCAAACCCAGGCAGACTCCAGATCCAGGCCTCTTAGCCACCAAGATTACCAATTTAGATTCTTAGGAATCATGGCAGCATTTGTTTTAAGTTCCAGAGTCTCAGTATGTTCATCGACTTCCCTCACATTATTTTATTTTGTGGAAATAGCTTCAGCCTTAATCTGGACCTTGTGGATCAAGCAGTGCAGTGGAGTGGCCTGGGAGGAAAAGGTCTGTCCATCAGCAGGCTGCCCTGGTGGCTGCAAAAAGGAAGAAGGAGCTACATCTTCCTAGTTCTGTCAGAGGGGAGAGAAACCACTTCAGAAGAACTAGGTAGCTTTGCAACGTTAAGGAACCACTGAAAACACTCTCCAAATAATATTTTCCCAAAGCTCAGGTGATCGGAGTACATCGTGGGTGGTCCCAGCCACTCCTCTTCATCTCCCACGTCTTCCCCAAGTGCCCCCACCGCAAACACACCTTTATATATTCTTATAATCTAAGAAATCAGCGTTTGGAATTACATTTTATAGAACCAATGAAAACTGTAAAATGCCGCAGGTCATTGGCCTCTTCTGGGCCTAACTCCACAGAGCTCTATAGAAAGAGTCCCCAGGCACAGTCTAAAATAAGGTATATTTACTTGGATGGAAAGCCCCGTGAAGGCCGAACATAGAAAATTTTCTACTGCTCTTAGCTTACATTTTGAATTATAAGTTTCTCAAAGGTCCAAATTAAAAAATGAATTTCAGAGCTATTATAATTTAAACTTTAAAATTTCTTTGCCAGGCTGTTAGAAAATGATTTTACCTGTGGCATAAAAAATTAAATATTTCTATATTTGAATGATCTATGACTTTGCTTCTAATTATTTTTAGGACAGTAAGCCAGTTTATAGTAATACATCTAATTATGCCTATTTATTTCATTTTATTATTAGGGGCAGATACAGTTTGAGTAAACTTGACCCATATTGAGCATCCAACATATATCTTTCTTCTGGGAGTAGCATTATTGGAGAGAAGCCTCTGTTAACTTATGTCCTTGTTTATTTTGAAATTAAATAAACTGTAAAGTAATTTTACTTTAAGCATATGCACAGACTAGAGCATGCAGGCATGGAAGGCTGATGCTAATGCTTATTGGCATTAAGATACATTCATATTATATTTTTAAACTTTAGACCACTTTGGAAGGCTAAGAGTTGATAGTTTTAGAGCAGGAAATCTACTCATCACTTGACTCTCCCATGTCTCATGCCACATGTAGTTTGAAGGGTTAAATTTTGAGAAAAGGTATATAGTATATTCTAGATCAAGTGTAGGAAAAGTATTCCAACACTTTCACTAAACTACCTTTAACATTACCTTCTTGCAATGTGAATATTATTATATCACAAGAAAAATAATTGTTGCAAAGTTGCCAGTGACTAGCAGAGGCTAGAATGAAACAGGATGAATTAAATATTTGAAGTTCCTACTTCACAGAAATACAGAGATAGCAATGAGAGAAGGGCCATCAAAACACCATTTAACAACACAGGAGTTGAATAATGTGTTAATGACGTGTGTTGAGAAAGGATGTGAGTACATCCTGCAGGACTGTGAATAAACCACTCCAGGAGTTGCATATTCATGTGGGGATTTGAGCATAATTTCCTGTGGCCAGGACAGGTACAATCACTAAATATCATTGCATTTCTGCCGAGCAACAGCATTCCTTTGGTGAGGGTCTGTGGAGACCAGATCCACAGGGAAGAGGAGCAGATGCCTAGACTAGGGTGTTAGATTCAACAGGGGGGATCACAAGCAAAAACGAATTACACAAGTTTCCTAGAAAAACTGAATCAAACTGAAGTGAGTTACAATGTGGAGCACGTCACTCATAACAACCCCTACCATTACAGACATTACAGTGTGTCTCAGTTATCTTTCTGCGTATACCTGACACCCACCTCCGTCAACACTGAGCTCTCACTAGGAAGATCTTGTGTCTCTTATTCTTCCTTGTCTCCTTGTCACTTAGAACAGTGCCTGACATAAATTGAGTACAGAGTAATTTTTTGAATTAATGAATTGATCGATCCATTAATACAATGGGTTACTCAGCTAATTGACATTGCTACAAGTAGCCAAAATTCCTTGAAAATCATTGGCATCTAAAAGGAACTGTATCACCAGATAAGAGACAATTTCAAGATCTTCTATGATTGGGAGGCTAAAATTAAGGTGACAGATTTTCAGGAATGAAAGCATACATATTAGTATAAAATAAATATATGTCCAAATGATTTATATGAAACTTGATAATTAAATGTATGCTACAACAATTCATTTTAAAATGTTCTATAGCCAACTGTCATTTGGATATTCGACAATAGGTTAAAATCTTGCTGATTTTCCCAGGACAGCTCTCTTCACATGCATCAGCAGCAGGCCTTAGCCACACTGGGCAACAGTACCTCGTTTTCTTGCCTGTCTCTGAAAAAGTAACTTAGGAAATCGCAAATGTTAAAATAATGGTTTCCAGCTCATAATAATAAATTACCACGTCTGAGGTTGAGGATCAGTATGTTCAAAAGAATCTTCTTTGTAATTCTATGATGAGTCCAGAGACAAGTACTATTGCATTAAAATTTGGGAGGGAAAAAATAAGAAGAAGATATATTTAGGGATCATCCAATAAGGTAGACACTGGGTAGAAAATAGAATAATGGGCTGTGACCCATTAGTGGGACTTGAAATGGATTTAATATGTTCCAAAAAACATTTAAAAAAATAAAATAGAGGAGAAAATATTGGGGTGCATCACACATAGTAAGTATTGTTTCATTACTTTTAGTTATATCTACACATCCGTATAACTATTCATGTATATGTATTATGCCATAATGTATGAATTGGATCAAAAGTGTTTGTAAAACATTGGTCTACAATGATCGAGTAATTTGAGGTCTAAAAAGTACCATATAGTTCATTAATCAAAACAAATCTCTTTTTGTTTAACTCTTACATCAGTCATCTTTGGCTAGGTTACGCTGCAGTAACAAATAACTCAGTGGCTTACAACTGAAAGATTTATGTCTTGTTCAATCTATATGTTCATCATGAGTTATTGCCTTCATTCCAGGTTCCAGATTTAAGGAGAATCTTTAATGTGGAATGTTTTTTTGACTTGTGGCAATAGGAAGAGAACAGAGTGGATCCATAAGATGGTTTATAAAGCTTCTTCTTGGAAGTGGTATGAATCACTGCTCATAGTTCACTGGCTAAAAAAGTCACATGGCTAAGCCGGATATCAATGGGGTGCCAATGAATAATGCCCCTACAGGGAGGAACAGTGGATGTTTGAACACTACTGCAGTTAACAACGGCTCTTAAGCTGTTTCCTTACGAATTTACGTTTAAGGAATATCAGGTCCTCATATTTCTTGTTTGCAGGGCTTTACTGAGATTTTGGTAAGAATTAGTTTGCCTGAACCCGTTTGGGCAAATATTGCTGGATCTAGTTTCTAAGAACTTTGGTGCCACAAATTTTTTGGTCTCTGTTACTTTGCTACAAATAATGCAGTTTTCTGAGTTGGTAGTATGGTAGACTAAAACTTTCTAAGACTCAGATGGCCTCATCTTTTCTTTTGCTTCAGATGCCTAGTTTTGGCCCTGTATTATATTTTCATCAACTAGAGGTGATTTTTTTTTTAAAAAAAGATAGACATTAAACTAGACTAAGATTCCATTTAAGAAGTTTCTAGGGAGAAAGTCAAATACTGTATGATCTCACTCATAAGTAGAAGATAAAAACAACAACAACAACAAAAAAACACATAGCATTGGAGATTGGACTGGTGGTTACCATTGGGGAAGGGGGGAGGGGGGAGGGCAAAAGGGGTGATTAGGCTCACATGTGAGGGGATGCACTATAATTAGTGTTCGAGTGGTGAACATGATGTAATGTACACAGGATTTGAAATATGATGTACATCCGAAAAAATAAAAATTAAAAAACTAAATAAATAAATAAATGCTTGCTGAATTGATCATTAAAAAAAAAAAAAAAAGGTGTTTCTAGAGATACCTCTAAGAATCTGGAGGTGGAGAAAAGGTATCCATGGGATGTAGAATTTGAAACCCTTTAGCTACCACACTCTGGTTGGTATCAAGTGGCTCATTTTGTTTCCAAAGAATTAATGTTGTTTCCAAAAATGAGCTCTCATATGGCTCATTCAGGTAACCAGTGTTGAATATGGAGATTAGATTTTTGTTCATACAAGTTTATTACATTATAGGTTATGAATCACAGTGGCTAGGTGCCAGACTCCCTTTCAAGCTAAGCAGCCTCTTTGCTATGTTATTCCAGCTGAGTCTTTCATTTGAAGTGTTTCTTCATCTTGGCTCATTTAGCCACAAACAGAAGTTGCCCTATGGGAGATAACATCTTATGTTTATTTACTTTATAGAATTATCACCTCTGGGCTCATTGCAAGTGGAAAACATATCAGAAAAGAGAAAAATCTAATTTCAGAAAGTCAGGGCTCCCTTAACCCTGACACGTGCCTATCCTTCCTTGGATAATGTCGTGCAGAGAAAACACATCATTGGCTTGGGAGTCAGGAGACCTGGTCTCTGATCTTTTCTGCTGCTTTGTTGCTGTTCAACTTTGGGCAAGTTATTCTACTTCTCTGATTCTGTTTCCTTATTTGTTAAACACATAATGAGTCTCCCAAATCTCTTCCAGTTTCAGGACCCTGTTTACTTAGGGAATTTTTCAGAAGTCATATAAGATTGTTCAGCAAAATCATTACAGAAGAGATTTTTGTTTAGAAAATATGAAAATAAAAATATATCTCTTCATATTTAGAAATGGCATAAAAATTGCCAACATTATCTAAGTTTAAACCTAATATTTAAGCTCTGTTGAGAGATCCTTGCATTTCTTTTTTTTTTTCCTAAGATTGACACCTGAGCTAACATCTGTTGCCAGTCTTCTTTTCTTCTTCTTCTTCTTCTCCTCCTCCTCTTCCTCTCTTCCGCACTCAAAATCCCCCCAGTACATAGTTGTATATTCTAGTTGTGAGTGCCTCTGGTTGCGCTGTGTGGGACGCCACCTCAGCATGGCTTAACGAGCAGTACTAGGTCCACACCCAGGATCCAAACCAGCAAAACCCTGGATCACCACAGTGGAGTGCCTGAACTTAACCACTTGGCCACAGGGCCAGCTCCCCTTGCATTTCTTTACCTATAACAGGAATTTAAATATAATTTTTGGCAAGATATCTTTCATTTAAAGACTTGGGTGATAATTGAAATATGAAATCAATCGTACAAAATACCTAAGTTGTTTTTAGCAGGCTCATTAAGATGTGCTTTATATACCATGAACTCCATCCATTCTAAGTATACGGTTTGATGAATTTTGGTAAATTGATACTGTTGTGCAACCATCACCACAATCTAGTTTAGAACACTTCCTTCATCTAAAAAGTCTCCTTATACCTGTTTGCATTTAATCCCTTTGCCTACCCTCAATTCCTAGGGATAACTATCTGCCTTCTGCCTCTATTTTTATCTTTTCGAGAAATTTTGTATAAATAGAATCATGCTAGCATTATCCTAGCATAATGCTTTTGAGGTTTATAGTGTTGTTGCATACATCAGTGGTTTGTTCTTTTTTGTTGCTGAATAATATTCCAGCATCTTTTGTTTACCCATTCACTAGTTGGTAGATATTTGAATTGTTTCTAGGTTTTGGCTATTGTGATTAATGCACCTACAAAGATTCACATACAAGTCTTTGTGTGGACATATGTTTTCATGTCTCTTGGGTAGAGATACCTAGGAGTGGAATTGTTGGGTCATATAGTTAGTTGATGAGTAACATTATATGAAACTGCTAAACTCTTTTCCAGAGTGATGGTATTATTTTGAGAATTTCAGTTCCTCCTCATCCTTGCCAACACTTGGTATAGTCATTCTTTTTTATTTTCTCCATTCTAACAAGTGAGCAGTAGTATCTCATTTGTTTTTAATTTGCATGTTCTTATTGGCCATTTGTGTATGTTCTTTGGTGAAATGTTTATTGAGATCTTTTGCTCATTTTTTATTGGATTATCTGCTTATTATAGAGTTATAAGACTTTTAATATATATGTCCCTAATTTTTAGGGGACTTTCCCTGCCATAAGCATCTATCTATTTATCTATCTATCTATCTAAACTGCTTATTCTGTTCATATTCATGCTTTGAAATAAAACCCTCTGAAAATAACAGGATGGAATTTTTAATTCAAGGAAAGATGCACAATGAATTTTAAATGGTCATTAATAATTATTAAATGAATATTTTGAGGACTTACTGGTAAGCTTTCAAGGTGATAGAATGTTCATTTACAAATCTAATAGTGGTTTCTGTTTTCTTAGTTTGTGCCCTATTTATGGAGAAGATAAAACACCTTCTTTAGATACCTAAGAGTTCTGTCAAAATCCAGGTATTTCTGAGGAGGGATGAGGCAGTATCTGAGGAACTGAAAGGGGAGAGATTCGGGAGTCCTTGCTCTTTTACTGCTTTGTTCTACAGGAAGTTGAGTCATCTGCCTTCTGAAGGGTGGTCTGTGAAAAGAGTTAATGTATTATTGACATTGGCATCACTTTGTCCAAGTCCCAGTTTAAAATACAGATGCCTGTGTGAGTGTGCACAGACACACAAACACACACTTCCTATAATGAAAAAGAAGTGTATACCAGTTCTCCCTACCAGTTGTGCCTAATCCTCCCAGGCCCTGAAACGAGTTAGCAACACTTATGGGAGTGTTGGAGTAATTTTGTGAAATAATAAAATCCCTTAATAAAGAATAAAATCTCTTACTACACCCTGGAATTTTAACTGATAACTTGCATAAGTACAGAACTCATCATCTTTCCCTCTTTTCTGACTTCTAATGCCACCTTCTATTTTGTGATAATGTCTTCCATCTATTCTCACCTCCGTAAATAGAAATGAACTCTAAAATTGTTTATCTGCAAACGTTGCTCCAAATGACTTTGGCAATAATCTCTAAAAAATTATAATTAAGACAAATTCAAAATTGGCTGATGTTAACTCTTTATAGGAAATGTATTTTCATATATTGGGATACCAAGTTCCATTCTCAAAGTCCCTAAAGCAAAATTAAAATTCATAAAAAGATACAGCTTCATCCATTTAACCTAGCAAAGAGAAGTAGCTCATTAAAATGACTGTGTCCCCTTCCAATCACGATATGGTGAAATCCACCAGCCCCCCTGACACAGGACACACACACAGCCTTGTTTTCAAATGTGAAAGGAAGCTCACAATCATGAGACATTGAGGAAAGCTTCCATCATGAAAGAGAGAATCCATAACGAAGAAACAGAAAAAAAGAAGAGATGTGGAAGAAACAGACAATTCAGGGACAGGAAAAAAATCCCCCAAAACTATATTTAATAGTCTTTGAGAGATAAGAGAAGAATTTGCACTCATAAAACAAGAACGGAATGCAATTTGTATAAGATATAATCAGAGCTCACAGAAGAACTCCTGGAAATGAGAAATCTAAGAGTAGAAATAAAATAATCTGTGAAAGGGATAAAATCAAGAAAGTCTCTCATTAAATGGAGCAAAAGAAAATTTGATGGAAAATAGGAGAGGAGCTATATGAAAATTACAGGACCATATGTCTGGCCATATTGAGAGAGATTTTAGAGAGTACTAAAAGAGATTGATAGGAATTAGTGATGGGTACATAGAAAGCAAGGCAAACACAAAAACAAAGCAATTGAACACTGCCTAAATAATGATGATGGTATAAACACTGAAAATTGGTTTCACAAAATAAGTGGGAGGGTGCACGTAAGAGGGAATAACATGAACAAGGAACGTTGCAAGAATTGTGTTTAAAATATGTAAAATGTTATCTTTAATAGAACTGTGGAATTTGCAAACCTTAGTGATTTCTGTGTCTAAATATGATGCTGTGTCTCCTGTGGCCCAGGTTCCAGTATTAGCGATGATCGATTTCATGAAGTAGTCACACACTCCTTTCATGCAGTGACTTAAAGTCACCATCCAAAGTTAGGAACCAATCTTTGGAGAAGAAAGGTTATTTTCCTTTTCAAAATGCCCTCTACATCATGACAAGATCAAAACGTTGCTTTTCTCAGTGCCATGTGCTGTGTTACAAATGTAATGATATGGTTTTTCCAATATTAAAATATGGTTATGAATTATTGCATTATGAAGCAGATGTAACATATGGTCCTCGGGCTTTTCATTAGTTTCCCACTTCAGCAAACCAGAGTGCCCTTGAATTGCCTTTCCTATGAGTCTGATAAGCCGTGCTTGATTATTTTAGGGTTGGCCTTCAGGATTTGGAACTTCGTTTCTTCATTGGCTTGAGTTGATGAAATATCATTTGATAACTTGACTATGCATTTATGTATTGTTGGCATTGATCTCTATATTGTCATTACCAAGGCTCTCTGGGCTAGTCTTCTTGTTATAATTTAGTCTCCACAAAACTGTGGGGTCTCATTTTTGATTAAACATTTCAAAATCAAATGATTTAATCAAATGTAAGAAATGATGAGTTAATGGAATTGATATCTCTTCCATGGAGTCCAAGCAAATCTCATCTGTAAAATAAATTAGCAACTGATCATGTCAGAAATTACAAATTCAGTTGCATGGTTTTCTATTTTAATTAAAGAGTTGAAATAACTTTCGATTATGAATCGATTTCCCTCTTTTACAATCGTCTAGGCCGTTAAACATTCTTGACTGGATTTCTCCTAAGATCCAGTGCTCTTCTGAGGCACTTTTCTTCCTTTGAGTGTGTTTGCTCAGAGAATACAAAGCCTGAAAAGTTATCATTTCTCTTAAAGTGGAAAGGTGAATTCTAGTGCTGCATCCTCTGACTAGCAAATCATATATGGCAGCCCTAAACCAAATCTAAATTAAACAAATAAAGGAAGCATGCGAGCAAATGAAAACAAAATCTTAAAAATTGGTACCCTATTGAAAACTTTTAGGAAAAAGAAATCAGGAGAGAGCCATGGTTAGATTTGTATTTTAGATGACCCCAGGCAGCAATGTGGCGATAGTAATAACAACAACAATAATAATAATAGCGGCTAACATTTTGAGCGCTTATTATGTGCAAGTCATTGCCCTCAGTTCTTTACATGCATCAACTTTTTAAATTCTCACATGAGGAAGTGCAGTAGTATATCCATTTTACAGATGAAGAAGCCAAGGCAGAGATAAGTTAGGTAAATTGGCCAAAATCACCAAGCTGGTGGTAGTTGGCAGAATCTGGGATCTGAGCCTCACGGTGTGGCAAGATTAATCAGGAGGCTATTGCAACAATGCACAGAGGAAGAGATGAGGGCTTGACCTATGCCCTACCAAGCAGGGGTCAGGTTCATAAAGGAACAGTACTCCAGTGCTGTGGTCATTGTGGGGCCTGCTTAAGACTCAAGGTTTAAATGATAGTTTTCTGAAAATATGCCTTGACATTAGTTCCGTAGTGCCAACCTGGGCATCCCTCCCAGCCGAAAAACAAAAGCTCAATCATAGACTTCTCTGAGTGAAATCCTACGTAGATGTGGTTTTGCTTCTTACCCAAAGAAACATTTACAAATCACTCACTTGATCAAGGCATTAGTATAAATCTGCTAATGGAATCGAGTTTACAAGGCACATTCTACAAAGCTTTGTTCAGATCACACAATTGCATAGATGAACTGCCAGCTACAAATTCAACTGGAATGTGGCTTAAAGAGTTACGCTTTAGGGTGTGAAGACATATTTAGTCGTGTTCATATTGGTTTTGCTCTGATTCCATGCCAATAATGGAGAAATTTGTGACCATTCAGCATCGCTTGCTTTTACATTGCCATTACATTTAATGGTTTGATCAAAAGTGCTTGAACTATGATATCTTTGCTACCAGGAAATTAAATCAAGTTTTAAGTCAATTTTCGTCCTGATAGAGCCAAAACATTTCAAGAGTAAAGACCTTATTTATGACTCACAAAGTTAACAGACCTTTCTAGAGTGGTTCAAAAGTTACTAAAGAGCAGAGAGTTGAATCATTGATAGACTGAAAAGTGGCATTTTTATCGAGGGATTTTCATTTGTTCTTTGTGAGGCAGAGATTGTGTGAACACCAGATGCCAATCACACAGCACCAGTGGATTTGCAAGATTATAGGACTGGGGGAAAAATGAAGGTTAAGCACAACGTACAATGGAGATTACTTATGGTAATGAATTGTGTAATTTTTCTAGACAGAGTTGGATTAATGTTTATCCTGAAAAGAGATTACAGTGGGTCTGATTCTTGCAGTAAACAGAAATATTAAGCAGATCATTTATGTTCAACATATGAATCGAGAGTCCTAGAGAATATATTATTTATCATATACAAGGGAAAAGAATTAACCTGGTCCCTAACTGTACACATAAGATGCACTGGCGTTTTGTGAGGGAGTGGGGACAGTGTGCTCTGTGCTACAAGGCACAGTGGAGCCTTGAAGAGACAGTCAGGGACATCGATTATCACAGTCCAGCAGCTGCACCCCCAGTTGTGAAGAGCACCCCTCCTTCTTGTGGCTGTCACAGAAACCAACACTGCCTGCCTCATTAGCATGTCATTTGGACCCTGGTGGAAGCAATGGGGTAGTCCGGGCGGTACCGTGTGTCCATACTTTGTACAGCTACAGAGTCTGACCCCCCCCTCCTGTGTCTGCTCTTCATTTTCAGAGTGTGGGTGGGGTGGGTTCTGCTTGTCCTTATGGCGAATCTCAGCGGTTTCTCCACTCACCCGCCTTAGGAATGTTACACTCATTTTTAGAATCAGCCTTTGATTCATTTGTAGAGTGTATTTTTTGCCATCAACTACTTTTTGTAAGATAGTGCCTTCTGTACATGGCTTTCATTTTAACACTAAAATAGCATTTTTAAAAAAATTTTCAAAAGCAACAATGCACCGAGAAGGGCACACCACTTCTGTGAGATTCCTTCCAAAAATGTTACAACCTCAATCCAATCATGAGAAAACATCAGACAACCCAAACTGAAGGATATTCTACAAAATACAAGTATTCTTCAAAAATGGTATGTTCGTGTCATGCAAATTAGAAGATGCCAATGACCAAATCTCTGTAATTCCTGTAATCTCAACTCCCATAAATAATGACCATTAACATCTTAAAATATACCAGACCTTTCTCTTCCCATTGATAGCCCTTTTTATTTTTAAAAAAATAATATGCTGTTGTGCCTGTGGTTACTTACCTGCTTTATTCACCTAAGGTATATTGTGAACAAATTTCTTTAAAAAGTCAATGTTGATGCACTCTGTGAGGTGAGTGTCATTCAGCACCCCATGGTGTCTCTAGCTGTGGATGACGACTCAGGGCAGACAATCTTCACAGCCTTCACATTGTGCCATTGCTTCTCCCCACCGCTCTTCATGCTGTGGAGCCCATGGACACCATCAACTCAGTCCACAGGGGTCCTTGTAGTCAGGGGTGGCTCTGTGTAAGGCTTTAGTTGCTCATTTCATGAGCCCAGTCATCCATGGAACTTTCATGATTTTCTCTAAAGTGCCTCTCTTGCTGGAATTGAGGATGAGCTATTTCTTGAGCAGGTTTTCACACTCTGTGGACAAGTAGAAGGAAATTAGGTATATTCCACTCTGTACTCGTTCCCCCTGCTCCTTTAAGTTCTGTCCATCAAAAGGCAGGGATCTGTTGACCAGCATATAAAAGATGACTCTCAGGCTCCACACGTCCATCATAAGGCCGTCTGACTTTTGGCCCTGGTGAGAGTTCCAGGTGAATTCATTGGAGAAGCCAAAGTCTGCAACTTTGATGTTCTAGTCAGCATCCAAGAGCAGGCTTTCTGCCTTTAGTTATACGGACATACACTTCTGCTTGCAGTAGTGTACAGGGGATACCCTCTGCCAGAGTTAGCCTGGGGCCTCTGTCTCTTTCATGCTGCCATTATCCATCAGGTTATCGAACACCTCTTCTCCACCAGCATACTCCATGACAAGGTAGAGTGTTTCCTCGGTCTCCATCACTTCAAAGAATTTCACAATTTTGGGGTGATCCAAGCCTTCATTATTTTGACTTCCTGGAGTAGTCTCTGAAGCCTGGAGGAGTTCTGCAGATTATTGTTAATGATCTTTACAGCCACTTCTTTCCCAGTCAGGATGTGCCCAGGTAGAGGTATCCTTGCCAATGGTCATTGCCAATATGGGTCTCCTCCTTAGCAGAGATGGACGGGAGGCCCCACGGCATGTTGCACTTACTGATGGGCTTGAAGGCAAGGTGTTCCAAGCTCAGCTTAAAATTGAGGAAAGCTGGTGAGAAACTTGATCCAAATCACCTCAAAAGAAAATCACTTCCAAAGCCCACCTGAAAAACCAATTTTTCTAATGGAATCAAAACAGTGTCAGACAAAAATAAACAAAAACAAATATTAACAAACTAAATTTTAAAAAGAAAAAATGAATAAAGAAAAAATGAGAAGAATAAAGAAAAATGAGAAAAAGAAATAAAATAAAGAAAAATTTTAAAAAGATTAAAAAGAGTAAAGAAAAAATGAAAAAAATGAATGACAAATAAAATAGATAAAAACCCCACAATGCCAAGGAAGAAAGTAACTTTGGCTGAAATACTTCCCAGGGTCACTGACAACCAACTTGCTGAGCTAAAAAGTACAGAAATCTGGGGCTGGCCCTGTGGCGGAGTGGTTGAGTTCGCACGCTCCGCTGCAGGCGGCCCAGTGTTTCGTTGGTTTGAATCCTGGGTGCGGACATGGCACTGCTCGTCAGGCCACGCTGAGGCAGCGTCCCACATGCCACAACTAGAAGGACCCACAACAAAGAATATACAACTATGTACCGGGGGGCTTTGGGGAGAAAAAGGAAAAAAATAAAATCTTTAAAAAAAAAAAAAAGTACAGAAATCTCAGTCCATCCAGAGTCTTAAATAGGTGCTTGGAATTTCATACCAATGGCTCCATATGGGTTCATAGCAAGAAATGACTGAAGGAGTGGGGAAACCACATGTGTACAGTGATGGATGGCATCTAGACTTTTGCTGATGAACACAATGCAGCCTATACAGAAGTCAAAATATAATGATGTGCATCTGAAATTTATATAATGTTATAAACCAATGTGACCTCAATTGAACAAAAAAAAAGAAGAAATGGACCTATCATGGCTGGAGATAATTCACAGCTGATATTTTCACTTTTGGGTTTCTAGAACCCTTTACTTAAAAAAGCAAATACTGGAGCATTTGCACCACTTTACACACTGACCAATACTAATGCATAGAATTGCCTGTCTTTTAAAAAACCTCTTTAACTTTTTGGAAAAATGGAAACTTCTATATCAGTTTCCTGCTTAAAATCTTATATATGTAAATACAAATATATACATATCTATAAATCATATATATATATATATGTATGCTTTATTTTACAGGGCGATTTGAGGATTACAGAAAAATTGAGAGGAAATTGCAGAGCGTTCCCCCATACCCCCTCCCCACCCTATCGTTGCCTCAATTTTCCCTATTATTAACATCTTGCATTAGTGTGTTATATTTGTTAGAATTGAGCCAACACTGATGCATTGCAGCTAACTAAAGTCCTAAAGTTTACATCAGGGTTCACTCTTTGTGTTGTACATTATATGAGTTTTGACAAATGTATGAATGACGTGTATCCACCATTACAGTAACGTACAGAATAGTTTCACCGCCGTAAAAATCTTCTGTTCTCCACCTCTTCATCCCCCTGCCCTCTAAACAACTGGCAGCTACTGACCTTTTAATAATCTCCATAGTTTTGCCTTTTCCAAAATGTCACGTAGTTGTAATCATACAGTATGTAGCCCTTTCAGATTGGCTGCTTTCACTTAGCAATATGTAGTTAAGGTTCCTCCAAGTCTATTTGTGGCATGATAGCTCATTTCTTTTTATAACTAAATAATATTCCACTATATGGATTTACCACAGTTTATTTATCCATTCCCCAGTTGAAGGACATCTTGATTTTTCTTAAGTTCAGGCAATTATGAAGAAATCTGCTGTAAAGATTCGTGTGCAGGTTTTTGTGTAGACACAAATTTTCAACTCATTTGGGTAAATACCAAAGACCAAAATTGCTGATTCATACAGTATGTTTAGTTTTTCAAGAAACTGCCTAACTGTCTTCCAAAATGGCTGTACCATTTTGCATTCCCACCAGCAATGAGAGTTTCTGTTGCTCCACATCCTTGCTAGCATTTGGGGCTGTCAATGTTTTGAGTTTAGCCGTTCTAATAGGTGTGTAGTGGTATCGCATTGTTGTTTTAACTTGCAATTCCCTGATAACATATGAATTGGAGCATCCTTTCATATACTTATTTTCAATCTGTATATCTTCCTATGTGAGGTGTCTGTTCAAATTAGCCATTTTTGATTTTTTTTTTTGCTGGAAAAGATTCATCCTGAGCTAACATATGTTGCCAATCTTCCTCTTCCCCCCACCCCTCAAAACCCCAGTGCATAGTTGTATATTCCAGTTGTAAGTCCTTCTAGTTCTTCTATGTGAGCCACCACCACAGCATCACAACTGACAGATGAGTGGTGTGGTTCCATGATGGAGAATCAAACTCGGGCCAGCGAAGCAGTGAGAGTGCTGAACTTTAACTACTACGCCATCAGGGCTGGCTCTTAATTTTTTTTTCTTACTGTTGAGTTTTAAGAGTTCTTTGTGTGTTGGATACTAGTCCTTTATCACATATGTGTTTTGCAAAGATTTTTCTCCCAGTTTGCAGCTTTGATTTTCATTCTCTTAACAGTGTATTTTGTGGAGCAGAAGTTTAATTCTAATGCGTTTTTCTCTTTCATGGATTGTAGCTTTAATGTTTTATCCAAATTGTCATCACCAACCCCATAGGTTTTTTCCCTATGTTATCTGCTAAGACTTGTTTATAGTTTTTGCATTTGACAGTTAGGTCTCTGATCCATTTTGAGTTAATTTTTGTGAAAGGTATAAGAACTGTGTCTAGATTCATATTTTTACAAGTAGATGTTCACTTGTTCTAGCATTATTTGTTGAAAAGATCATCCTTGTTCCAATGAAAAGAATATCTTTAAGCACCTTTGTGAAAGATCAATTGACTATATTTGTGTGGGTCTATTTCTGGGCTCTCTCTTGTGTACCATTGACTATTTGTCTATTCTTTCACCAATACCACGCTGTCTTAGTTAGCGTAGCTTTATAGTAAGTCATAAAGTCAGGTAGTGTCAGTCTTCAACTTTGTTCTCCCCCTTCAATAATATGTTGGCTATTCTGGGTCTTTGCCCTGTCCATATAAACTTTACAATCAGTATGTCAGTGTCCACAAAATAAATTTCTGGGGTTTTGATTGTGATTGCATTGAATGCATAGATCAAGTTGAGAACTGACAGCTTGACAATATTGAATCCTCTTATCCATGTACATAGAATATTTCTCTATTTATTTAGATCTTCTTTGATTTCTTCATCACAGTTTTATAATTTTCTTTGTATAGATTTTGTACATATTTTGTTAGATTTGTACCTGTTTCATTTTTATGGGTGCCAATATAAATGGTATTATGTTTTTTATTTCAGATTCCACTTGTTCATTGCTGGCATACAGGAAAGCGATTTACTTTTGTGTATTAACCTTGTATCTTTCTACCTTGCTATAATTGCTTATTAGTTCCAGGAGGGTTTTTTTCATTTTGATTCTTTGCAATGGTCTATATAGATAATCATGTCATCTGCAAACAAAGACAGTTTTAATTCTTCCTTCTCAATCTGTATACTTTTTATTTCCTTTTCTTGTGTTATTGCATTAGTGAAGACCTCCAGTGAAGGAGGCATCTTTGCCTTGTTCCAAATCTTAGGAGGAAAGTTTCTAGTTTCTCACTCTTAAGTATGATGTTAGCTGTAGGGTATTTATAGATGTTCTTTATCAAGTTGAGGAAATTCCTGTCTATTCCTAGTTTGCTGAGAGTTTTATCAAGAATAGGTCTTGGATTTTGTCATATGTTTATTCTGTATCTATTGATGTGATCAAATGATTTTTCTTTATTTCTTTGAGGTAATGGATTACATTAATTACATTAATTTTCAGATGTTCAGCCAGCTTTGCATACCTAGAATAAATTCCACTTGCTCATGATAGAATTCTTTCTAAACATTGTTGGATTCAATTTGCTGTTATTTTGTTGAGGATTTTTACCTATGTTTATGATAGATATCTGTAATTTTGATCTGTAATTTTCCTTTCTTGTGCCTTTGTCTGGTTTTGGTATTAGGGTATTACTGAGTTTGGAAGTGTTCTCTCTGCTTCTATTTTCTGGAATAGAATATAGAGAATTAGTATCATTTCTTCCTTAAATGTTTCATAAAATTCACCAATGAGATCATCTGGACCTGGTGCCTTCTGCTTTGGAAGATTATAAATTATTGATTCAGTTTCTTCAGTAGATACATGCCTACACAGATTATCTGACACTGCTGGGAGTTTTTATACCACGAGTTAGACCTTGTTTAGTCTCTAGCAATTAGTCAGTTACCCTTTAAGAGTTCCTACCACTTGACTGCTGTAGCAGCAGTGTCTGTTCCGAGTAAGCTATGTAATTCATTCTGTATTCACCTGTCTCGCTAGCTTTCAGGGCATCAGTTTGCCCTGTGACATCAATTCTCTGATGAATCTAAGAAGAGTTGTTGATTTGCAGTTTGTTCAGCTTTTTTCTTGTAGTGAAGATGGGAGTAATGTCTTCCAAACTCCTTAGATGTCAGACCAGAAACTGAAAGTCCTAGATTGAAATTTTTTTAGTTTTTTCCCTTAGTTTTCCTTAAATGGCTGATAATTGGCTAATAATTAATTAATGACTAACTAGAATGGTAAAATCAGACACTATCTGTAAACATATCTAGATTTGCTGGTATGTCAAGATTCAGCTATGTCCTCCTCTCACTCCTCCTCTTTTGGGATCTCATCCATAGCCCTGCAGTGAGGCCCCCTCTCCCCAGTAACCTGAAAAGCATGTTGATTCTCAATTATTAAGAGTTGTGGGAACATTTTTAGGTATTCTTGTGCCTGCATTGGAGCCAAGGAAGTGTGGGAGAATAGAGAATGTTTCAAGAATACAATTTTAAGAATCACTTTGAGGCAAATTACATTTTCCAATTAAGTAGCTTCCAAAGTAAGTCAAGGAAAGGTAAAATAGAACAAGTTCAACAGTTTCTTGCTCAACAAGAAAGTTTGTTCAAAAGGTCAGTATTATAATCAGGTACTGCAGTGCACATCAGTTACATAGTTTCTGAAATTTTAACCACATATGGAAAAAAGAAAATCTTTACTTAATAGGAAAAATAAAAAATTGTTAAGGCACTGCTACAGATATTAGGTGACCTGATACGAATACATGATGTCTTTAAACACTTTTAGTCAACACATAATTTTATTTTCTCTGAATTGAGGTACACGTGTAAAGGTTGCTCACTACTTAGTCAGGAGGCTGTTGCAATAATCGGACTGCTAGCCTGGCGTGATCACAGGAAAAATGGAAAAGAAGAAATTACTTTGACAAGTATAGATTGCTGTGGACAGTGCTGGGCTTTAAATGTCTAGGGGAACAATGTGTGATAGGTCACTACCCAAATCTTTTACCTATTTATTTAACTAAAAGTATAGCATAATGACAAACTTCAAATAGCATTAGAAACCAAGTATTCTATATTGGTTCACTCTTTTAAATTTTATATGCTTCTTTTTAACCAAAGGAAAATGTCTTAAATTTCTTTTGTATTTTATAGGTATTTTATTTATTAAGATTGTTCTCCACTGTTTCCTTCCAGATAAATTTGGACTGTATTTGACACTTTGCATAAACTTCAAGATGTGTCCTTGTAGTCCTTTAAATAGTAAAAAGAATATTTGAGGAAGTGTATATTGTTTGAGTGAGAATAAGAGGGGGAATAGATCATAGTTTTTTTTGCTTTTTTTTTTCCAGTTATCCGCCATTGCTTCGGGATCTGTTCTTGCTGAGTTTTGGAACTTCACCATCCCACAAGCATTAAGCATCCTATCCCCTCACTGAGCAGTGCACAGTGGTCTTTCATTTTCAAAGTCACAGAGCATGAGAGAGACAAATAGCAGTATTTGCACTGTGTCAGGTGTCAGCAGGCCTTTGTGGATCATTATGGTGGCATCTTTCCTCCCTAAGTAATTTTTACAAATACACTGATGAAGACAGATTTCTGTTACCTGTCTTTGATGGATCATAATTTGAACTAGGACTATATTTTTTTCTGAAAATATGCGTAGTTGTGACATGGTATTTAATAGTTTTAAGCTTATGGCTGCCAAAATGAGCAAAGCTGTAAGAAATGATGACCCTCTCATCTTGGTAACAATAAAATGACTTCCTAATGTGAATTTGCCTAACTCTGAATGCTAAGTTAATATTCCCTCTGGATTTCTCAGCTCCAACCTTCCTCCTCTCCCCCCTGGAAACTCCATGAAGAATGACAGCTTTCAACCAAATGAGAGAGCATAGAGGATGAAATTAGTTTCATTAACTTAGAATATGACAAAAATTCTTTCAAACTCTTTGTCACAATGCAGTGTTCAAACAACATTGAACAAAACAGAGTAAAAGTAGACCAAGGGAGAGGGTTAATGTTTTGAAGGAAATTTTGTGAACTAGATCCCTTGCCAGTTTTGAAAGGATCATTTGTTGGTAGAACAGGGCACAGCAGTTTCTAACTTGGGGATGCTACTCCACAGTCATATGTACAGTCTCTTCCTGTCTAATCTTTGGATATAACATTGACCATTACAATATTTTCTTGGTACAGTAGTTTCTTATATTTCTCAAAAAAGCACGTCACTCTTGCTAAAGGTTGCGTTCAAGAAAGTAATTGGGAAAAGGCTGAAGAATAAGATGCACCTTTCTCTGCCCCGTTTCCTGTCTTCCTATTTTGAAGTATAAGGAATTAAACAATAGCATACATTTTGTAAATTAGTATAAAAATAAATTGTCCTCTAAAAACAGAAAGCCAAGTTTTGATACCTATTTCCTTTATTTATATCACATCTTGGATGTATTTTGTTTGGTTTATCTTTTGACCCCGAAAGATCTGGTGTTTATTTTTTAAGTTTAATTCTGCCATGTTGCATTGTGGGAAAATAAGAGCTTCTGATAGGGTTAATCTAGCTCCGTAAGAGTTCATGCTGAGTATGATCATAATCTTGATCTTTGATTAGATTTGAGCTGGGAATATCTTGTGATTAATCAAAATGGGTTGCACTGCGTGTAGTATAAGTCATCTTCACAGATGGGCTAGAGAATCCTCAGAGTTCTCTTGAATATTTGTTTTAATCCCTTCTAGGATAAAATGGCTTTGGATTTTTCTTTCTTTTCTTTTTTTTTTTTTTTTTACTTTAAATCAGATTGAGTTCACCAATTGATGACTAGGAAGAAATTTTGAAGTCCAGTTTTGCTAGGATTAGAGGTCAAAAAAGAAGAAACTTGTTTTTTAACTCATAGTATTTCGGTGTTTCCTCGAATATGCTTCATATGTTAAAAGTTGTCTTGTAAAATTTAACAAATATTCCTATTCATTTGTAGTTTGGATAAAAAACTTCATAGAAGAATATGTCAAAATATACCTCATGGAAATAATGTTGAGGTTTCAATTGTTCTCTATAGCGTTAAAAGATTTTTCGAGATTATTGTCTCTCTTCCAGTTATGTAATTCCAGCCTAATTGACACCTGATAACAAAGAGCTTTACTTTGGCAACTAAACTACCTGACATCTAACACCCAGAGCACAGCAAGTGCACAAAATGTTTACTGAATGTGTCCGTCATTTCAGCCAGCCATTTAAGCCTTGTAATACACAATTTCTTTAAAAAATTGCTTACCAAAAGCTGTGAATTAAACAATCTACCCCAGAGCCACACATACTGAACGTTCAATAAATAAATGTGTATATTTATAAGAATCATTGACTAAGAGAATTGTAAGAAGCAGTGCAATTCACCCCATCCGCTTCTAGACTGGATTGATAACCCACATGTATTAGAATAACAATTTTTTATTTTTATTCCTTTTTTTTTCCCTCATAGGAGACCTGGTGAGCCTCCATTGATAAAAGGCTGGCTTCCTTACCTTGGAGAGTCCCTGAAATTACAAAAAGATGCCTTAGGTTTCTTGAAAACTCTTCAAAAGCAGCATGGTGAAATTTTCACCATTCTCCTTGCAGGTAAGCAGCACTTCTGTGAGTACCTTACATATGTCATAATTTCTCACTTCTTCGTTAATGTCATTATATTTTTCTCTAGGCAAAATATGGCATTATTTTATATTATTCTTTTATTTGTAGAGCTAATACAAAAGGAAACTATGTTTTAGATAGCAATCCTCACATTAAAAAACAAATTACGGTCATGCATCGCTTAACAACAAGGATCTATTCTGAGAAACGCATCATTAGGTGATTTCGTCATTGTATGAACATCATAGAGTGTACTTACAGAAACCTAGATGGTATAGCCTACTATACATCTAGGCTATATGGTACTAATCTTATGGGACCACTGTCATATCTGTGGTCCATCATTGACCCAAACACCATTATGTGGTACATGACAGTATGGAACTCTCTTGAGGGTACCTAGGGAATCCCACTCTCCTGGCATCACCTGGCATTTTGGTTTGGTTTGATTTGGTTTTAAGAATGATTAAAAAAGCTAGAATGTATTAATGGACTTTATTTGTAGAGCAGTTTTAGGTTTACAGAAAATTGATCAGATAGTACAGACACTTCCCATATATCCCTCTCTTTCCCCTGATCATAGTTTCTCCTGTTATTAACATCTTATATCAGTGTGGTACATTTGTTACAACTGAAGAGCCAATGTTGATACATTATTGAAAGTCTGTAGTTTACATTAGAGTCCACACGTTGTGTTGCACGGTTGTTTGGGTTTTGACAAATGTATAATGTCATGTATCCACCATTAAAGTATCATACAGAATAGTCTCCGTGCCCTAAAATTCCCCTGTGTTAGACATACTCATTCTTCTTCCCCTCCCCTGAGCCCCTAGCAACCACTGATCTAGAATGTATTTTTAATTTAAAAATGTTTGTTATGCTTCTAACTTCAATAAAATGTTTACAAAACGAGAAAAAAAACAGCAATATTACTACATATCCCAACATCATAGGGCTGAGAGAAGCTAGAATGTTCTTAGCTCATCCTCCTTTAAGGCCCATGCTATCCAGCTGTATCAGTTATCTATTGCTGCATAACAAACCTCCCCCAAATTTAGTGCCTTAGAGCAACAACTGATCTTGCCTGGGTCACTTGTGTGGCTTGAGTCATCTGGCTGCTTGACTGGGGCAGGATGGTCCAAGATGGCCTCCTCACGTGCCTAGCTGGGCCTCCTTCTCCACATGGCGTTTCATCCTCAAGAAGATGTCCTTACATGGCAGCTAGTCTCTCAAGAAGGCAAGAGGAAATGCTGCAAGGCCTTTAGAGGCCTAGGCCCAGATGTTACAAAACCAAACTTTCAACACATTCTATTAGTCATAGCAAGTCACAGGCTAGCCCAGATTCAAGGGCAGGGAACTAGATTCCAGCTCTTCCTGGGCGCAGAGTCACATTGCAGAGGAGCACATAGAGAGAGAGAGAGAAGGAATTTAGCATAGTCATCTTTGCACACAATCTTCTGCATCAGCTTATCACCTGGGCTGAATATTCCTTTTCTTCACTTTTGTCTATTCTGGCTCCGTCCTGGAAGGCTGATCTCTATAGACTAGATTATCCACACTACTTTGCCCTCTGACTTCTGGTTTGGTGTGCCGGTGGGAGGGCAGAAAAAGGCTGTATTCCAGCTCCCCATCTCTTTGCTGGTTCTGATAACACAGTTCACTCTCCTTCCTTTCCTTCCTTAGAAAATTGAAGATATCAGATACGATCTCACTCAGATCCCCACATATCTACCAAACGTACCCATGTCTTACAACTTACCATCTTTCCTTCAATTTCAAAGAATATTCAAGACAACCCATTTATGTCCCTATGACCCTTACTTCCTGCCTCCTCTGGGCTAGAGTTTCGTTATTTATTCCTCTCACACGTATGTCTTCATTTTTTTCTTGGGTCCTTACCCTTAGATTGTAATCATGCTTAAGCTTCTCCTATATTCTCCTTCTAGTTACTTTTCACTTTTTTTTCTCTTCTACATCCAGATTTTTCAAGTGTTACCTACATTTGCTGCCACTCATGGCTTATCTCCTAGAGACCTCCTGACTATAACCAGCCTTCTGCCTTGCTGAGGTCATTAATGGGCCCTCACCTGACTAGACCCTCTACCTGGTTTGACAATGCTGATCCCTCATTCCTTCTAGAAACACTATATTCCTTCACTCTCTTGACACTGCACCTTCTGGGTATTTCACTGACTCTGAGTATTCCTTATCTGGGTCATCTTTACCATTCCTTTCTTTGTTCAACCCCTTCTGTCTTCCTATAACCAGCCTTGGAATTTTATGTTCTATTCCTAAAAAATTTGGGTAATTTCTTCTTACTGTAATTACATTACCGAGCATCAGAAGCAACCTTTTGTACATAGGGTGGCTTCCTTTCAGTACTACCATTTTAATGTAATTGGGAGAGAAAAATGATCCAACTGGATGAAGTTGTCAGCATGGTTGAGTTCGCCCATGAACAGGCAGTATTTGTTTCATCGCAGCTTACTCTTTTGCCTAGCAGGTGACAAGTCTCTTCCAACAGTAATTGTATACACTCTGATTTGAGAAAAATTGAAGTTAAAAAAAAAATCATGCATCTTAGAAATAGAAAAATTACAGTATATGATGTAATCCTCACAAGGGTCCCCAAGATCTGGGCTCCACCTACCTCTCCCACCTTGTCTCTTGCTATGCTTGCCTTGTGTTTATTGCACCATTGGTGCACCAAGTTGTTTGAAGTTTCCTCCTCACACACCATGCCTTGTTGTGCTTCTGTGTTTTCTCTCACTGTTCTTTCTCCCAGAATGCTGTTCTCTTTTTGAGTCATCCTCAAAAGGTGACTGTCATGGACTCATCTTTTGAGGCCCTAGTCACGTATCCCTTCCTCCCAAAAGCCTTCACTGACCGTTTCCCCTCCCCACATTATGTTCAATGCCTCTTCTCCAGGCTTCAATTACTCCCGATATCACTTGTGTCATAACATTTAATAAATTGTGAATTTATTGCTAATTCGCTTGTCTATTTCCCTTCGTAATTCTCTAGCTCCTCTCTTGCCGGCATTCAGTCTAGAGCTCCGCGCTGATTGATTCACAGTAAATACTTGATGAGGAAAAATCCAAAACCTTAGAGCTGATGAAATGCTATAGTACAAATACAGGCCATAGCTGGTGCTTCTATTCCAAGTGAGCTTTTGGCTTCATAGTACAAAACTATGTTCTTCACTTTGAAATAAAGTCACTCTTACTTTAAAAAAATTAAACCTTATGTTCTGATGAGTAGATACAGCACATTGTAGAAATTTTCAGTTTTCCTTTTTGATACATTATACAAAAATAACCTAAGATGATTAAGCAGAAACTTGCGGCAGATTTGAATAATTTTATTCACTTTTCAAAAAACAACCAATTTCTGCTGACGCTTGATATCTTAATCTCGGATAGTGAGAAGCTTGCTGAATTTCTAATGTCTAAATAATTTAACCCTGTTATGTTTTTGAACCCCACAGTAGACAACCACATTTGAATATGTACTTCTACTTTCCTTTGGCTTCTTAACTAGAGTTTGAATAAATTCCTGTCAAGAAGTCTTGCTAATGTATATGATTCTAATGATCAGTTTGCAAAATAGCTTATTTGGAAAATGTGAAATGAGGAACACCGTCTTCCACCCTTGTCCCATAATGTGATTTCAGTGAGTGTATGTTCTTGCATGATGAGCAAATGATTGTCATCCCAAAAAGTCTCAAGGGACACGGATGTCATCTTAATAAAGAAATTAAAAGGTACATCTTTTCATGAGAAACCACGTAAATTCGTGACCTGTCGCAGAAAATAGTTCTCTAATTGGTTTTGTGTGGTGGTGCAGCGGAATCATTTTCCCTAGATGTCACCCCAGAGAAGCACCACTGCACATCATTGTCAACAGCTAGTGAAATCTCCCTAATAAGAGGGGGAGTATATAATGTGGTCATCCCCATAACATAAAAGTTGGTTCATATTCCACTCTTCCAACTAATATTTCAGCTTCAGATTTAAAAATTCTATTGAAGAACCAGCTAAACATGGAGATGAAAACCTTATAATTATGGAAAATATCTTTAAAATTCAAATGTATCTCCTATTTGTTGAACTGGGCATTTCTATTCAAAATAGTCAAGTAGTTGTTCTGAATTCCCCTGAATGTGTCTCTGTACAGCCCCAAATGTCTGAAATGAAAACATCAAAATTCAGTTTATAATGATCCAGATGTAAAATTTCTTGTGTATAAGATATCAGGGTGAATGACCTAATTTTTTTTTTTTTAACATTTACTGGCATACTTTGCGTCATGTAGCTTCACCTTCCTAAAAGAAGTAATTTTGAAGGAAGTGAAAGGGCCACTGACTTAGCAAAGGATCATGTGCGGGTTATACAGGAAGGCTAGTTAATGTCCTCAGGCCTAGTCAGCTCCTAAAAAGAGAAGAGAATGAAGTTATTGCCATAGAAGACATTAAAAATTTTGACCCCGTTTCAAATTTACTGCTCAAAAGGATGGTTTTATATATGTATATATATTTCTGCAGAAGTGAGCCCCATTTTGACGTTTATATTTTAGACAAATGCAAACTGAAATTCTTTAAATCAATATTTCATGTCAACTGCTGACAGCATTCTTCTCTCTTTTGAAAACATGCCAGAGGATATTGTTTCTACCTGTGATCTTTCTGAACTAGGCAACTTGCCCATTGACACTTGGCCTTCATTGACATAAAACCACACTGGAGCAAAAGTTAATTTTCCTCCAAGAATACATGGCGTTCAGAATAACTTTTCAGATTTCCTTTGTTAAGAAATTTAAATTCATTTTATGAATGTATATGTGTTTTCCTGTCTGATTAAAGATTACAAAGAAACTCTGGTTTTGCATCTCACATTAGCAGATGGTGGACAGATGGTTTAAATTAATATTAATTTTGGAAAACTTAGCTTAAATTGTTTATACTGAAGATTAAAAGTTGGAAAGCCAGCTAACATCTCCAGGGTTATTAGTACTTCCAAACCCACTTGAAAAGTAAAATCCAGAAAATCAAAATATCTACTTTTAAAGCAATCCACATCTTAGGCAGAGAGGTAGTAGGTAAAACACAACGCCTTGATGTTGAAGAAAATTGAAACAAGAACGAGAAAGAGAAAATCCGGGTCCTGCAATGTAAAGAGCCTTGAAAAGAATGGGAATGTTATCTACAAACAAATTGCTTTCAACAAAGCAGTAATGATTTAAAATCATTTCTATGCAACAACTGCTTATTAAAAAAAAAAATGTCAAGCAAAACCAGTTTTTCCACATTTAGCTTTTATTGCTTTTCTTTGAAATTAACCTCATCATTTCTTCCCGTAGCCTGACCGTTAAGAAGAGATAAAGAAAGACAGGTGGAGGGAATATATGGTTATTTGCAATGAATTGTAGACAAAAACTCTAACATGCATGCAGCCTCTTCTTTAGGAGGCCGATGGCCAGTAGCTGATGCTGTCATGGCTCAATATAGTTTTGTCTTTGCACTTAGATTTTGAGGAGTGTAGAAAATTGGTAGGAAAAAATTCAAAATATCCTCTAAAAATTGTGTTTTACAAACTGAACCTTTTATATATTCTCCAAGTTTTAATGATTAGCTTAAAATAACCCTAAAGCTATGTAGCAAAATTCTTTAGTAGACGAAGGAAAGGATGAATCACCACCTGTGAAAATACACAGCTTTGCCTAAAATTATATCTTTTGCAAAATAAAAGAATTGACTCTTTTTTTCAATTATTTGTCAGGCAGATGCTAGCAATTTTATTTAATTAAGCTCCTATGGCAAAGCAGGTGTCACAAAATATGCCCAAATCCAGTTGAGTCCTTTTACTTTCCCCAGGGAAAAAAAAAATCCAGTTTACTTTGTAGATGCAGCTTTGGGATCAGACCAGAATGAGTAGCCACTTCCAGCTTTACCGTCATTCCTAGGTTGGCCAGCCTTATTAAATAAATCAAGGAGAAGTAGAGTGAATAAAATTCAAGTCATACGATTTATTTTTTTTTAAATCATAGCACATGTATATTTATGGATATTAAAAACTTAAATTATGTTTTAAAATTGTAAAACCAAAAAACATTAATCCTGTTTCTAGGATTCGGTTGAAATTATTCAAAATATTCTAAAAATTAAATTCAAAAAATTATCCTAAATCTTGTACCACATCGAATTTAATTTGTGATGCTGAGTTACCATAAATAACAAGCAAGAAGTTGTTCATCTAAGAAAGCTACGCACACATACGTACATACACACACACACACAAGAATGATGAGGTGAAGAGGAAAGTGTAGATGATCCTATAAACTTTAATGTCTAATTATTTATTGTTTTCTAGAGACAACAAATAGGCATTAAAATTTGTGGGAACGTCTCAATTTCATGTGTGTTCTTGAAAAGGAAAGGCTTATTAGATGTGATTATTGAACACTTTCTGTGTAATACTTCTAATTAGAAGTCTTAAACCAGCACTCTCCTGAGAAGAAATCAGTACTGTGTAAGGAAAAGAACAGTGTACAGGGAGTGACTTCTTGTTGAGGCTGTGGCACTAAAAATGGCGGCATGACCTTGGCCATTAACCTCTCTTGACTTTCTGCAGCCTTCTCAACTGATGAATGCTGGTGGGGGGGTGGGGCTAGAAACTCTCCAAAGCCTACCAATTTTGACAGATCATAGTATGGCTGTGTTCCTCATTGTGCCTTCTTAAAAGAATCACTTGAAGCCCTTTTCAAAAATAGAGATTTTAGGTCCCACCTCTAAGCCTTATGAATCAGAATCAGGCAGGAATCTGTATTTTTAACCAGCATCCTAAGTCTTTTAGTTAGGTAAGGTTGGACAACACTCATATATGAAAAAAAGGTCACCACCTCAAAGAGCTCTTGCTGATAACTCCAGGCTGACTGAAGCAGATTCCACTTTCTGCTTCACTTACATGTGTTCACATCTCTTCTTTATCGCTATCCATAATGCTACAATGATTTCTTCACATCTTTATATCTCAAGAGTAAAAATCTCCAGCCAAGTATCTGGATCTCAATAAATTTTGAATGTATGCCTGAATGAATGGATGATTGCATGAATGGAATTGGAATTGGGATCCTGTCTCAGTCACAAATCAGGATGTGACCTTGGACATGTTACTGAATCTCCTGAGCCACTATCTTTTCATCTATAAAAATGAAAATGCTGGCATTTGTGATTTACTGTTAGTGTTTAATTAGACATTCATTTGTGACTACCTGCTTCATACCACATATTCATTTATTTGAGTTCAAATTATTGTATCCAACCAAAGCTAACATGATACCAAGTATGAAAAAGCTCTTCATGAAGTATAAATAATTAGTAATGTAATGTCATCTTACCAATTTGATTTATTTGTTTGTTTTCTGTTTATATTGTTGGGGAAAAATATGATAATTTTTTAAGTCAAGGGATTCTAAGAATATTTAAAGGATAATTTAAATATTTAGGTACTTAGTTAAAATAAAAATTTGAACAGTAATTTTTTTTGAGTCATTATGAATTTCAGAATATTTAACTTCAAGCTTCTAGAGTTTTTCCTACCATCTTCCATTTTAAAAGGAAACATGTAGTGGACCTTTGAATGAAATGGATTTTTATTAAACTTTGCACCTTTCTAGATGTTAGTTATTAAGTTCTTTCTAATTTTGATTAAAATATTTTCAGATTTCAAGGGTTTGTTTTGTTTTTGCTACCAAATAAGCTCATATTCTCATTTATTTCTTTTAGGAAAGTACATAACGTTTATCCTGGACCCTTTCCAGTTCCAGTTAGTGATGAAAAATCACAAATTAAGCTTTCGAATATTTAGTAATAAAATAACAGTGAAAGCATTTTCCATCAAAAAGTTGGTAACCAATGATGACCTGAATAATGAGCTTCATGTCTGCTATCAATGTTTAAGAGGGAAATCTTTGGACGTACTCATGGAAAACATGATGCAGAATCTAAAACAAGTTTTTGAACCCCAACTATTAAAAACCACAAATTGGGAGATGGCATGCCTGTTGACATTCTGCAGCTCAGTAATATTTGAGATCACATTTACAACCATACATGGAAAACTTCTTGCTGGAGATAGGAAAAAATTTATTACTGAGCTAAGAGAAGATATGTTAAAATTTGATGACAAATTCCCGTATTTAGCATCAGACATACCCATTGAACTTCTAGGAAACGTCAAGTCTATTCGAAAGAAACTTATAAAACTCTTGACATCAGAAAACTTAGCTAAGATACGAGGATGGTCAGAAGTTGTTCAAATGAGGCAAGATATCCTGGAGAAATACTATATGCCCAAGGACTTTGAAATAGGAGGTAAGAAACTTCTGAATGATTGCTTGTCTAAAATAAAATAATTTACAATAGACCTTTGAAATAAAAAGACAAAATGGCGACCTTGAAAATTTTTATGCTCTTTCTAATTGACTAATGATAAAATGTTTTACTCTGAAACAACCCTCTGTGATAATTGATTTTTTTTTTTTTTTTGCTGAGGTAGTAAAACAAGATACTTAATGGTGATAATGAGAACGAGTATAACTAAGCTGCATTTACTCCTCTTATCTCATCCCCCACCTCACGACCCCCCCACACACATTACATTTTAAACTATTCTCATTAAGCAGAAAATTAGACTTCAGAAGCCTATTGGTCCTCATTAGCATGCACTGATCCTTGGCTGGGTCTGTGTCCTAACATCTTTTAATTAGCACACTGCAAATCTAATCAGTGTAATAAACGCTATTAATCTTCCTTTTCACTTATTTTCTCCCAGCACATCATTTTGGCTTTCTCTGGGCCTCTGTGACAAACACTATTCCAACTATGTTCTGGGCGATGTATTACCTTCTACGGCACCCAGAAGCTATGGCAGTGCTGCGTGACGAAATTGACCATTTGCTGCAGTCAACAGGTCAAAAGAAAGGGTCTGGATTTTCCATCCACCTCACCAGAGAACAATTGGACAGCCTGGTCTACCTAGGTAATTTATTTTTATCTGTTATGAAGAAAAGAAGGTACCTCTCTGCAAACTCAGTTTATCACTCAAAGCTGTTTACCAAGAGGTGGAGGACACAGCTGTCTAATTGACATAATAACACCCATTTACATCAATTATAAATTATGTAGTTTATAGCTGTAGATACTCTCATTGCATGTAAACATTAAGGCCTAGGTAATTAACTATGCAAGGTATGCAAAAGGCTAAACCAAAGCTTTGCAATTATTTGAAAAAAAGTTTATGCCTATTAAGTCATTTGATTCCGAGCATCTGCTGGCATGTGAATGCTTTCCAAACACTGCTGCACTATCTTGACAAGAAAGGTATTTGGGGATTGAAAAAGAAAGTATTTCAGAAAGGCAACTTGTGTGCAAAATGTATTTATTCTTCCCTAAGATGGTGTCTATATTTTCAGGCAGAGAATCGGATATTTTATACAGCGTGGAGTGTATGATTCTCAAAAATGTAGTAAAAGTGATTTCCGCTGGAAGTTCCTGATTTAAACACACTCAGAAAAAAACGGGGGGAAGAAAAAAGAAGAAAGAGAAGGGAGGGAGGGTAAAGAAGCAACAACTACAAATTACTCCATGCGAAATGTCTATATTTTATAAAATATTCACTGACTCATGAACTATGCATGGTCACTATTTTAAATATGTTTGAGGTCAGGAGTGACTAAGTTGTTTTTCTATTTCTACATAGGCCTGTATGTGACATGAGCTTTTGATGACAGCAGATTGCATTCTCCTTTACTAGTTTTGATAAGACCACTATCATTATGTGAATGAATTTTAATTCCCAAAGTTAAATTCCATATCAATGATGCTCTTTCTGTATTTCATCCTGTGATATCCTTTATTATACAATATTCCAGGTTCTTTTAGACAAATATAGGAGTAAGTCTTTATATGTCTCTGTTGCTTCACTCCTTTGACAAAGTAGACAAGTATTTTAGCCCATGTTGGCCTCCATTTTTTATCTTTTAAATATGTTCCAGGTCTTTTGATGGGAACTTCTGGGAGCAAAGACCCTACTGGTCTTGATCAGTGTTGACCACCAGCTGTCGTTAAGAAGAATAGCCCAAGTGTTCTAGAGACCGTTGCCACTGGTTAGGTTAAGACCCATCAGAGGCACTGGAAGGAAGCTTGCCTTGTACTGGCAGCTGGCTAGCTTGTTCAGTCAGTTAGGAAAAATATATCACTTGGTAGTTTGCTGTTTTTAGCATACATTTTCAAAGTAATTTTATGTTCGCTTGGGGAAAGAAAATACTCCCAACATTATTACAATACAAAGATTATTTTATTTTTCTTTTCAGAATTATTAGGGAACAAATGCCCAAAAGTTACTGAAAGTGCTGGGTGGTTGCCTTCACATAGATACACAGTGTTTTCTGTGTACCTTATGGTTTCTATGAAGATCAAGATTTCATTTCCCATATATTCAAGTCATTTCAATTGCATTTTATGAATCAGATGATATTTACAAGGAAGTAAACCAATTAACTTCAAGGGATATATTTTTGTATTCTGTACACAGTTATTACTCTTAAAAATTTAGTTGAAATTCATCAACTCTCTTTTTACTCTCAACTTCTCATTATTGAAAGAAAAAGTCATCTTAAAACTGTGGTATTAAAGCAGAAAAGTTTAAATTTATTTGATCAGAAGAAATGGCAAGTTCCAGAACCATGATGCGAGTCCATTTAACTACATAGCTAGAGCTAAGAATTTCATCCTGGGAGCCCTCATGAATTTACAGCCTACCTCTCATCAACAAATGAACAACAACAACCGATACCAGTGAGTGTAGATAAAGGCAGTGCCTTCAGCAGTCTAGAAGGTGGACCTCTGTTCATCACGACCTCGGTTACCAGCAGAGGCCACTGTTGTTCGTTACGAGAACTTAAGCTGCTAGAAAACAGTGTGCATTTTTTCTTTCGCGAGATAGTTTTGTGCAGATTGAAGCAAATTTTTATGTGAACCAGTTACACAACAGGTAACTTCTGCGTCTAGTCATAGCTCAATCATGAGTATTTCTCTCTATCGAAAGAGTATGAACTATATGCACAGAGGCGAGATTTACAGAATGAAGCGCTGTACCGCACGGTCTGAGAGGTGTGCTTCCCCTTGTCATCTCCTTAAGGAAAGAGTTTTATGTATTCTAAGTACAATTTCTTTTTTAAAAAGAAGATATCTTGAATTTTTATTGTAAGAAAAAGGATCACAAGGATGAAATGAATGCTGCATTTTTTTTTTAACCAGGAAGGAGAATTTTGATAGTATAGCAAAGGGAAAGACTTTTTTTCTTAAGAGATTTTGCATGTCAGCCTACGTTGATTATAAAGCAAGGTTGAAAAGGGACGTTAGAATGCCATAGAAACGAGAGTCTTATTCCTGACCAAAAATGATTTCTGTTGTTTAGAGTGATCATAAAGACAGAGCTCAGTGGGTCATAGGCCTATCGTGATGCGAATCATTGTGCATATATTATTGACATGTGTAGCTCCGTCCTGTAGGCCTCTCGTGTATCAAATTTCCTCTGACATAAATAAACACTTAATGTCAGCAGAAGTTAAAATGTGTAACATAGATTGGGCTTTTAAATATCAAGCCTGTTTGAGTAATTCAAAGCAATTGTCTGTTGTAAGAGGTGGTGATAGATTTATGCTCTTTTCCAATGCTCTTGAGAATCTTTCTTTAAAACTGTTCTACCTTTTTCTTTTAGATAAAGAAAAACATACCTTTATATTTTTATATATTTATGTAACTTATTATAAGGATTCTACTTATCATGACCTCACTAAAATTTTATATCTATTAGTGCAGATCTCTCTACAATTAAATTTAAAATAATTTAGTAAATACAGTGAGGTTCAGATAACTGTTACTTGGGGCCTAAATCTCAATAGGAAGAGTTGTTGATAGAACAGAAGTTTAAGAATACTGGGAGAAAACTTAGAATTTTTCAGTTTTCCCAGAAAGAAAAACTTGGAGTGGAGGTAGGATTTCGAACTACAGGTTTCTAATATAGGAGAAAAAAAGGAAAAAAGATGATTCTTAGAGAAGATAAGAAAAAAGATAATGCA
This sequence comes from Equus quagga, assembly GCF_021613505.1. Taxonomy (NCBI): domain Eukaryota; kingdom Metazoa; phylum Chordata; class Mammalia; order Perissodactyla; family Equidae; genus Equus; species Equus quagga. The sequence goes on along the minus strand of NC_060282.1, from coordinate 63,172,509 downwards.
AGGAGAGGAAGCTCTCAAAGTTGAAATTTTGATAAATGGATGGAAAATAATCTCACTGAGTACCACTTCCTACCTCAAGGTTTCCCTGAATAATCCATGTAAATAACTTAAAAAGTATGGATTCAATAAATGTTATTTGTTGTTGTCACCAAAAAGATATTTAACCTCAATGCCATCCCTATGATGTTTATATTGTTTTCTTCATTTTCAATTATTTGTGAACCAAGCTGGTATCAAACTCAAGTCTACCTTACCCCACAGGAGTTGCTCTCTGTGTATCACACGTGCGTGAAAAGAGCAAATGTACTCTAAGTAAGAAGAAGGTAAGGCAAGTGGATTATAACTCCTGAACTGCTCAAGTGAATTGCAGGCACCTGATTCTGTTCAATTACCTGGCCTGAAAATGAGGAAAGTTGCTAATATGGCCTAAGTGTGGGGTAATGGAATAAAAGGAGATGCTATAAAACCAGAGCTCGGCAAAATTTGTAATACTTTTTTAAAAGGAGGAGATGCTATCTTATAATAACTCTAGAATTATGAGCTTGTGGTGATTCTCTAGCAAAATTCTGTAAGATTTCTAAGCCCACTGTTTGGGAGTAATTATAGGATGGGGAAAGAAACAGAAATGGATGATCAGTTTGAAAAAATATAGAATCTTTAATAACAATTAATAATGATTATTAGGTGTAGTTCATGTTAAATACATTAATGATTTCAGTATTTCAAAGCAATTTTATGGACTTCCATTGTGTCATGTGATCTTCACCAAGATACTGGCGACTGGGGTAGCTATGATTTTGTCATTTCTTTTACAGACAAGAAAATACTCAGGGTGCTAAATAACTTGCCTGAAGTCATGGAGGTAAAGGAGAGAGGCAGGACTTTAATTTGGGTTTTCTGGTCACACCCGAACTTTCTCCCTCATACCTGTCTGATACAAGAATCCTTGGAGGACTTTTTCATTGTCCCAACTGACCAGGGAGAGGACTCCTTTGTATCTCAATTCATCAAAGCCCGCTATGATATGCACACGGATGAGACCAGACAGTGTGGCCTAGAGGATGATGGGGTTAACTGTATTTTTAATTTCAGGATGAAGCGTTATAAGTGACAATATTAATAATTATTCTTTTACTATGTGGCAGACACTGTGCTACCTGCTTTACGTATGTTATTTAATCCTCAAGTATCATCATCTTCATTTAGTTATTGGGTAACAAGCTTAGAAAGATTAGTTAACCAACGTATATCATACAACTAGGTAGTGGCAGCGCCAGAAATTGATGCCGGGTCTGTCTAACTTCAACGCTAACCCATAAACACTGTCACCTCAGGGCAAAATACTCTAAAAACAGACCGGTGACCTTGACCACTGTTTTTTGCAAGGATCTGTATCACTAATTCTTAAATGCAGTTGGGTTTGAGGGTGAGGATGAGACTAGAGGTTTACATTAGATTTGTGTGGGTGTTTCTTAAAAGTAAACTTTTCATGTTGGAATAGTTTTTGATTTACAGAAAAGTTACAAAGATAATAGAGTTCCCAGATACCACCCCACACACACAGTTTCCCTTGTTGTCAACATCTTAGTGTGGTATATTTGTCACAGTTGTGGGTGTTATTTTGAAAAAGCTCATTCACTATTATAAAATAATTGTGTATTTGAAAAATTCAAAGTGTACATCATTTAGACAACAATAGTAAAGTTTAACAAAATCCTCTGTTCCAATGGGGATGTACAGGAGGTATAAATTCTACTTCATGTCAGAAACTTCTAACTGGAGGAGGGGGTAGAGGCATTTTCCACAAGGGGGTACACAGGAAATCAGGTAGCGAGCTTTTTATACGAAATATAAGGAAACATTGATTAGAAGTGAAAAATATGGATTTGGATGTTTATCAAATTTTCAGCTCGGCACAAAGCTAAGAGGGTAAGATAATATAATGAATGCTGCAAATGGGAGGTGAAAGGATCAAAAGGGAAATTTAATGAGAATGCAAATTATTGTACTTTGGGCTAGAAGTCAACTGTATAAGAACAGGATAAGGAAATGTGAGGCTTAGCAGAAAAGGGTTTCAAGCAGTGGCTCGCCACATTGATTGCCCATGGGAATCATCTGGGTAGCTTTAAAAACTATTCACACCTGGTCCCAGCCCCAGAGGTTCCGATTTCATTGGTCTAGGGTGGAGGCTGATGGCTTTAAAAGCTCCCCAGGTGATTCTAATGTGCAGCCAAGGGTCAAACTACTAATTTAAAGGTTTTAGTTAATACAATGCTTCCGACTCCATTGGTCTGGGGTGGAGTATTTAAGTTTTTAAACCGTCTCAGGTGATTCTAATGGGCAGCCAGAGCTGATAACGACTGGGATATGAGGAAGCTTAAAATAAGTCAATGGTGATATGATTTCAAAAATCTGTTGTTCATCTGCTTCCTGCAAAACATTGGTAGAAGTATAGTATCCAAGACAGAGAAGGTAATTCCTCTCTACTTTGCCAACTGCAATAGCACACCGAGTTCTGCCTCATTTGAAAAGGCACATTGACTAATTGAATTCATCCGGGATGTCAAAAGACTGAAGGCCACATCATCTCTGACATACAATTTTAAAATGACATGGTAGTTGTCTTTGAATATTTTTAAAGGGCTGTTATGTCGAAGAAGGATTAGAATCCTTTTTGCCTTTGTGTTTTCTAAAGGGTAGAAATTAGACGGAGAAAGCTCAATATGAAAAATAACTTTTTAGTAAAATGGGCCCTCTGAATGCCATCATTGTAGTCATCTAATCAGAAATTGTACAGTGTCTTCACTAGGGTCTTGGGGAGCATTCCTGCTTATAGGTACCTTCCAACTTTGAACTACCTACATTGCAGTGTCCATGAAGGCCAGACCCATATGCCGTGTTCTCTTTTTCCACCAGCAGCATTGGCCTAGTGGCCTGAGCCAAGTAGGACCTTAATAAACATTTATTGAATGTTGAATTTGCATATCTATGTTTGATCAGTAAACCAAAGGCCATGTCTGCAATGCAGACTGAAAGTAGGCATTTGTACCAATTCAGATCTATTTTTAACTTTACTTAAAATATACAACTGTTGAGCCAAAAATTACTTTGCTTCAAATTATCTGATTATTTAAGTTTCTCACTTACCTTTTCACTTATTTTGAAGGCAGTTATGTAAAATCGCACACCCACATCTGGAGCCTCATTCCATTTCCTCATACCTTCTAGAAAGTACTACCTCCAGATCCCCTTGTCCCCCTTTCTCATCCACCTTCTTTTTAAGATCACCCTAGTGTTCAGCCCCAGGAGACTGCAGCAGGGCCAGGCTGTTCATTTCACTCCAGCCATCCCTGCTATCCACTGATCACCATGACTAATCAGATGGTATGACAGTCTGCACCAATCATTAAGATGACCCAAATTAACAGCCTGGCCATGTCACAGTGTATTCATTCCACATATACAGACATGGCCTAAGTGTGAGGCAGAAACTTGGATGTGCTTATTTGTGTTTGCATTGTAACATGCATTATTGATTGTCATAAACTGCTTCAGTGCTTTAAATCTGCAAATGAGAATCATCTGTCAATTATTACAGCCAGAATTGAGATCTGAGAGCAAAAGCGAAAGTGTATATGTCTTTTTCTACCAGTATTTCCTTTCATTTGCCATTTCCCTTCACAGTTACATTGTAAGGCATCTTGGCTCAACTCACTCCCCAGCTTTTTGCTTTAGACAGGATACTTAATCAGAGTATTTTTATCTCGTGAAAAGAGAAACAAATCTTCCCTAGCCAGGTGAAGAAGGTAGTGCAAGCTCTGAATTGTAAGTTGATTGTGGGAAATCCGTAATTCAGTTTCCTAGTGTACACTGGATGGTGAAGCTCAGTTCTTAATAAAACACAGGCAGCCTTATCTTAATCACAATTGCAATTGTTGGCACCTTGCGGTGTGTGGTGTAAATTACCCCCCAAATATTTGCATTCTCGATGGCCATTTTTCTACAATGTATTTAATAAGTAGAAGGCCCTATTACCTGCTAAATGTGAGTATAAATTAACAATCCATTATGCACAATAAGTTTTATAAAACATTTACAGATAGAGATCATGTTTAATTAAAATTAACTTGCATATGAAAGCCAAGTGCACTAATGATCACAATGACCTTTTATTACCTGCCGTCCCTTGTTTTGGCTGGAATGATTGACAGCTTGCTGTTTGGCTACCATGTTGAATTTCAGCTGACAAGACTTTTCATTTTAACTCAATTTGCCCGCCTATCACAAGCTGGTGGCAGGCCAGACCCAAGTCACCCAGCTTTGCCTCAGCAGCTTGCTCTAGTTCTCATTAGTACGCATTTATTCAGTGGAAATTGGAAGACAAATGCTTGAAGGCATGTGAACTAAGTATAGCAAATTAGGTTTAAAGACTGAATATTTATAAGTATATGGAAAGTTTTTTTTTTTTTTTTAATTCTAGAGCGAATTGAGAACTGAGTGCTAGCTTTGGTATAAAAGAAATAAAGATAGAAGGGGGGGAAGGAAGATTCTAAGAATAACAATACTATAAGCTTTTTCTTTCCGTTTTGGAAATATGTAAAATCTCTCTGACAACACCTTATCAAATACCAACCTGGCCTCTCCTTCGTGGAGTGCTCGCACAATGAAGTTTAGCACCTCGTGTGTGAGAAGGGGGAAAAAAATGAGGGTCGTGTTCATTTGTTGCTTGGTTATCCCTTGGTATGTTTTAAATTGCCTTGTTTGTTCGGCACTAGCACAGAAACAGATGTTGCTCTACCGTGCAGGATAATTTAGTGTACCTCCTGGTGCAGCATGGAAGTCCTCCCAGGGCCCAGCTGGCCTGTCAGTGGCACTGGCTGGTGTCTGCTCAACTATGACAACTACAAGTAGAGGCTGCAATTTTTTTATTGTGCAGTTGTCATTCTTCTCAACGTATAGCTCTGCCTGCATTCTTACTGGGGCTGGTGGAAAAAGCTGCTGGCTTTTGTGTCTGTAGGTTGTAACACAGAGCCACGGAAGCTCCACTCTCCATTGTTGATAATAATGCAACTCATTACTTTTGTCATCTAATGATTATCGGCATGATCGCTCAGAGGAAGAGCCAACCTCGTCTTGCACACATAACTGGTACTGGAAGGTAAAACAGATTTGTCATTTACGATCTGACCGCTAAGCCACACTTTGTGCTCCATTATTGTGATTAACTTCTGCATAAGATATGCTTGCCCAATTGTCATTTGTGATACTGCAGTGGGCGCAAGCTGCCATGCTTCCCGGGAGCACGTCAGCCAATCGGATGTGACCATGTTATTCGGACTGCTAAGTGCCTGCCCTGTCACAGCAGCCACCCCACAATTATTTTGCTTTTGTATTTCTTCTTCCCACACCCCTACTGGACTTGTTGGGTGAACAGCACTGCTACATATGTCAGCTACCATTTCACACCACAAGCTAAAATGATGCTGTGCTGTTGTTGATCCAACAGAGCCAGCAGCAGTACATGGAAAGCCGACCCTCGCTTTTCACCATAGAAATGTTGGTCGCTGGTATCCTGCCAGCTGAAATCCGTCGTGTCAGGTGCCTTGTGGCTATCTGCAGTAGAGTCCATGTTCCAAAACCAAAGTTCTTTTCTGGCCTCATCACCAACAAACCGATTTGACTCTGCCTGATTATAATAACGAAGGCAGTCCAAAAGAATATGCACAGCCTCACTGTACGTCACATTGAATCACCACACTGGCCACACAGAGCTGACCGCAGCCTCATTTCTTTAGACAAATGCGTGCTTAGGGAAAAACCTCCTGGGAGAAGGCACCCAAAGCTGCTTGATATCCCTATGCAAGCTGTGCGTAGGTTTAAATTTTAGTGCAATCACATTTGTTTTTATTTTTTGGCTGATGTAAGCGCTCACTGACCAGTCCGCCTCTATAATCTAATAATTGGGTACTCTGTGTTTTAGAGCTTTGCTGAACACTAAGAAACTGGGCTGTGTGTATGTATGTATGTGTGTGCGATTCTAAATTGCAAGCCATAAACACAACCATTTGTTACCATGTGAAGAGGGAAAAACACTCAATTTGGAGCTCTTTTTCACATTGCTGATTAGAAAGAATCAAGCTTTATATTCTAGGACCCATTCACGCTGGTGAAAACATAGTCAGTTTTGATTATGAAGGCAGAGATGCAGACCTAGACAGGAGCTACATGCTGATATGCATGCTATCAGAATGATTTATGCAAATTATGCATATTATTCCCAAAGGAATTCCTCCTCAAACTGCCAGGATAAATTGCCGGAAATTAGCCATAAAATCTGTCGTGCTAGGAGCAAAAGGTGAAGGCCACTGGGAAAGCAAGGACATTCAGCTTCTGGAATCTTCCAGATTATGATGGTGGCCATTATTTTCCCTGGGTGCTGAGGCAAATATGATTTTCTTCTGAATCCTACAAAAGTATTTTCCCTTTGAAATTTTTCCAGCAAATGCTGACTCACATTTTATTTACAGCTAGCATAAAAGAAATTAAGTGTTAAGCTGTCTCAGAAAGCACTACTACAATTACTTTACTATTAACTGCGTAAGTGGTTATTAAATGCCTAAGCCTGGCTTTAAAGACGTCACTGCTGCCAAGCTTGGTGAAATAACCCATCAGCGGTGTATTTTAACTGGGGTACTGTTTTAGTGTCTGATGTATATACCCACAGTACAGTATTCCTCTCTTGCAAACCATTCTTTCCTACAAAAATCCTAATTAATGACTTTCTGCCCAATTGCAGTACTGTTGCCTCCTGTCTATGAAATGCCCCGAAGCTGTCTTGGGGCCGGGCCACAGCTGTCTCACGCACCTCCTCCTCTGTCTGGCCATCTAAAGCCACCATTGGCTCCCTCTTGGTGTTCAATGGATCTGATGAGGAAAGAGTTTCCTTTTCAATCAAAGCTATTGGTAATGAGCTTTATGGCAAATCGAGAGCACTTTCAGGAGAAGTCATATTTTAATAAGCTGTTGCTTGCATCTTTCCTTCAGAAAGCACGATTCTTGAGGTTTTACGACTATGCTCATTTTCTGTCATCATGCGTTTTGTTGAAGAAGATTTGACTCTACCTTCAGAGACTGGGGACTACTGTCTGCGAAAGGGAGATTCAATAGCCATCTTTCCTGCAGCTTTACACCATGACCCTGAAATATATGAAGCTCCAGAGGTAAATAAACATCAAGCCGGTAATTGCTACTTCTTAGATACTGCAAGCAAATTCCTCTTCCTCATGATCTATTTCTATCTCTTCCTTTTGCCGCTTTGTTCCAGAAGGGATTTGAGACAGCTTGATAACTTCTGTTCTTCCTTCCAATGGGATAATTTTCCTGTTTACTGAAGAGTTTACTAAGGATCTCTCTGTCAAAGGTTTTGTGATCTATAAATAGAAATAAAGTGATGAAACTAAATGCTAGTTTCTTCGAATGAAATGGACAGTGTATGTTGGCCGCCATTACCTTTAGGCCAAAATTGTGTTTTGCTTGGCAGAGAATTATTGAAAACCATAGAGGGCTAGCTATTGACAGGTGGCTTAGAGAATAAACAATGATGACTCTTTTACTAAGTGTTTCCAGAGTGGGGTTGACTGTCCCAAAGTCAAATACCGTCATTGCAGTAGTTCATCCCATATTTTCACCTCTTACTGAAGGTGTATGCCCCTTTTCGATCAATTAGGATGGCATTATGAACTTGAGATTGTAAAGCTGCTGCTGACGGGTGAAGCTCGGAGGGTAATTGTGTCATCTCCTTGTATTTTTTTCTGAAGCTGGAGTTAATGAATATCAAAGACTGGAAATTAATCCACCCTGGCTCATCCCTTAATACCACTTAAGAGGTTCACCACCTGCATGCAAATTGAATGCAGCCATATTCTGCCTGTGCTTCTCGTGAAGTAATGTTGTTGCTGCAGTGGTCTTTGTGTATAAAACGGCATTTTTCAAAGGGAAACTTCCGCACTCTTTTTGAGCAGTTCATAGCTGAACCACTTTCAAACCCAGTTTCTAAGTTAGATGTTTTGCAGCCAGGCTAGATTAAAATATTAATGAATTTGGGAAATTAATAAGAAGAGGACAGACATCAAATACAGTGAGATGATTTGCATTTATTTCATCAGCAAAGGCAAATTTTTTTAAGTGAGGGGAGAATGTACATATAATTCCTATGTGTTTCAGAAGAAGAGGCATATACGAACGATGCTAGCAAATTGGAAGTAAAGTATTCGTGAGTGAATAAATAGTCTGCAAACAACAAGCTTTCTCTCCACATCTGTAAATATCAAAAATTCTGCACATAAGTATATATTCCATAAATAAGGCAAATAAGTAACTATTTGAAAAATAGTTAGAAGTTTTAAAAGCATTTCATTTCTATCTACAGTTTTTGATTTATTTGACTTCTAGTGATTATTTTCATTATGTGATTATTCCACTAGTCATTACGTGTACTATTCATGTCACAATAGTAAAATCAACATTAAAGTTATCAACAAATAATCAATGTTTACTAAATGACCACTGTTTTTATGATAGTGTTCTTTGGACTCCTCCTATTCTCCACCCCCTGCCCCTGCCCCCATGATGGAAAAACCATGAGTTAGACTTTTAGGAATTTAAAAATCAAGGTTAAACATTGAAGGTGTGCTGATTTTATGTTTTTTCTGTGGAATACTAAATAGCAGTGCCCAAACTTTACATAATAAATCAACCAATCTTAGTAGTAATCAGAAGGGTTTGCCTCATACTAAATCTGTGGAAGAACAAAATTGCAATATTGTGAATACTAACTTAGCATCATTAGGGTAAGTGTAACTTGAGTTGACGAGCACTCTCTATTATTTAGTAGACTTAACATTGGCCACTTATGCCTGACTAATGTTAAAATTAACCAGCTAATTCTTGCCATGGTATTGTCTTCTTGAAATTAGTTGTGGAATGCTGAGAATTATTGGCACAGAAAAAATGATATAGTTCAGAACCATTTTTATATGATTTGGCAAGGTCTTATGTAATCATTCATTCTATAAACATTTACTGAGCATTTACCATTATCAGGCATAAAGATTAATTCCTTTTGTTGTTAATAACTTAGGATGCAATAAGTAGATGCTATAGATGCTCATATAACAGATGTCCATCCGAAAACAACCATGCACTGACAGTAATGAAGAGAAGAAGTTCTGGAAAATTCTGTCCTTGGCCATTTGTCACTGAGAGCACTGGTCCACAAGCTCATCAGAGGCTCATATTTCTCACTGCCTGTCTTTTGTACCCTACAGATCTTGAATCAGAAAACCAGGCCTTAAACATAGAAAACAGACAATAGCTATTCGGCCAAAAACATGAGGAAGATTAACTCTTCTGTAGATAGAAGACTAACTATGTGAGTATAGTTATTCTTGGAGGACATAGAGACTGAAGAGGCTTAGGAGAACATAGGTTCGCTCCACCCAATGAGGCGTGGTTTCAGGATGTTCAAGCCCAAGAGACTCTAGAATATTATATTCCAAAAACAGGCCATGGTCTTCCTTCACATATCTCTCTATTTCTGAATGTCCCTCCTTACTTATCCACCCAACAGGCTCCAGGTTACTGCACAAGAATCACTCTTAATCACCTCGTCTTTGACAATGTCCCAGATTCCCACTTCATTCCTCAGAGAATTTGCCACTTCCCACTCTGCCTGTGTGTACCTTTGTTATGGTGCATACCACATGGTATTTTGCAATTACTCGTTTACATGTCTGTGCTCTTATGTGCTGTAAGCTCCACAAGGGAAAAGACCCTGTCATTGCCTTCTGTGCATTCTCTGTGCCTAGCACACGGGAGCATGTCCAGAGAAGGTGAATAAATAAGGGGATGCGGGGATGGGTGAATGTGCTGAAAGGGAAAATTCACTTCAGTTAAAATTTGAAATCACCACAGATATTGCACATTAAAATATGTTCTGGGCCTAACTAGATCAGATAGGTGAAGTGTTTTGTGTGTAAATACAGCAATACTATCAGGAGTGGTAAGAACTAAGGCGAAAGGAGAGTCCAGGAGGCATCTAAATGAGACCCTTTGGCTACTTGTGAACTAACCCTCAGTTCTTACATGCATGGAGACCTGAGGTAGCCAAGTCATTTTTATTTAAAAAAAAAAATCTCAAGAACAGATTTCTGGATGAAGCTTAGAATTTTTAAATGTTTGGAAAAAACTAAGTTTAAAACACGACGTGGATTAGACACAAAAAGTGTTCAGGGACCTAATTGGGCCCATAAGCTCCCACGATGTAGCCTCCATGTTAAGAATTCTTCTGAACACTGGTTGCTTAGCCCACTGTAATGTTAGCCATGCAGGAGGCTCTTGACTATGGGGGAAAACAAGTTGGCACATGAAATTTAAAACAATGAGGGAGAGCAAAGGAAACGCCCCTTCCCAACTCTTCCTTCCTCTCTCTTGATCAGTCTAAATGCTATCCAAGAAAGCCTAGGTAATCTGTGAATTAACTAGAGATTTTTAAGATTTTCTGAAGGCTTTCTCAAATATACGTCTATGGTCAGCCAGAATTCAAGCAACTGGCTCTCAAATAATCAGTAAATGGTGATTTCTTTTCTGCCAAAGTGCAGTATCCAGAACTGGAGCTTTGGGGAAGACCAAATCTATTGGTTGGTTTTTCTATGGCCAGAGATGCTAAGCTGTGCAGGGAGAGGGGAGGATACTGTTGGGTCACAGGGAAGAAACAGAAAACATTTAAGATGGTAACACATTATCATAACCACAGAGCCTCCTAAAGTAAGGAAACAGTGAAACAACAAAGCAATTACAAAACCATTCGAGTACCCCCAAAAGCTCTGAAATTGAAAGGCTTTATTTGACCTCATGCAAGTCTACCCGATCTACTTCTCAGAGGCATAGGGATTATAAAGTGATAAATGAATTTGAAAGCCCTTGAAAAAATTCTAAATGACTATAAAAATTGTTGTCTCAACTGTTCTTAAATATACGAATCATAAAAAGTGAGGAAATACTCTAAATGAATTTTTGTCTGTATCTCAAACTGGAATGGAGATTGTGCCATCGGTATATTTCAAGGATACGAAAGTATACTGAGCATCTACTGCTCAAAAAGCACTTTGATAGGCATAATGAGGGACACAGAAATAAAAAAGGCCCCGCCCATCCTTAAAAGCATCTCGTTTAGGGCCTTGGCCTTACCACATGACAGTGTTCTCATAGCCAGGTGCTTCGTGTTGAGAGAGCTTCTGCCATACCAGTAGATTGGCACTTCATACCTATTATGTTGGAACCAGCACTGTGCTGGTAAACCAGCACTCTGAAAAGGTCTGATTGTGTCAGGTTTTGTGGTGTAAATAATCCCACCTTGGCTGATTCCCTGTTACCAACATGAAGACCCTGACGGTGGCGTTGGGAAGAGATGTGCACACTTTCTGGAGCTGGTACAAACTGGCTACAGCACACCTCTGATTGGAACCCATGTCGTGGAGATAAAAAGGAACTTCTGTACTCTGTCATCATCTTGCTCCCAGGAGGACTGACTGTAAACTGGGGGCAACAGGGCAGCCCCTTAGTCATCCATTCAAGACATGGACAGTTTTTATTTCTAGAAAGTCATATCTTTTGTCTAATCTAGATTCCTGTACCCAAAAATGATGAATTGAGTGAATACAAGACCTAATCATATTGTATGTCACCTACTCAGCAGGGCCCTGTTTTATGCCTTTTTAACTTCAATGGTCTGCATATAGGAAGTGCTAAAAAAAAAATCTGTTGAACTGAACTAAATATAATATTTGGAGGACACAAATTAGGATGTTATATAATGTTCCTCAGTCTCTTATATCAAAAATTCTTTTCTATCCAAAAAATTGTCTCATCTATCCAATTTGCTTTCTAGTGCTAACTACCACAGCATTTTCTATTTATAAACACTGAATATTCATCTACTCTTCATTCTCTACATCTTTGTTTACTTATTCAATACCTATGTTTCCTTCAAAAGCTTAAAGATAGGGGCCAGCCCAGTGGTTAGTGGTTAAGTTCGCACACACCACTTTGGCAGCCTGGGGTTTGCAGGTCCAGATCCCAGGCGTGGACCTGAGCACCACTGATGAAGCCATGCTGTGGCAGCATCCCACATGCAAAATAGAGAAAGATTGGCTTGAATGTTAGCTCAGGGACAATCTTCCTCCAAGCTAAAAGTGGAAGATTGGCAACAGATGTTACCTCAGGGCCAGTCTTCCTCAACAAAAAAAAAAAAAACCTTGAAGATTGCTTTTAAAATATACTTTATTGTCATGTATTTATTCAAGAATTCAACAAACATATATGGAACCTCTGCTATATGCGTAGCCCTGTGTTGGGGGCTTTGAAAATACAGAGATAAGTAAGAGTGTGACAACTCCAGTCTCCTGGGACTTGTTGGCTGTACCCTCTCCAGTGGGTTTGCTCCATCTTCAGCCTGGTGGCAGGATGGCTGCAGCAGTGGCAGGTATCATATTCACATATGAATACGTCCAGATGAGGAAGAGTAAGGAACCATTTCTTTTTGTTTTTCTTTCTTCACAAGACTGCAACTTCTTCCAGATGTCCCCACAGACTTTTCCCCTGTATCACTGAGGATATTGGTTCACACCCCTATCCTAAATCAGGCAGAGGCCAGAGCAATGTGATGACCATGATCGGTGCCCAGACAAATCTTATGCAGAATAAAGATATTGAGGAGTCAACCACAACAGTCCTTAGAGGAGCTATGGGGAATTTCAGTGTTTACGATTTCTCTATTCTCATCTATTTAATAATATTGCATTTAATTGACTCTCTTTAATTGTGAAGCACCGAGCTATTATGATTACTGCAAAGAGTTTGTCGACATGACAAATCCTGTATTTAAGTTGTTCCAAATGAATGTGTGCATCTTGAGCTTCCTAACCCTTTGTTCTATGTCACTGTGACCCCAAAATCTCAGGGGTGAGACTATTATATCCCTTATCTTCTTGGCTAAAACCAAACTATATCCCTAGCAGCTGCCACAAGCCCTTCCTTACACTGGTTCCTGCTCGGGTTCTCCATGCCCTGGCAATGGAAAACAAATTGAAAATAAATTTTAATTCAAGAATATATTTATGCCCTTACTTTTTGAGGTTTGTGGTCATCACAGAGCAAAAGAAGTTGGGCTTTTCTCTTCTGGTTTCTTACTGTAAATAACTAAATAGGAACTTCTCAGATGTTTATTATGAGGAAATTAAATATGGAAAACTGGAGGAGTGACATTACTGATTGACAAGAAATTTGAGGAAATGTAAACACTAAGTGAAAGTTACAGGGAAGAGGGAGCATGATGCGCTTATCACTATGACCTCTCAGAGGGCAGCACATTGCTTTCACGAAGAAGTTCAAGAAAGCCATGCAAGTTCCTGACTTATTGTAAATTGACTTACACTGATTTGACCTAAGCCAGGAGCTCTTGGGAAGAGTCCTGGTCTCCTCTGATTGGTCAGTGAGAAAGAGGAGGCAGTACTGAAATCAAGCAAGCAGGCCTGGTCCCCAGAATGGAAAAAGATCACCAGGAGAGAGTGCCATATTGTAACTCTTATCTCCAGTAACAAAGTGTATGTGAACAAAGAGTGTCCTTATCCATTACTACAGAAATGAACAGATATTTTTAGTTGAGCACTGTTTAGATCCTATTCAGATTCATCCCAGAACTGTCTGTGGGAGAATACACTTGTGTTCTAATGCAGATTAATTTTCCCATTATGATTTCATCAACTTGCAAGTTGGAGGGGACAATAGAAACTACCCAAAGTGTGTTTTCTAAGCTTGGATATTTATCAAAATAAGTATCCTAGATAAATGAAGATAAACCCAATACTTTTAAAGGAAATGATTTTGCAGGCATTACTACTGGCACTGAGTGAAAAAATTAGATCATTTGTCATGGATTCAGAATTTTTCCACATATTGTAGGGTGTTTGCTGAAAGCTGAAATGCTTTTGATGTGACCTGCTTCTTTGCCTTTGACTTCATGTAGTTTATCAAAGTTGTGTGCTGAGCAGGTCTAATGCTAATGAGCACCGAGTCCAGGAACTACTTGGTCTTTTTCATGCATGCCACGTGCATTAATTTAATCAATGATTTAATTCACCATGGGCTGAAATAAGGTCACTCAGTGTCCTCTAGGAAACTCAAGTGAGAGTAAATTAAGATGGCGGACCAAACACCCTAGAAAAACCAGTCCCATCATTTTCAGTAACAAGAAATATAACTCGTTTATGAAAACATATCAGAAACACCTGCCAGCCTAGAGTTAACCCAACGAGAGTTCATTCTAATGGAACTGTCATAGGAGAAATTCAGTACAACATCACAAAACAAGCAAGACCAACTTTGTGGGCTTAATCCCTCTCTAGTGCATTATGTGAATGTTATTATTTTATATCTGTTTAATCCAAACGTAAGCACGGAACCCCAGACTCATAGTTCTCGTGCATCAGTAGCCAACTGGGAAGGGATAGACACAGGCTTATTAGGGCTCCTCAGTTAGGCAGCCTCTGTGGCCGGTCGGCTTCATTATTCCGTAGTAACCGTGGTGGCAGAGCAGGAGCCCTTACCTTCCTCCCAACACTGGTATATCAAGTGCCAGTAGCAAAAATAGAGGTACTGCCTCTCTACTTAGGAAACAGTGTAGGAAAGAAATGTGAATTGGGAAGAAAAGTCATATAGGTGTTTGGGTTTCACTTTGATACGGGAGAAGTAATTTCCTGAAAGCATTCGCCCTCAGTCAAGTTTTACTTTCTGCTGTTTGCTGGATTAAAAGGAGCCGTTTAAGACAGGCAAGGAGAGCTGGCAACTTTGTGGACCTGCACTCCAGCTATTTCACGTAAATTTTTAATTTTAACTCTCTTTATTCTTCTTTGCAGGAGTTTAGATTTGATCGTTTTGTAGAAGACGGTAAGAAGAAAACTACCTTTTTCAAAGGAGGGAAGAAGCTGAAATATTACCTATTGCCATTTGGATTTGGAGCCAGCAAATGTCCAGGCCGATTTTTGGCAATTATGGAAATAAAGCAATTGTTAGTTGTACTTTTAACTTATTTTGATTTAGAAATAATGGACCAAAAACCTATCGAACTAAACCGCAGCCGCCTTTTGTTTGGTATTCAGCATCCGGATTCTGATGTTTCATTTAGGTACAAAGTAAAAACTTAAAGAAGCTCAAGGAAAGAAAAGAAATCCATCAAAACTAACCTAAATGTCCTCAGCTCATCTATGTGGTTTTAATTTCTGCAAATGTAATTGCTTTGCAAAAGCAAAATCCATCATAAAATAAAACAGGATGATGGCATGAAAATGGACACCAAAATCAACATGATGATAAACTTAAAATAGTTTTTTTTAAGTTTCTACATATTGTGATTTTCACCTGTCATAGTAAATGTGCCTTCACATCAATAGATGTGGCACTGTGGGGTTTGTCACTCAAATTCTTTTCTAATAATAAAAATGCACTTTATGTGCTACTGGAAATTTGTGCTGGAAATGGACACAGTCTAACAAATTCCAAGTTCTCAGAGAAGAAGGAAATTAAATTTCCATGAGATGCACTGGATGAAATGTTCCCTTCAAGTATAATATCAATAATATCTATATTGCCAGGCTACGTTTGCATTAAATGAGTTTTGCAGTAGATTAAATGCTTCAACTTCACTTCAATATTTAATCAGCCATAAATGCTCTTTATTACTTTGTATACTATAGTTCAATAGAACAAAATTTCTTGTTATATAAGAACACTGCTATTCAAGTTAGATACCGCTAAGATTTAATGTATAAGAACACACAAAACCTATTATATATTCAGCAATTGCCCTAGACATTAGTATTAGGTTTGTTGTAGGAGGAAATGTTGAAATCATTACAGGATTGATTGTAGCATTTGGCTTTAGTATAAACTATAAAGGTTATGCTAGCATTGCAATTAACTCTCTCCTAAATGCTTCCACTTATATAAACTGAGAAACTAGATAGCAATATTTGTTCTCAACACCTCACCTTTTGGACTTGGAGTTTATTTGTATTATTTTGAATTACAACATTATGTAATGCAGTATAATTTCACATGCCATAATGCAGCATTGTGTCGATGATTCAAAGATTTCTAATATCAGATTACCCAGTGATTGTCTGGCATCTGACATAAATGATGCTGCTGTATATAAACAAGCAAAGTAGGTAATAAAAACCAGTTAATTCATGCTGCATTAGTTGGAACTTCTAATATTTCAGAAATGTGCTATTGTTTTTTAAAAAGGAAACTGAATTTTTAAAATAACGTTATAAAATACTCACTATACTTAATAAGTAAATAGATTTTCTAGCGTTTATTTTCTGCATCCCAAAGTACGTGCTCTAAACATTCCTTAGTGAAGGTCTGTTGGTCTAAATTCTGGTTTTGCTTGATTGACAATGTTTTCATTTTTGCCCTTGTTCTTCAAAGATGATTTCACTAGATGCACAAGTCTAGGGTAACAGTCATTTCCTCACAGCACTTTGAAGACATTGCATGTTCTTAAGGCTTCCATTGTTGTTACCAGGAGGTTAGTAGCCTTTGGTCCGTTTAATTATTCAGTCGGTAGTCTGCCTTTTCGCTCTGCCAGCTCTAACGTGTTCTCTTTGCCTTTGATGTTCTTAGTTTCTTCCTGTTTATCCTGGTTGCACCTCATGGTGCTTCTTGGGTCTGAGAATGTGTGTCTTTCATCAAGTGTGGGATATTCTCAACCATTATCTCTGAATAGTACCTCTCTCAGGCTCTGTTTTAGATCTTCTCACTCTATACTCCATACTGTTTGACCTTTTCTCCTCATATTTGTCTTTCTCCAATTTACATTCTAGGTAATTTCTTTAGATCTCTCTTCTGGTTTATTCTCCATTCAATGTATCTAATCTGCTCTTTAACTTATCCATTGAATTTGTTTCTTCCTTCTTTTTATTTTAGCCTTAGGTTCATAAAATTGAGTAATCATACTCCTTATACACCTTAATTCATGGTACACAATGATAATTGGTCCAAGCAAGGCCTCTCTGACTTTATTTACTTATTCTATTTTATCTCTAATTCCAACCATCATAACTCTTCCCATCATAGGCAAACATTCTAATGTGTTAGATGTGCATCCTTTTATTTGTGTATGTTTTTATAAAACATATATTATTATCCTGGGTGCATATGTTTTTAATTTACATAAATGTATTTTCTATAAATCATATTATTCTCAGTTTTCTTACTAAGCTGTATGTTTTTAAGAATACATCTACATTGCTTTGTATATTTAATCTATTGCTTCTAACTGCTGCATAGTATTCAGTAATGTACACCCCCTGTATTTTAGTGATCTGTTCACCCAGTGATGAAAACTGTGTCTGTGGGACAGTTAATTTGGGGGAGAGCCAAAGCAGAACCTAAAAACTCTACCCCTATACATCCTCCCCCTGCTGTGCCCAACCACCATCCACAACGGGCTGCTGCAAAGCCCGTCCTTAACCGCCCTGTCCCAAATGACACACATACACAGACATTTAGTCCATGACAGCGTTCGTTCTCTGAGATGGTTTAGATTTGTTCTGTTCCGTCCTCAGACCCTTAAGACCCTCTCCCTTCTGTGGGGTCTCCAGGGTTGATTTTGAGTTAGAGTGCCAACTGCCAATTTGTCAGCTTTCAGGTTTTCAATTCCACTGAGTTTGCTAAATTCAATTATTACGTTTTTAGTTTGAGAGTTCTTTTTTCTTCATATCTGCCTTGTTATTTTGAATAATATCTTGTTCCTTCATCATACACTCAATATCCTCCTTCATTTCTTTAAATAGTTAAGAAACCTGTTTTATAGTCTATATTTGAGATTTCCAAATCATCAGTGTTTGGTGGGTCTGATTCTGTTGTTTGTTTGTTTTTCTTTTACTCAGGATGGCTTCTTTACTACGCCTATGTTCCTTGGAATTTTATCTCTGGAAATTTTTAAGACCTGAGTTTAAAATATTCCTCTGGAGAGAATTTGCATTTGCTTTTGTCTGACTGCTGATGTTGCTATCAAATTCAGATCACTAAATTTTCAGCTTGAGTATTTCAAGAGGCAATGAGGGATGGGGCTAGGAGCCACATAGGTAGGGTGGGTTCTAGCCCTAAATCAGCTACAGTGCAATCCTATGATTAGGAATAGACAGAAGGGACTTTCTAGGGTTTTTTCCTCCTTCACCGAGAGCCATCGCTGAGACAAGCAAGTATACCCAGTCTTACTCTGTGGAGCAAGGTTTCTTTCTAGTTCATCTACTAAGGATGTTGCCTTTGCAAGTTCTTGGCTTTGTGCTGAGGTCTTGGACTTCATGCACACACACACACCAACTTTGGCCCTAGACTTTATCTCCTGCCTGCCACAGCATAGCCTGTTCATTTTGTACTAGGACATCTAGTCTGCCATATTGCCTCAAGTGGAAACTTCCATATTCTTAAATTCATCTTAGTAATACACTTTTGTGATGTTACAGCAGGAAGATAACAGGAAATTATTCCATTCTAATTTCTGTTGAATTTATAATTAAAAGTGTGCACAGGAATTTAGAATAGAAAGTAAGAATAAATAAAAGGGTTGAGAAAATATTATCTAAAAGCAATAGACAGTAGAACCAAAACAAGAGAATCATATGACAGGCTTAAATTTAGTAATTTAAAGAGTGTTTATGAATAGAAAAGATGTCACGCAAAAATAAGTTAAATGACATGGATTCCAGCTGTGATATAACTGGTTTGTTATCATCAAGTCACTTTACCTCTTAGAGTTGCAGTTTCCTTATTTGCGAAAAAAATAATAATAAGGCCTTTTCGACACCAGGGTTCATTATGAGGATTAAACACAGTAAGATGTGTCAACTTATTTTGAAAAGTGTATGATGTAATACGCAAATGTAAAGTTGTAAAAGAGATATTTTAACGTCGTTGTGCCTTTTAAAAACTGTTCTTATGTATTTGTTAAAGGGAATAACGTTTTAGTCAATAGACAATTCATTATTCATTTTTTCAGTCAAACATTTATTGAGTATTTCCCCTATTCTAGATATGATGCTATGTATTGGCTTACCTGTCTTCAGGAGCACAAAATTTATTAGGGAAAACAAGACAAACACAACTAATTTTTTATAAATGTAGTTGTAAGTAGTAAATTCATCTCTTTAAAATTATTCTAAAATTCTGACATCACTTGTTCTAACTAACCCTCCATCATTACCCATTCCAAAGTAGTGTTCTGTAGTGAGAAATTACTCCATGCATAATTACACACAACAAAACATATATTTCAGGTATTATGATTATGGTAAAAATAACCAAAACCAAATACGGTCATTGAGGCTCCAGAATTTCCTAAAAACTATATTTTACATATTATAAGAATCTGTCTTTTTATTTTTACAGCCTCCTCTAAGTTTCAAATTAAAGTAAATAACCAATAAAATTGTGTTATATTGATGACCAACAGTAAGGAAGCATTCAGTTAGGAAAAGACTAAATGCTTTGAAGCTAGATGCTCTGAACAGCTCTTTATCACCAAATCAGGCAGGCTGATATCTTCTCCATTTTATCGTTAAACTTTAGGTCACAAGTCTAAGGCAACAGAGTTACAAACTCAAAATTTGCATGATTATTTCTATTTTCTCATAAAAAAATAATTTTGGTAACATTTCCCATAAGCATCTTCTAATTTAACAGTGGAATCTTAAAATCAATTTCAAAGATCCAAGCACAAAAATTATCTTGGTTTTGATCTTAGTATAAAATACTGTCAATAATTATAAAACAAGAATTATATGCCCTTAGAATGTGCACTGTTTTAAGCTATTAAATTCACCCATATTGCAGGCTATTATTTACTTGCACTGCATTATTAGGTATTCATATTCACATACTCAATTAAGAAAAAGTTAGCAAGCCAAGATTACATTCCCTGTAGCATCATTTTAAATTATAATGAGCAATCACATAAAACTCTGGTATTTCTCTAAAACAATTATTACTTATGTTACTTCATAGTGTTAATCTCAATCAGTGATCGCTGATGTGTGAACTTTTTAGCTTAAATGTTTATTTTGTTTATAATACTTTCTTGAGTAAGATAAATTGAACTCATGAAAAACTCTGTGGCACAGTTTTAAATAGGAGATAATTTGGCAATACTTATGTTTAAAAATGTTTTTTAGGCCGAGGAGTGCTATATATTGTAAAAAACTTGTCCTGAATAGCTGGTTTCATATTATCTTTTGATTTTTAAAATCATATATATGTGGTTATGAGGAGGCAAATTATCTTAAAAAGATGTTAGGTGAGAAAAGCAAATGATTTGTAAATCTACTTAATTTTCTTTTATTTACAAGTATTCAATAAATCAACTTTTAAAGCACAGGTGACTGACTGTGTCTCCTTATTTCCCTACGAGAACGTGTTGGATGATAGAAGATTTGATTACAAGTATCAAATTATTTGGGACGTAATTTTGCTGTCTGAATAGCCCCACATCCCATTCCCCATGCACACATATACATATATTCTTATTTTCTGATACTTTCTCTAAAAGTACATCAATCGTTATATTCAGAGTGGTTTTCAATATATTTTAACTTATGTGGGAAATAAAAACAGATCCAAGAAATATCAGTGACTAAGAAGTGTTTTAATAAGTTTATTTGAGGCAAGCTGACCTTGCTAGGCTACTATTCTTAATAATTCTTATTCTGTGGAGTGATGTACTTTTTAAGAACACCAAGAAATGGGAGAGAGAGCCCATTAGATGTGGTCTTTGTGTTGTGCAGATCAGTTTACACAGATAATGAATGAAGCTGAATAATATTGGACAGTATTCTGTTTATTCAGAAAACTGAAATCCAAACTGTAAATAAAGTCTATAATACAGAATGCTGTTGATGAAATGAAATGTGGCTCCTTCAGTAACTGTCCATACACCATTGCACTGGGACACTTGGCTTTTCTAAGAAACACTCCCGTGAGTCATCAACATTTTACAGGAACTTGCCTTAGCCTCCAAAGGTGTTCCTGTGCATTTGAACTAGTCAGTTCAGTATGATTTCACAATTAGGGTAAATTATGTCATTAAATGGACAATCTGTGAAATGATTGCCTTTGCTTTCAATGTTACTCTAAAAAACACTTATTGAGTAAATTAACATTTTGCAGAACTGTCTGGAATTAGCCATGGTCATCTAAGTAATAATGTGCATTTTCTATTCAGGATATAGATAGCTAGAAAAAATACTCAGTGGTTATGCTGGATAATTTGAAGTACATTTGATAGAGTTTATTGTTACTTATTTGAGGTATGGTCTATGTTCTCAATTCCTAAATGTATTCATTTTTATAAGAAAAGACATGATATATTACAGACTACAAGGAAAGTAAATGTTAGAGAGAGACTCATGAAGCATTTTATTTTCCTTACAATATTTTGTGCTTATAGGAGAAATTAGAGGGATATAAGTAACAGGTAAAGGGACTAATATCTAATGACTCATCATTGAGTAAATTTTTAAATGCTAATAAATACAAAGCACAGATTGGTTGGAGATTTTTATTTGTTTGCAAGAAAACATTTAATACATATAACTTTTATGTCTAAGAACTAGCCTTTGTAGTTAATGTAAAATGTATATCATTATTACCTGACAAATAACCCACATTTTTAAATAAAATCTTTTGTCTTTTATGTTTAAATTAATGTTTAAATGAAAGGTACTTTTATTCCATAACTTCTAAGAACTGTACAATATATTTAATGCCTTTGTTTTATACTTTAAATGGATTTTTTTAAGAATTTGAAATGATTCTGAATTTTTTTGTGAATCTCAAAGTATACAGGAAGGAGTACTTTCTCTGTGTTTTGAAATTAGGTATTCATTTTTTAAAAACTTTATTTTGAACTAACTTTAGACTTACAGAGAAGCTATAAAATTGTATTCATTTTTAAAGAAGAAAGTCCTCAGACTAAACAATGCTTGCAAAAAGTTAAACTAAAGAGTAGTCCCAGGTCTTAGCCAGTTGAAGATCTCAGTTAACCCTTGACCTTTGGGGATAATCCTCCACAATAACTACCCTATAGGGCACCATACTGTAAGTAACAGCTGAGTGGCAGAGAGAATTTGAGTATGTATGCCACTGCGATCCTCCATAGTCCAAATCAGTGTTTTGTTTTCATACAAAAAAAATTTCAAAATTTTAAAAAGAGCTCACTTTGTTGAGTAATTCCAGATTTTACTTAATTTCACTCTCCTGAGAAATCTACACTTCAGAGATATATATGCCTGATACTTCTCCAAAAGACAACTAAAGTAAGTTATTCCCAGCCTCTGCTTCCTGATATATGGGGCATTTACTAGATCCATTTCCTTTCCACCTCCATGGCTCTCCATGTGTCTGTGGAGGCCTGGGTAGGAAAATCATTTCTTGACATGAAACTCTCAGATGGAGGGCACAGGCTCAGCCTGGCACCTGCATTTTAACCACAGCTCTGCAAAGAGACTGTTCATCGCAAATGTAGCTATACTTACTTGAATAGACAGTGCATGAGTTAATGTTTTAACCGGTTAGGTACATAATCTGAGTCTCTCCCATAATAAGATATTGTCTTCGCTTTTTAAGAGGAGATAAGGATATTTAACAAAGAAATCCTTATACCCAGTTCTTCAGTAATTGCCAGAGCAGAATAAATGCATAAAATGAGGTTAGGCTATGAAGCATTTTTATGTTTAAATCTAAATTCTCATCTCTAAACATCTCTATTAACATAGCAGATTTGAGTTGCAACCATCCTCCTAATAAAATATGAAATCTTTAAGATAGCAAAGCATTTGTAAATAATGGATCCTTTAAATATCCCTGAACTTTATTCTAAAACTTAGAAGGAGAAATAATAATTGCTTTATCTAACCACTGATACCATTTTAGCATTTGATGAAGATGTTAATTTATGGTTGGTTAGCAGTTTATGGCTGCCATTAGTTTTTCAGTTTGGTCCACATTAGAAATCTATTTTTCTTTTTTATTTTAATCTGAGACAATTATATAAAGATATGGTTACGTTTTATCTAAAATGTATCATTCTACTATAGCATTTCAAATTATTCACAGATCATAGTTCTTATATGTGCATATATGAATTTAAAAATACAGCAATAAAATGCTTGAAACAGATCATAAATTTGCTTCATATTTTATTGCATCTCTGAATCAGGTTGAGAAGACAAGGGCAACTATGGGCTTTGGGAAAGAATTAACTCTTTCCCAAGCTTGGAAGGAGAATGATACCATAGTGTGCATAATTAGAGCAGATTCCCCATCAGAGCATCCTGGTGACTAGTAAGATGGGCTTGTCCATCATGTGGGGGGGGGGGGGGGGGGGGTAACTGCAAAGTGCTCTTTGCCTTTGCAGTCTATCTAACCTTCCCAGCCCAGCCATTTCTCTTCCAGAGCTCTCTAATCTGGATTTTTATATTGCCCGAAGTAGAGAACACAGGGGAAGGGAAAGAAAGAAAAGTTACACACGCACTCAAGAGACAAGAGTGCTTGGTAATTTTGCAATAGTCCAGAAGTCTCCTGGATCGGGTTAAGACGAGTCATTTAGAAAAAGTGGTACAATTTAACCCAAATCAAACCTCAGGGAAAGCGAGTAAAGAGTTTCCCTGCCTTGCTAGGAAGCGAATTGTTCTTTGAAGTTTAAAACTGGGGCACTTTCGCGGAATTCTCGGGTTTGCCGCGGCAGCGGGGTAGTCCTGACAAGCCTGGCGTTTGCAGGTGAACCCACCAGGCCAGGGGGGTGCAAGGGAAAACCCGATCCTTGTGCCATCTCCCAAAAGAGAGTTTGAGGCAGGGCCCTGAAGTTCCCTTTTTGTCCCAAGGAACTTGGAGGTTGGATTGGCTTTGTGCCCTCAGGAGGGGCCAGAACTCCAGTCCAGCGGGAGCACTGGGAGAAAGGGTGCTCTGCGGCTGTGTATTCCCAGTCCGTCCTGTGGCGCAGCGCAAGCAGAGCAGCGCTGTGGGCGCGCGTATTGCGGACGTCGTTCTGTCTGCAACCTTGGGCTGGCTGGCCGGTCTGCTGGAAAGCCGCCCCCTCCCTTCTCCTGCTGCCCCAGGTCCCCAGCATAAACACTTGCCCTGGCCATGGGGCAAAGTAGACACCTAGTTGTTCCGCACAGCCTACAGAGAACCCTGGTTCTAGTAATCATGCATCAATGGATCAGAAGAGCCAGAAATTCGGCAGGGAGAAAAAGACTCCTACCCCGTGTGTTGTTTCAACTCAAACTTAAGTTACTATCTCCTGGCTTTCCCTCCTGTTTCCCTCCTTCCGTCTACTGTGCCCCATGTTTGATTTAAAAGGCCAAATTTAAATCAACCTGCAGCTCACTGGCTTGGCAAATCCAGGGGCATCCGAGTTAACAAGTGCCAACGCAGAGCGCGCAGGAGACGGGCTCCTTTATTTTGCCCGCACAACAAAAGACGTTAAGCGATGTAAAGTTGCTTGGCACATGGATAATTTAGTCTGACCTGCATTTTAATTAAAAGAAAACTTATTTATGTTCCTGGTGTTTATGTTTTGCAATTTAATTTTGTTTAGAGGCGCCACTGTGTGCTTGAGCCTCCCCCTCACCCCACCTCCCCATCTGAATCACATCTTCATTAAAGGTTTTACGAAGGAGCCTCTCCCGACCAGGATTCATTACCTCCTGCCTTCCGTGAGCACACTTTCGGGTCTCCACTCGCTCCGTCGCTCCGCCCGGCAGAGCCGCCACAATGTGCTGCGAGCCGGGAAGTGAACTCTCATCATTATTTTTCAAAGTCTAGGAAGTGTATTATCCTTTTTCCTAGTGGTAATTAGTTACCATAGCATCTAATACGTAAATGTGCCCAGAGCACACCATTAACAGTTAAACGGAGGATTCAATTTAACACATGATTATATCTTTCATAAGTCATTACATTGGAAGTCAATGCCACTCATACTGGAGGAATCCCAGGGTCCGGGGCGAGAAGGAAGGTGGTTCTGGCGTCTGGGACCAAGAGTGCATGGAGAAGCGAAGCTCCTGAGCCCAGCTCCCTCCCAAGCGAGCAGTCCTCAGTAAGGATGGGTGGCGGGTGGGATAGGAGGGAGAAGAATTTAAGCTCAACTCAGGGTCTTGGAGGGGACGCCCAGCTGCGGAAAGTGGAGAGCGCACCGCGCACTGCGCGCGCGCGCGCGAATACACATATACACACATACAGACACACACACACACACACACACACTGAGATGCACCACGAGGAGGGAGAAGGAGGGGTAACTAGCAAGCTCTTCGAAGATGATCATTTGCTGGTCCTATAGGAGTCCACGAAAAGCCCCGACGCTTCTGTAGGTGCCCAGTGTTAAACTGGAGATGGGACCTAAGTGGGAATTATAAATTAGAGAAGGAAATTGAAATTAGAGAGAAATTCGAGAAGGAAACCGGTGGAATAAAAGGCCAAGTGGGACTCTGGGTCCTCTCTCGGCCTCATCTGCCCACTCTGTTTCCTAAAAAACACAAGCAGCAAGGTCCGCCAGGCGGGTTGCGCCCGTGGGGAAGCGCCCCAAGGCGCGGTGGGCGTCGCAGCAGGCTCAGGGGTGGTCAAGTTACTCCGGCAGTCTGGTACGCCGCAGTCTTAGGGGACAGGCTGTTTGCTCTGGCCCAAAGGCCCTTCCGGAAGCCCACACTGATATCCCTGATGCTCAGTTACCCAGTCCTGACGTGGATGCTCCATACTGGAAGGACATCTGGGGCCCACAAGTGTGCGGGCCAACTTTCCAGACTGGCCCAAAATTCAGGACTCAAACCTGAGAAGCAAAGTGGCCCCTGGGCTTTGCCAGGTGGGGCAATAATTGTCTCTCCAACTGTCGGTTTCTTTCTCTAAAGGCTGCTGCTGAAGAAACTTTGGAAACGTTGGGTTAGGGCAGAGAGGGTCACCTAAGTAAATCACCGAAAACACTGCTTCTGTTCCTTTCAGATGTCCTACGTTTATTCCTAGAACTATAGGCTGGCCACTTTCTACATGTGGTAAGAGAATTGATTTGTCGGAAATTATCACAATGAAAATTAATATTATCAACCCTGCTACTTTTAATAATTGTACACATTAGTCTGACATTTCAACTTATTCTCAACATCCTCTCCTTTCCCCACCCCCATCCACCCCCAGTCTCTCTCAGGACTAAGACTGGAAAATTGAGTTATTAAAGGCGGGTGAGCATTTCTTTTTCTTCTGAAGTTCAAGATTTGTTATTTTTACAATTTCTAATAATAGTTGAACAGTACAGAGGTCGCAGAGGAAGTATTTCAAGGAGGGCTTCTTAATAATGAGAAATAGTAAGCAGTACATCTTGCAGCAAACGTGTCCCCCACAATGTTAATATGCAAAAGGAAAAAAAAAATTCGACTGATGGTGGCCGTGGTTAATTCCTAATCAGAATGATGGACAGCAGGGCCAGAACAATACAAACTAATGGCTGTGTTGCTGATCACTTTACCCCTTGATTAAAGACACCCAATTATGGCACAGAACAGTGTCGTAATTATGTTTCTTAATCACATCCAGGAGGTTTAATTGCCTTAACGATGTGTTTCATTAAATGAATTTAGGTATTATAGTCGACAGTTTTCATACACAGTTGTTTTCAAATTAACATAATATTAGACATCGTCATGGAAATTGTTTTAATAATCATAATTAGACGCACCCAGGCTTTGACTGGTAAATGCTGAGAGACGGGTCTCTTCCTGCCTGGGGGCTGCCCTGGTCTCTCCCCTCCCTTCCAGACTGGGAGGGCTCCAGCTTCAAGGCCCTTTGCTGTTATGTTTTCTGAAAAGTTACAGGTTCTGATTAATCTTTTTTGATGGCAAGTGGAGCAGAAAATATCCTCCCTCACCCCCCACTAAGTCTGATGGCACTTAGGGATGTCATTATGAGCAGAGGCCATACAGACAAAAATGCATTGAGCATACTGCCTACAGAGGAAATACTCTAACTTCACCACCACCATTTCTACAGCCTCCACCACAATAAAAATCAAGCCTTCTATTTCTGAGGGCATTATTAAAGTCCAAATACAAGCCCATACAGACATCCTTCAATAGAACCAATGCCCAACCAAGTCCAAACATGGTCCCTAAAAATCTCATTAACAAGCAACACCAGTAAGTTCTGAAAATCTCTATGGGCATTGCTTACGCTTCGAGTTCAACCTGGTGGATTCTTCTGTCACAAAAAAAGTGGAATGCCACAATAAAATTCATCCTCAGAGAATCCAAATCCATCTCTTCTCCTTGGCTTTCAGGCAGCTGGAGATAGAAATTTTGATGAAAACTCTTTAAGAAACTTTACCCCCTCTGATGGGTCCTGGCATGGTTAACAGTGCCAGGCAAGTGGGAAAAGAATTCCGGAGAGAGCATGGCCTTCAAAGTTCATACCAGCAGACAGGGACTCCGGATCTCCTCTGCCTCTCACCATTGACCCCATTTGTCTCTCCTCCAATGACCAGGCCCAGCCACCATCCTTTTAACAAGCAAACAAGTGATCTAGGGCTAAGCTGGGTATCCCTGCCAAAACTTCAGTTCCAGCTTCTTTGCAACTCCTTTCTTTTTTGTTACCTTTCAAGCAAAGAGTAACACAGAAGAGAGGTGATGGCTCCTTCCACAAAGCACAGCATAATAAAATGTTTGATCAAAATATTTTAATAAAGATTCTTCTGACATAGATACACATACAAATGGTCATACATAGCTGTCATAGTCTGATTGACCTATTTGATATATATATCATTCTTTACACATCCAAAACCAGCCAATGGATCCCCCACAGCTCCCAACTCGCCATCCAACCTGACAAACTGAATTTGTATTATCTGCAAGGGGTGGAAAATAGCAGGACTCCATTTTTAAAAAAGGTTTTCTTGATTTTCATAGGATAGAAAGGCAGGCAAACAGCCATGCAAACTAAAACTGAAGGCTCACTTTGGGTAAATAGCTTCTTGCTCTTCCTTAGTTTTATTTTCTTTCTTTTTAAATTTTATTTTTTTAGAAAAATAACAAAGGATTTCACACCATAGGCAAATCAAACCAGTCTTTTAACTTAAATAATTCTCCACAGTTAAAATAACTTATATATGTACATATATAATAAAAGCAATTAAATTAGACCTTTTAAAAATGCACAGCACAGCCTGGAACAATATTTGCTTAGCATGTTCTTACTTATAGGGTCTATTGCTGTGATGTCTTTCCCTTTTAGAATGCAAAGGATTTCCCTTTTAAAAAAGAGATCAATTCATTCATCAATTAAGAATACACCTTTCCTGTAATTTTTGGACTGAAGCAATTTATTAAAGCTCAATTTAAATACAGGGATGATGCAACTGAAAATATCCAGGTGATCTTTGATAAACCTAAGCAGCCCAGATACATCAATATGTCTCTTCATACTTGTTGGCAAATAAACCTTTTAAACACTTGGCACACAGTATAAGTTAATCTATAAAACAGAATTTTAGAGGCAGTAAAAAAAAATCTGCACACAAGACCCATGACCTTAACACATGATAAATACTGTTGATGTGGAAGGGTCATTGAAGAATAACAAATAAATACTATGACTTGTTAATACATCATTGCAGAGTGGAAAGTAACAAGGTGCACATAAATATTTTTTAATGCAATCCTTTCAGCCACAGTCAGTTTTTTATATCACTCTTGCCAAAACTTTTGAGCATTTTCACAGGATTAAAGTTCAGAGACAATAAAAAATACAAGTCTTTCATAGCAACGTGTCTCTTTCTGGTTGAGTTTTTTTTTTTTTCTTTTTTCACTTAAATAAGTCTACATTTCAAGTGTTTCTCCTGGCTCAGAATCAAAATTTATTTTCAAGTGCCCTTTCTGATTTGTCTGAATGAATATTCCATCCCACACGCCACCCAACCCCGGACTCCTCCTCTCCCTCTCAGCACCAGCCAAATTCACACTTATTAGTAAGATTAGTATTTTGCCATTTCATACTCTCCACGCTTAATAACCAAGCGACTACTTCTCCACTTATTTTTAAGCTTAAAGGAAAACTCTGCTTCCTTGCGGTCTAGGCTGCCACCAAAGTTGCCACTTTTCTGAGAAAAAAGACATCCATACTCCGTCCAAACTGCACCTCCCTCCTCCCTCCCTCCCCACCCCAAAGACCGAGATTCTGGGGATGTCAAGGCTAAGAGTCCGGTTTGTCTCTGATACTCCTCAGTTCTCGCCTCTGCTTTGCTCTGCAAGTGTTTCACAACTAGGAGAGGACCAAAAAAAAGGGGGTGGAGGGCAGCTTTTCACTTTCCTCTAGCTTTTGGGTCGCTCTTGTGTTTTTCGGGGGGGGGGGGGGGTGTTTAAGGCTTCTCCGTGCACTGTTTGCAGAGGCTGGAGGAGACGCTGTTGAACAGGGCGCACTTCTCCGGGCAGGAGGCGGCCGGGGGCAGCCCGGCGCTGAACGGGTAGCCGGCAGCCTGCTCGTAGGCGCCAAGCGCCGGGTGCAGGGCAGCGGCCGCCGCCGCCGCGGCCGCGGAGCTTGGCAGCGAGGCGGCCGAGATGGCCTGGCCCTGGTTGAGGTAGGCGACTAGGCGCCGCATCTCCTCCAGGGCCTGCGCCTGCATGAGGATGTAGTTCTTGGCGAGCAGCAGCGTGGCGATCTTGGAGAGCTTCCGCACCGAGGGGCTGTGCGCGTAAGGGATCACCGCGCGCAGCTCGTCCAGCGCGTCGTTCAGGTCGTGCATCCGCCGGCGCTCCCGGGCGTTGATGTTGAGCCGCAGCGCCTTTTGCTCTTTGGATTTCTTGCTGCTGCTGCCGCCGCCCCCGCCGCCCCCGCTGCTGCTACCCCCGCCGCTGCCGCCGCCAGGAACCCCCGGGGGGGCGCCGGCGCCGCCGTGGAGGTGGGCGTTGGAGCAGCCCTCGGCCGCCTTGGCGCCGCCACCTCCCGCGCCCGGGGAGGCCCGCGGGTCGGCCCCTCCTGCCCGCAGCACCAGCTCGCAGCGGCCGTCGCTGTCGTCGTCGGGGCTCTGCTCGCCGCCGCTGCTCTCGGCCACCGAGCCCCGGCTCGCGCTCTCGCCGTATTTGAGGCACAGGGCGGCCCCAGCCGGCAGGCTGCTCAGGCTAGGGTCGCCCCCCACGCCGGCAGAGCCCACGAGCAGCCCGGGGACGCCCACCCCGCCGCCGCCGCCGCCGCCGCCGCCGCCTCCCCCAGGCGGCGGCAGCAGCAGCCCTGCCCCCTCGGGGTCAGCCGGCTCGAAGCAGCCCAGGGGCGACGAGGAGGACGACGCCGGGCGCTCCCGGGGCGGCGGCGGCAGGGACAGGTCCATGCCCGGGGGCGTGGAGCGGAAAGCCGCCTCCAAGCGCTTGGCGGTGGAGGCGCTCAGACTCTTGTGCAGGAAAAGGTCGTCTTCGCCCGCGGCGGCCGCGCCGAGGTGCAGCCCGCGCTCCATCGTCCGGCGCCGGCGCGCAGCCCCGGCCCGCCCCGCCGGCCGCCGCCGCCTCGGCTCGGGAGTCGGGCGGCGCCGCAGACGCGCCCGAGCCGGGCTCCGGGGCTGGTGCGCGCGTCGGTCCCGGTGCTGCTGGCGGTCCTCTCCCCTTCTTTTTCTTTTTCGCCTTCCCCCGCGCTCGCCGCCTCCTCTTCTTCTTCTTCTTCGTCTCCAGCCGATGGTGCTGGCTGCTGGGGCTCACCATGGGCCGCGGCCCCGCATGGTGGGAGGGTGGGCGCGGAGGGAGTGGAGCCGCCGCCGCTGCCGCCGCCGCTCTGAGCCCAGCCCCGCGCCTCCTCTCCGCACCGTTTATCTTGCTTGGATTCACCTTCAAGAGATTTCCGGACCCATCAACCAGCCGCCGCCACAGACGGGGGAGTCTTTTACATCATTATCTCTGAGTAGGTTATTATGAAGAAGACTCGCCTGTTGGGACAGCGCTTTCTACCCAATCAGGTTAACGTTTTAATTAATAGGATTAAAACGGTAACAAACAATCGCAGGCGCTATCTGGCCGCGAGTCTGAATAGTTTCATTTCCCAGGTCTGAAGACGGGCAGCAGCTAGAGCTTTATAAAAGGCGCCTGCTCCATTATTCTGCCTGCCATCTGTATACACAGCTTAGCGCATATGTTTGCAAGGCGCTGGGTCCTGTTAGTAACCCAACAACTGCCTTTAGCTTGACATGTGTGGCGACTTTCACTCATCAATGAGCACACTAAAAGCCCTACTTAGAGCCGAGGATGTTCTTTGCTCCTTCAGCAAATTGTAGATCGGCGGCGAAGCCTGGGAGTCCCGTGGAAAGCAGACGCCCCCATCCACCACGCCCCACCCCCACTGCCCTTCCCTCGCCACTGCTGTCTCATCTTGAGCTAAATTATTCTTCCGGGCGAGAATTATACTCCAGCCCTGTTCGTAGGATGACTGTGGTCTGAATTAGGAGATGGGGCTTTCGGGGCAAGTGATGGCCTCCCCCCCCGTTGACTTGCCCCAAATTCACCCAAGATTCTCAGCTAGTAAGAGAGCAAAGCGATCGTCCATTTGCACACACTGCCTTATTTTCACCCCCTCCCCTCCACTGCCCATTTCCTACTCGATGGGGGGAAAAAAAGGAAAATGAAGAGCAAGTTGATTATGCAGCCCATTAGATATATATTTTTTTTTAAAGGAAGGGGTGCTTTTGCAGCACTGTCTAAGTAACTGCTACAGTGATGGTGATTATGAGGCACATGATTTCCTAAACGAGAAGAAAGTGATTTCTCAAACTTTCCTCAAGATTAAAATCCAGTTGTTTCAGAATAGGCAAATTCACCAGGAGTCATCTCCTCTGACACACCAAGCGGGGCATTTGTGCATATTTATTTACCCGGAAACGTAACCGACAGCTAGGAAGCCCTTCAGGGACATCTGGATCTGCCTGGCTGTTCTTGGAGGGCTGGTAAGGGGAGAACCGTGGAACAAGCGTCCTCTGCGGATGCGAAAGGGTACACGCGGTCCTTTCGCTCCTGAGTTAGCTCTCTGGGAGCCCATGGTATTTAGCGCTGGTTTTCATCCTTAGGACATAAGTAAAAACAATATTTCCCAACACCTCCAATAAATCTTTCTTATGTGGCAGAATTACTGAAGCCTATGAAATTTTTGGTTTCTCTGGTTTCATTAAAAACCTTTTAATTGTGGCTTTCAGAGTTGGCCCCAGGTGTTGGACTCTTTTCATTACATTTTGCTCTAATGTGATGAAATTCTAATTCTCTCCTTACCATATGGTTAAATTTCCCCACTGAGAATTAGTTGAAAAAGGAGAAATAATCTATTAATCTCTGTAATAGATTCACAAATGAGGTTCGCCACAGAACCTGTTTTTGAATGGTAATATCTGAACAGTTGGGCGCCTTATTTCATCAAGGAGGGGTGAGGACGACACAGAAGCGTCTGCATTTTCACCTGGAAAGGATGAAAAGGGGCCGAGCGCTATCTTTCGAAAATAATTGCCTGAGATTCAGTCTCACCGGGACAGAAATACTTCTCAGTCCTCGGTTACCTTCGCGCCTTCGGATTTACCGGAGCCCAAAGACTGAGAAAGAGCTGGCGGGCTGCGGGAGGCTTTCCAGCCCGGTACCCAGGCCGGCGGTTCTGGAAGGCTTGAGCTGGCTCACGTGTCTCGCTGGGGACCCAAAAGCACGTTGACGTGCAGGGCGGCCCCAAGCTCACCGCTTCCCCAGCCCCCGCCCCTCCCCGGGCGCTCGCAGCTGTGGAACTCTCCCTTTAGGAAGCTAAAGACACGCTCCTGTTACTGTTTTTCAATTAGCAGCTTTGTTTTCACTGGGATCATAAACAAAGGTTCTCTGTAAACATAGGTGAGTCTTGTGTGCCTGACACTAACTTACCAGAGCTCTCTGGGCACTTAACCGGAGGACCGAGGCTGGCACCGTCGTGGCTTGGGGCGGAGTGGCGCCACGTCCCCTGATGTCTGACTCGGTTCTCCATCCGACCTGCCTTTCTAAGGGCTGGCGCTTTCCGCGGGACACCTAGCTTCCTACTGGCCCCTCAGCGGGCACTAGAAGGGCGAAGGATCGACCATGCCCGGATCGCGTGGAAGCTCGGGCTTAGCTATGGGCGCCACACCGGGACATGACCTGCAGGGCCCGAATGGCCGAGCAGGAGCGACCGCCGAAGGCGGCTAAGGCGCCGCCTGCCCGGCTAACCTGGGACCCTCCCAGACCCTGGTCCTTCGCGCTGTCAGAAACTTAGCGCCGGAGAGCACCTCGTGGCCCTTCCCGGACTCCTCCTCCACTCCGTCGTTCCACCCTCCCTCCTCTCCCTGGCCTTTCAAACTTCTGGACCAAACTTTTGCGCAACTTTATTTCACTCAGTAGGAGCCAAAACTCCCTCTCTTTGGTGGTTCGAGAAAATCCCCCTGGTCTCCCGGGAGGAGGTGGCTGCTGGATAGTTACTGGAAACGTAGCTTTGAGAAACTGCGGGAGAATTTATAGGAGCTTTAAATGTGGGCCTTGTAACAACCATCGGTGAATGGTCTTTGAAGTTTATGCACTCGTAAACTTTTGCTGATTGCTTCTGGGAAGTTGTCAGGCACTTAACATTGCATTTATCTTACAAGGCAATGAAAACACATCTGCCTGGTGTCTCGTTACCTGGTTTAATCGTCGCCAGCCCTCAGTCACGGCCTAGGTTCTCCCTCCTCCCTTTAGTGGGATCCCGCCGCCTGATTTCGGGCGGCGAAGGACTGTCGTCAGCTGCTCACCTAGTGCCCTCGGGCCGCAGGAGCTCTAGAAAACTGTGGGCTTGAACTTTGTTCCACCAACAAGCGGGGAAAGGGCCGGGGCTCCTGATGTAACTAGCAAGCTGGAAAGGTAGCAAAGGAAAAACCAAAATAAACACTTTCTGGTTGTCCGGGAAGAAAGGGTGGGAAATTAGCTCGCGAGAAAACTCCTGACCCACAGATGACCCCTGAGAATGAAGCGTCAGAAGCTAAATCCTCTGACTCTGTGCAGTTTGTGAAGGGGTCACTGTGAGTTCCTGAAGCAACTGAGGGACAGGAAACGCAGAGGACTCTCCTCTGCCCGAAGCGAGGTGGGGGCAGCTCAGACCACCCCGCGAGCCGCACGGGCGGGTGGGCGCGGTTCAGGAATACCCTGCAAGGCGCCCTTGGTGCTTGGCCGGTTGACCAACCTACATCAGGACAGGGAGCATCCTCTGCCGCGTGTTGGGTACCAAATTGACAGGTGCTGGAGCCTGTTGTGCAAAGATGAATACAGTTTTGTTACAGCAGGAGGGAATAGACCCACTTGGAAAGGCTTTGAAAGGATTCTGAAATATTCAGCAAGCAGCACCTCATTGAAATTAGAGCATTGAGCTTCAGACCAAACTAATTTTTTAGGTCATACTTAAGTTTCTTAGTGATCATCTCTATTAATATTTGCTTGAAATTTGAAATAGGAACCTAAACCCAATCAGAACGGAACATAATCAAATCTACTTTTCAAGAGCAAACCCAGGAGTTCCCCTTCGTTATTTCTATAGCCCTGATAAACAGTTGATTGCTTATCTAAATCAAAAAGTTAGGAGAACCTGGGAACACTGGGATTTGGGTGTTTGTGTGTGTTTTCTGAAAGGGAGAATTGTCCTTGTGTATGTATGTTTCAATTTATCTATTTAGTACATTCTAAAATTAAGAACAAAGTTTGGCAAAAATGACGTGAAATTTCGCTTGAGAGCTGCTCTGGAAAAGCAAACTCCCTAAGAGTGATGAGAATCCTTTCCGGGCTGTGCTGCCCTCGCTGCGGAGAAGTCCAGCCTGGAAGGTCGCATCTAGCCCCGACCGCGGAGACCCTCCGGAGAGACTGCCGGGGGAGTAGAGTCTCTCAGTCCCCCCTTCCCCAACCCCATGGCCGCATCCAACGCGCCGCAGCAGGGCGCACCCTCAGCGCTCCAGGCCGGGACACCCTTGGCCGTCTCCAGCCCCAGTCGTTAGCACGCTGACCTTGAAGTTGTATTTGCCTACCCCTGCCCCTCGCACGCCCTGCGCCGTCTGGTGGCACTTGGGTCAGCTTGAAGCCTACACAACCAAGGTTCATCATCCTGCGCCTCCGCGGGGTTTGGGGGCGTAAACGCAGAGATGCAAGCCCATCAAAGCTCCTGAAGTCAAGCCTTTCGGTGTCGTTTTGTCATCAGTATTTCCTCACCCTCTTTCTCAGGTCCTACAAAGCTTACTGCAGAGAGATATTATGAGTCCACGTGTGTCTTGGGGATTGGCCGGGCTAATGAGGAGGGCAGCGAGGGTGCTGGGGCCATGGGAGCTGGAACATTCCTGGCAGTGCGCCAAGGGCCCCAGCCTTGCAATTGCTCTGAAGTGCTTGGCAATTCCGAGGACTTCGACCGTGGAAACGTTGAAACCTGTTGATCTAAAGTTCTTGCGGGAAGATTTTTCTCTTCTTTATGTATTTTAAAGAAAAGAGGTTGATCCTCACGCCTGTTTGGCAACACGTTAGCCTAAGTTTGCACAGACAGTGAGGGGAAACTCTCAGCCCCCGAGAAGCAGCTTTTCCGGCGCGAATGTGCGCCCCACGCGGGCTCGCAGGCGGTTCCCCAGCTCCCGCCGGGTCTTTGTGATTGTGGGCACTTTTAAGGGGAGGGGCGCGGTCCCGGAGCCAAACACTTGGCCCCTACCTGCCCCTGCTGCGACCCCAGAGAACAATGTATATATGGGTGGAGATCGAGGAAAACTAATAAAAGGAGTTTCTGAGGAGTTCCCTCCCTCCTTCGTTACCTGGAACAAACTCCTGCACTCAGTCACTCTCCCTAGGGGCTGAGGTACCTATTTGTGTTACACGTGTTTCCTCCCTGGCATAATATCATTATCGAACTTGGGAAAACACTCGAAATTTTTTAAAAAAGAAAAATTGGTAGGACAAAAAAGATGAACACTTTTAGGGCTTGTGTGGTGTCCACGAATTAAGAAAGAAACAAACTGGAAAGGGCTCATTTCGGCTTGGGGATTTTAGCTCTGCTATTTAAAACCCACAGCGCCATCTCCTGGCAATGAGGAGAAGATCGAGGAGGATGACAAGACTTCAGGGCTGAATATGAAATAGGCAAATAGGAAACATACTTTATTTTACGCCTCAAAAATTATTTCAGTGATAAATTGATTGCGACTACAAAACATGAGCTGGAAATTTATGATCATTAAACGTTGTCAGACAATCCTGGAAACATTATTTGTAAATAGAAGTTCGTATACACACACGTAATTTCTATAGATTCAGATATAGTTATTATTCTCAGGATCTATGACACAGTATGATTCTTCAATGTATCAATAAATACATAATTGGTGGAAGAAATTAAAGGACAGATTAAATTCTAAATCAGGATATGAACTAGTCATTTTATGTAAAAGATACCATAACTTTGTAAATACCCCAGTGCTGTCAGGCATCAATTGACTAGTGAAAACCAAGCGCTGAATTACTGTTCAGATATTTTAATCACCAAAATATTTCTCTTTAAAATATGGGTATTTTCAGTAAAAGCAGTTCTCTTCGTTTACTGTTTGTGGGCAGTGCTTACCACATACGGCAAAAGAGAGACTAATGAGAAATGCTATGTTGAAACAATTTCTCGGAGTTTCTCACGGAGTTTTACTAATTGACGTTAGTACAGACTCTGCCCCATTTTTCTCAATACCCCTTCCATTTCTTTATTTAGCAGTCTTCTCATCTCACAATCTTCCAGAACGTCTTGTTTAGGCTTTCAGAGCCTGAAATATCACTGAAGCTAAATCACTTTCCAAAAATTGAACGCACATAATAGAATCATGGGTACCTAATACTCTTCTGAATTAAAATGTTTCTGAAGTGTATTTTTGCAAGCATTGCTCTCTTTTATAAACAAGATTAAAATTCGGTAAAACTTACAGAGGCTATCCCAATTAGAAACATTTCTCATCTATGATTATATACCCAGGCCAGCTGCTTAAAACACAAATAAAAGTCGATATGCTTTTCGTAGTGTACAAAATATTATGAATATCCTTCAAAAATATTGTAGATCAAACAGACAAATGTAAACTCCACTTCAGTTGAAGGATTAATTTTATTTGATTAAGTAAAGTGAAGATCTATTAAGCCAAATATTTGGACTCATTTGCTCTGTCAACGCAAGAGTTTCTCTTTGAAAAAAAATCTGATTATATATAGGATGAACTAGATAAACAGATGGTTAGCTAGAGAGCTTTTCACAGTTAAATTTTGAAGTTGAACATAGATAAGTTTGACACCTTCTCAAACATTTTTGATGAGGTCATTTGATCTATTCTAGCAATGCAGCATTACTGCACATAGTCATTTTAACTGATGTTTAGAAATATTTAACTTGATTTTTCTATTAATGCATTTGGCTGAAAATCATACTGATTGTCCACTTGGAAAAAGATACATACATACACACACTCATCCATATATTTGTGCTATATTTACACAGTGGTAAGCAAGAATTATAAAAAGGAAATAAACAGCTGCAAGACATCATGACAAGAGTGTCTTAACATAAAAGTAACATTCCTCTGATGAAATATTTCGTTCTGACTACCTGAAGGAGGCCATCAATTGCTTACAATAGTATTGGCCGAAAAACCAGGCTGCCCGTCTGTTGTAGTGTAATGCCCATGTGGAGAATCGATAATACCATGTGACACTGAGACGTTAAAATTAATCCAAAAAGTGATTTAAGAGCCTCCTAGACCATAGGTACTTCTGAAAAAAATCTCCCATTGTCTTCACAGAGAAGAAGTTGAGATTTTCCCAGAAAGATTGTTTTGTAATCCACATACTTAAATATTCTTACTCCCTTGAGTGGCTTCCCATATTCCCATTGTTTTCGAGAACAGGGGTCATGGGGACAAAAAGGAAGGAAGGCAGGCTGAGGAGAAGTAGATATGCAGATTAGAGGCCAAAGAATGCATTTAGTACATTCAGTGTATGTAGAAAGTGCTTGTCTCAGGAAGGTGCAGTCTGTTTTTCTTTTAAAAAGAAGTTTTTGAATTATGATTTTTACATGTCCAGATCTGATTGCACTTCTCTGTGAACTGCTTTGAAAGGTGTGAGTAGGTGTGGTAGAAATAGCAGATCCTCAGCAGAGTAACTATGCAATCTTTGGCAATTTTCTTGATCCTATGTAGCTTCAGGAGGAAAATGGATCCATTAATCATGGCTTTCCTGACTGCCTCGGGGTATTAATTGAGTGAGACTATGTGGAAGCATTTTTTAAACACTAAAATGTTATGTGACTTTAATGTTAGCACTTTATTATGCTTCATTTAAACCAGTTCAGTTGCCTTTAATTATTGTTATTGGTTTGTATTTTGTTTACTTTTGCTATCACAACTTTCAGGCACTGGCAGACTTTAGAGCACCTTTCACTGCTTGGCCCATGTTTGAGGTCATGAGAGTAGGAGCCACGATGGTTGGACTCTTTATGTTCCCCCCCTTCAGTGGCTGTCCCCTCCACCGCCTCTCTGTCTCCTGAATATTCCTACTGCCCTGCTCGTGGAATGCTTGCTCTCTTTCTGCCATCTTGAACTGAACAAATTTGTCTCTAGTGTGATTTGACTGAACTAACTGGTATGTGGATACAGACGTGGCCGTGGGTTTGGCTCAAAGTTAGTTCTTATTTGAGTACCCGCTGTGTTTCTATCCTTCACATCAGTCTTTTATTCTAATGCTTCCAAATGTGTGGAGCTCACTTTTCAGTTTAGTGACATTCATTAAATTAGTGATTATGTCATTTTTCTATCTTCCTTCTAGATCATTAATAGAAAAGCTTTATGAATCCAGATGTGTCACTGATCTTACTCTGGTATTTGTTTCTTCCTCCCTATAGCTGGATATATCAATGCTATTATTATTTCTGTTGTTTATGCTCCATCAGGCAGTTTTAAATCCAGTTGACAGTGTTCACCTAGAAGCCAATTTGAATTAATTTTTTATGAATGATTTATGGAGACAATGTACATCAAAGCTCTAAATTTATTGCACATCTTGCCTTCCCTTAGCCACTAATTTAGTTATTTTTATCAAGAAAGCTAATCAGGTTTGTCTGAATTATTTTTTTCTTTTTAAACCTCAGCTATTGATTGCCCCCAGGTTTCCTTATTCTGTAAGTATTTGAAGAATTTCTACTTAGATTTGATTATTTTACTAGTGTCAGAGTTAAATCAATTCTATGTGGATTGAGAAATGCGTTTAAAGTAATACAAGGATAACATTACTGTATTTATAGAGACGGTTTTTGTAGACTGAAGGTGGAAAGGCTTTTTTAAACAAAGCAACAATCCAAAGACTCAACAGGAAAAGGTTGACACATTTAACTACATGTGAAAAAATTAAAATTCCTGTTCTACAAAGAAAGAGACCATAAACAAAATTAAAAGACAATGGCAGACTAGGAGGAGAAAACAAACAC
Organism: Equus quagga; assembly: GCF_021613505.1. Lineage (NCBI taxonomy): Eukaryota > Metazoa > Chordata > Mammalia > Perissodactyla > Equidae > Equus > Equus quagga. The sequence continues at coordinate 63,132,888 of NC_060282.1, read as the reverse complement.
ATCAAATATATAAAGAGCTTCTACAAAATAGCAAAAAGCTATCTAATATAAAAATAGGAAAATAATTGAATCTGGCAATTAGCAGAAGAAATATAAATTTCCAAAAATGATACAAAAGGATCATTAATTTAAAAAAAACTAAAACAATTTTAAATATAAGCCAAATTTAAAAAAAATTAACAATATTCAGAGTTACGAGGAAAATGGCTGTAGTGAAAATCAGGACAATCTTCTTGGGAAGATGACTTGGAGTCTAACACTTAAGAATCCATGTTACAGAAATAGTGTCATGAGTACTATAGATATCTGTAAATGGATTTTTTGAAATGGCAGAAAATATGAAACAACCTAAATGTTCTTCAGTAAGCAGATTATTAAATAAATGATGGTGCCTCCATTCTATAAAATAGAACGCTGTCATTAAAAGTAAGTGAGGTCGATCTATATATACACTGACCTGGAAAGATATTTCCCTAACAGAGGACTAAGTTGAAAAAGCTAGATGTAGAATATAATGTGGTCGTATTTGGTATTTTAAAAAGATTTGTGGGCGGATACATGCATGAAAAAATCAGAAAGTAATTTACTGAACAATTAACCCCTATTCCCTCTGGAACTGGAATTGGAGGGTCAAGGGTGGGATTTTTCACAAGTTATTTTAAATACTTTGGCAAAAAGTAGAGAGACTATAGGTGACAGATATTTACTGTCTGTTATGTGTATAGTTTTTTTCACAATGAAAAGAGCTGACTAATAGAAGATTACATAAATAGAAGTGTTAATACTCCTTTCAGTTCTTTGTATCATTATTTATTATTAACAATAGTTTTCCTAATTTTAAACAGTTCCTCACCATAATTTTTTTTTTTTTTAAAGATTTTATTTTTTCCTTTTTCTCCCCAAAGCCCCCCGGTACATAGTTGTGTATTCTTTGTTGTGGGTTCCTCTAGTTGTGGCATGTGGGACGCTGCCTCAGCGTGGTCTGATGAGCAGTGCCATGTCCGCGCCCAGGATTCGAACCGACGAAACACTGGGCCACCTGCAGCGGAGCGCGCGAACCTAACCACTCGGCCACAGGGCCAGCCCCTTAAACAGTTCCTCACAATAATTTTGTCCCTCATATTTCATTACCTAAAACCATTTCTTTCATGTTGTTTGGATCAAGAATGCATTTTAAAATAATAATAATGATATTCATGAACAATGCATATTTTTCCTTAATCATAGGTATCTGCCCTTCTTTACTACTAATTAAATTTTTGAAGAAATTTTATGACTATTGCAACATTGGTGACTTTATTGAATTTCAGTAGAGAATAATTCAGTTTTACTTTGTAATTTGAGCCATTTTATGCTTATATTTCAGCATGATCACAGAACTGTTTTTTAAGTAGTCAAAGGAATATAGGTTTTTGTGGAGCAAGAATTCTCACTTTCAGCTTTGACAAAATGATTTTGGGTATGACTTTAGCCCTTTGATCTCCTTACATGTGTTTGTATTATCATCTGCCCGTTCTATCTCCTGGTTCAAAAGTGAAAGAACACCGGCTATTGCCTTTGAGGTTACTAAAATTCATACTTTAATCTTTCAGGAACTGCTATTTCCCACACACTGAGATGTCTGATTGTCAGCTTTATGTCTCAGAAAGTATTCCCCGCAATTCAGGGACAGTAAAGCATCTACCTCGAGCTAGCCTCTGTGTCCTATATAACTTTTATAGTCATTATAAAAAATAATTTATTGAAAAAATTTAAACCTTTTCCAACTCAGGTGACTTTTGATTTAAATGTCTGTGATCCTGGCTGTGATAATCAGTGATGGCAGATTTTTTTTTTTCTGAATTAAGTTTGCTGTTTATATTACAAAGTTTAGAAAATATGAAAGTAACATCATCTCAAAGATAACCAGTTAGAAGAAATGGAGAGTTCATAGTCCACATTTTACCATTACTTGCTTTGGAATCACATTTAATACAAGGACTAGAGAAATTTCTTATTCTTTGTGTCGTATTTTTCCTCTTCTATATATTTTTACTTTATTTGGGCTGCTACATAGTAAAGTCTAAAATATAGCAAGCCTCACTCTGCTGTAACTATTTATTGAAAATATTTTGTTAGGTAAAATTACGAGAAGCAACTTAAGCTATTAACAGTAACATTAGACATTCAGAATAATAATTAATTACTAGAAGACTTTTAGGAGGTCATTTAAAGGTGATGGTACTGGTGACAAATCTCTGTGAAGGCTTCACCTCTAAAGACAGAAATTCTCAATATACTGTGATGTGAGTTTGAAGCCACCGCGCGGACCGCGGTAGTTCCTATGCACACGGATGTCGCTGACGAGATCACTGTGTCCTCTGCACCCTTAGTCACTCTGGTCTGGGACTGTATCTGTTGCTTGCAAGGTGTGTTTCACTACCTATGGGTTGCTTTGTTAACTAGACTTTAGGCATTAAAATGAAATCACTCTTTACTCAAATGCAAATGCGAATAGCACCAGGCTATTTTTATATTTGCCAGCTGAGCTCTTCTGACTCGGACTGTGGTCAAAGCAATTAAGTCATCTTTCATCTGTGGGTAGTTTGATGTGCCAAGACCCAGAAATATCATTTGTGTTGATCATGCTACCATTTAAAAGAAAGCAATTTGCATACGACTTTAGGTCAGAACAGCTCTTCACTGTTTTCTTGGTACTTTCGAACTCCCAATACTTTCTAGTTACCGATGCTGATGTGACAGCTTTTTTCCTTTTAAATGCACAGGCTTATTTTTTAATTTTAAAAAGGAATTATGGTACAGAAGTAGACATGTTGAAAACAATCTCAGACTACAGTTAAGAGGAGAGTTGTTTTTATTTGCTTAATGAATACAAACACTTTTTGTAGAACCTGATGCTGGTTAAGGTGTGAAGATATGATTGTTATCTGTCGAAGCTTTTATAGCAATCTCTTCTGTCTACTTCGAAATATAATGAAGGACAATGAAAGACAAGAGAGCAAAACTTTAAGGAGAGACTTGAGATCGGAAAACTGCTAACTTACTTAATAGGAGATCTTAAAGGAAGGCGTGGAAAAGAAAAAAACCCTCCCATATGAAAAGAAGCTTCAAAAGAGGAAATGTTTTAGAGATGCTCACAGACGATGATGTCTCTAAAAAAACATTGATTCTGAGTGAGAGTGACTCATAACAGAGGTGACGGTTTTGAAGCCTGGCTAGTTTTGAGTGGTAAAAGAAAAAGTAGAGGGCTCCAGCAAGAATTTCTTCAGTCTATTTTTGAGGAGTAGCAGTCCTGCAAGGAGAAACTATGCTTCAAAGCTCATTAGCAGGATAAAACGTGATCTTCATCTTGATACGAGTAAGCAGCGAGTTTAAAACTCACCTGAAGGAGCAGAATCACGAAAGCTCCTGCCTCCATGAAGCATGTCAGAGTAATTTTGTAACCTAAATTAAGGTAAGTGATGACAAAACCTATTTAAACATTCCAGCAATGCATCTCTCTGTGCTAACTTGATTCAGTTCCTGCAGTACAATTCAACTCAACTGAATGCAGAGCGATGCAGCAAATATTTAACTATGTACAGGCCTATCTTTCTTTAAATCTCGATTCAGTATTATTTCTTTTGGAAACAGATATCTAATTAATGGTTTATTTGTTAATTCAGTTGTACTTTAATAACAACAAAAGAATTCTGAATGAGACGTGTTAATTGTTGGGAAGCTCCAGATCCCACAGCGAAGAGGTGATGAGGAATCAAGATGAAGCTATTGCATGAGGTCAATGCTACCCTAGGTGGCGCCACTGCCACCTAGTGGTAAATACATGAATTTGTAGATATGGTACGTTTATACGTGGAGAATCTAGTTAATTCAACGTAATTTCAGTAGCAGCAATTATTATATCAGATTTCTTAAAAGATAAAAGAAATTTTCTTGGGGCTGGCCCCGTGGCCGAGTGGTTAAGTTCGCGCGCTCCGCTGCAGGCGGCCCAGTGTTTCGTTGGTTCGAATCCTGGGCGCGGACATGGCACTAGTCATCAAACCACGCTGAGGCAGCATCCCACATGCCACAACTAGAAGGACGCACAATGAAGAATATACAACTATGTACCAGGGGGCTTTGGGGAGAAAAAGGAAAAAATAAGATCTTTAAAAAAAAAATACCTCTTAAAAAAAAGATAAAAGAAATTTTCTACTAGTGATTGAAAGTAGCAAAATTTACTTTATTTTTCTCTTTACTACAAGGAAGGACACTTCCTGGTCACAATCTCCCCATCTTAACTCTTTACACACTCCTTTGCACTTAGAATTGCTTACGCAGTGTTTACTTTAGAAAAGAGAGAAAATAATTATGTTCTACTAGGCTTTTAAATTTATTTGGAGGTTACAAAGGCATTTATTGAAAAATGAGCCATTTGATAGACAAACAGATACTTCTTACAAATCTCAGTTTATGATATAAAAATGGATTTTATGGATTTTCCGTCTGCTCAAATGTGTGACATGGTTTCAACACGTCACATTCTTGTAATTATTTAAAGTTTTTAAGGGTGGCTGGTGAATACCTTCACGTATCTTAGCTTTCTCTCTTTCACTGATTCTTATCTATTAATTTTTAACATATCTGTAAACACATATTTGATATTTCGTATTCTTAATATTCAGATTTCATCTTATTTTCATTGTGATTTTGCTTTAATTTGTGACTGAATAACTATGCACTTTATCTTATATCTTAAGGAGAAAAAAGATACTTGCAGCCATTTTCTATGAGCCATATTCAGGAATGCAGATTACTTTATTCCTTACCCCTTCATGTTCCGGAGGAGCAGATAAAAAAAGTGAGAAACGGCCTCTTCTGAAACATGTTCAAGCATGATGTAAGGTACATAGCTAGCTAACTCTAGCATTTTCTTGCATGTCTATTATGAACTTCAGGAAATCATGGAACCTGGATTCTGGTTTCAATTTTCTTGTTGCTTAAATTGTATGACTTTAAACAAGTCTTTTAACTTCTCTGATCCTCAGATTCTGAATCTATAAAATGAATATAATGCTTTCTTATCTGTAAAATGAATACTATCAATTTGGGAGGCTTGAGCATCAGTATTGCTGGTATCTCTTCTCCCTATGGTCACCTGGGACCTCTGAGTGAGTCAGGACTGGATTGTATGTTTTAAGAACTGCCCCCACAAGGATATTTCACCTCTCCTCAAACTCCAAGTCTGGCCTAAATACTGTTTAATACCTTTTTTCCCCATAAAATTTCATATTTCCAATGTTTTCCCCCATGGTCTAACATAGTTTTGAATAGAAGACAGAAAAGATTAATATCTCTGTGAGACTTTTCTTGCCCAGAAAGAGAGAATCACCATCTGATTCTTTAGTCCGTAGGTGGGTTAGGGTGACGGTTTTGTGCCTTACAGTGACATCTAACTCTTAAATATCTTTTAGTCTCTTGTTCTGATATTTGATTTTTCCAGTATAATTCTTTTTATTGCTGTTTACTTCAGGATCCTAATTACCCCATTTTAGTTTTATTTTACGCCATGTCTGTTTTTGCAAAAGCAAAAAAAAAAAAACTTAAAGAAAATAACTATCCACACATTCCAGCTTTAGCAGAAACTCTAAACTGTCCTCATAATCCTAGGAGAGGTTTTCGAAGATTAAAAAAAAAACTTTTAAAAAACTCTTTAGTTTTCTTAATGTGACATGAAATGATGCTGCATATGGGCACAGAAGATTTAAGTACGTAATTAGCAAAGTATTGATTAGTACCATTCAAATGATAATCAGAATACGTCATATGAGAAGCTTGGGAGAATGGCTTTGTTTTGGATTCAGGATACCCAATCACAATTGGCATTAGAAGGATGCTCCATGCAGGGAGACGTTCAAAAACATCAACTCATATTATTAGAAACAAGTAATTTTGTTTAAAAAGCACAGCAATTTTTTGGATAACTGTCCATTGTTCGTATCCTGACTTTTTTTATTAGTTATACTGGAATGTGTGGAGTTTCTCTCCTGAAGTCCCAAACAATACGACCACAAAACTTAAAACATTAGAAACACCAAGGGATAGAAATACAACTGAAAATCCAATTAGTGAATAGAAGAAAACATTGAGTTCAAAGTCTAGCTTATGCAGCTAGAAAAAAATCGTACATGGAAAAAAAGAGTTGGTTCAACATAAGGATAACTGGTGTTCCTGAAGTTGAGAATCCAACAACTAAAACAGAAATAATTGAAAGAAATCAACTAAAAAACCAGAATTTCTTGAAATAAACAAAGAATTGAATCTGCAGATTGACAGAGCCTACCGTGCTCCAGAGAAGGTTAATATGAATGAGGAATCCTGATTCATGTCTCAATTAAGTTACCAAACTTTACAGATTGAAAAAAGGTTGAGGGGGCCAGGCCCTTGGCCAAGTGGCTCAAGTTCCTGGCACTCCACTTTCACAGACCCGGTTCGTGGGTTCGGATCCTGAGTGCAGACTTACTCCACTCACCAGCTACGCTGTGGCAGTGTCCCTCATATAAAATAAAGGAAGACTGGCGCAGATGTTAGCTCAGGGACAATCTTCCTCAAGCAAAAAAAAGAGGAAGATTGGCAATGGATGTTAACTCAGGGTGAATCTTCCTCAGCAAAAAAAGTGAAGTGTTCAGGCAGAAAGTGAATGGCACCTCGTGGGGGACTATCAGACTGGCCTCGGATTTCTTCACAGCAATATGAAATGCCCAAAGACATTGGAGTAAAAGAAGCTTAATTCTGAGGCAAAGTGCAACCCAAGAATATTACACCCATCAAAACTGTCCATTAGGTGTCAAGGCAAGAGGCAGCCATTCCCAAACAAACTCAGCATTGTCGAGTCCTTCCTGGAAAAACTACTTGATGCTGAAATTCAAACAATTCATTAAAATGAAGAAAGAAGACAAGAATGGAGAGGACCTGATGAAAAGGAACAGAGATGACCATCATTTCATTTCAATATAAAATTAAGACCAAACTTCTGTGGGGATTATTAGAATTGGGATGGAGTGTAAACCTTGAGAATCCAAAGATAATATTTAACAAAAAATGAAATGAAAGGCAGGAAGAAGTGGTAGTGTGGTAATTTCCTCATCTTTTCATATTATCAATCAGTGGTATTTATGTGAAATATGGTTTAAAAAATAGCCATAATAATTCCAACCACTCAATTTTTTTCTTTGTGATTTTTATTAATTTTGGTGGTAAAAAAATTTATCTAAAATTAGAATGTTTTACATTTTACTTCTGTTTTGCTGTTAAATGCAAATTCAATTAAATAATCTTAAAACATGCATAGAAGAGTCCCTATTTTATTGTCATTTATGTCTCTGTCTATTTGTTATTTATCTTCATTTATGCGTATAGAGATGCCTAGGCTGATTCATTTATGGTTAGTAACAACTTCTAGCTAGTTGGATTTTATTTCATAAAAACCATATATCATTTATAAAAGCAATTTTTAAATAAAACAATAAAATCTAGTGTTTCAACATCAGCTTATACCACTCCCTTTTCCTATGATTTTTGGTTTTGGATTTTGTTGGTTATAGACATGGAGTGAAGTATTTAAATATTTTGTTAGTTTGGGCCACTGAAATAACTGTTACTATTTGACATGCTGAGTGCATAACACAAGGATAGTATGCAAGTTAAATATTACACCAGATGTACCCACGCTCCATACGTGTAGTTTGCAAATGTTGCTTATTGTGCATTATGCATGTTATGATTTCCTTTGATACTTAAAACTGTGAACTTTCGTTAGAGTATGCATTATTTTACTTCCAAACACTTCACTCCAAGTTGTTAAAATTGTATATATTAAAGTCTGGTCCTCAAAAGGGGGACTCTTTGGGCTTCTCAAATGGAGTCTGAAAAAGGGTTAAAATCAATTAGACAGAAAAATCATTTTTTGCAGTGTGAACATGGACATATAATTTAAAAATTCAATATAGGTTCTGGGAAAACCAGCATTTTTGGAATCTTTGATAGTGGTTAATTGACAACAATATATCGCTCAGTGTTTTTGAGTGTACCCACTTAAAATATTAGGATCTGGCATAAAGCAGGAAGGTGCTATCCTTGTCCACTGACAGTGACATAAAAACTCCACCAACTCACCAACATGTGCAAATCACTCACTAACCCTTGCAACTTCTTATACTGTTGTATGCAACCTGCACTGTCTATTACTTTTCCATCTTAGTTATTTCTTGGTTATCTCATTATGTCTTTCTTTAAAATCGTTTTCTCTCTGTCATTTCTCTTCTTTGGTAACATTTTCATTTTATCTTGCTGTGAGTACTGAAATAGACAGAACAAAATTAAACTTAGTGCTGCAGTCACTTATTGGACACCTTCAATATTTGAGCACTGTGCTGAGCGTAAGACATACAAAGATGAAGAAGACACAGAACTTGATCTCAGAAATTTGACAATGGAGGAAGTAAGACGTGGAAATAATTGATCGAGTCTGGTTTATTTGTCTCCAAAGTTATTGCTCCTTCACTGCCTAAAGCAATAGCAGTTTTGAAGTATAATGAGAAGTGAGTTTTTAACTCACACAGACATGAGTTTGAAACCTAGCTCTGTTACTCAATAACTGTGGATGGGATTCCAGTTTACTCAAGTTGAAACAAAATGCAAAGCATACCTCATGCATTTGTGATGTGAAAATCTTTGTAAAACTAGTCCACTATTTGGCACATTGTATTCCCTTGATAATAATTTTATTCTCCTTCACTTAACTCACGATATTTATAACTGTCAAATATATTGCCGGTATCTGTGAAAAAACTTTCTTTTCCCTCTCTGTATTGTTTTATGACATTTCACACCTGTATCCTTATATGTGAATCTATCTCTCTCTATATCTCTTTATCTCTGTCCTTGCAGTTTTCTCCCTTACTTGGTTTTATATTTTTTCATTCTTATTTGGTTGAACATTGTCTTGACGTTATTTCCATTTCTCTTTTTATTATTGATTTAAACATTATTGCTCATATCTCTAAATTCTTTGCAATCCCCGTAGTAAGAGCAGGCAGCCATTTCTCTTCCTGTTCTTGCCTCTCGTTAGTTTGAAGAGGTGGCTTTCCTACCATCAAAGGCAGTCCCTCCACGTGGACTTTGTACTGTGCTTGCTCATCTTCTCAGGGAACTCTCCTGTATCTCACACCACTTCCAATCTGCCACAGTATTTCATTTCAGCCGTACCAACCAGCTTGCTGCATTCTCTCTCGTTTCTCCACTTTGCACATGTATTCTTCCTACTAGAGCTTTTGTTTCTTTCCCTGACCCTTCACTCCATTCTTTGTATAGTCTGCGATAACTGTTGATTCTAATAAACAGATGTTTAGGTCAAAAATCCAACTTTAGAAATAAAAATATATTACTATATTACTAGGAATGCTAACAAACAACTCTGAAATATCAGTGGTTTAGCAAATAAAACTTTATTCCTCACCCATGCTTGGTCCAAGGTGGATGCTCCTAGTTGGGCAGCTCTCCTGGGTTACTTTCCTTCAACTGGGGACTCTGGGATTCAGGCTTCTTCTGTTGTTGGAGGGCACTGTCTTCAACACATAGGCTCCAAGGACACCGTGGGAAGGAAAATGATTATGGCAAGAGCACAACTACTAATTATCCACCTCAGTCTGGAAATGACACACATCACTTCTGTTCACATTCCATCAGCGAGAATAGCTGCATGGTCCCCCTTGCATGCCAGGCGGTGGGGAAATGGAGTTCCTGGTCTGGCAGGTGCTTCCCAGCAGCAACTTAGACTATACAAAGGGAGCATGGATCTTCAGTGTTAGCCAGTCACAATTTATTGCATTTTTCAACTTTTATATGACTTCCACAATTCTCAGTAATGATTGCATTTACTCTCCCAAAGGGTAATTAAGTGCTCTTTTGTGTCTCACCAATGATCACCATTAACATTCACTGTTATTTGAGATGCTGATGCATTTAATGTTATAATGAGGTCCCAGGGAATGTAGCAGATTGTCTAAGGAGAGACCTTGTCTATATCTTCTCTCAAGTAAAACAGCTTTCTAGTGTCTCTCTGCCTCATTGATTCACTCTCTCTTTTCAAATCTCATCTGACAATATGCCCTTCTCTCTGGACTATGCTTCTTAATTTATTTCTTCTGCTCTTAATGTATTTCCTCTGTTCTTTATTATTTAACTTTGTGTTGTTTAATTAAATCAGGTTACATTATTGAGCATTGAAGATGCTATTCAAAGAAAAGTTGTTACACAATATTTAGCATTTTTATTTCATTTGATATTTCCACAGCACTTTGCAGTATTAATTAGTAAATTGTCATAACATCCCAGGAGGTAAAGTAAGTATATACTTGTTGTTGGTTTTTTTCCCGAGAAATAGCCCATCTTAGAAAAGGACAAAAGGAAGTAATCTTTGCTTCACAGATACATCTGTGTTAAACTCTTTTCCCTTGGTCTAAGTTAGTGGAAGATTATAATGATAGAAATACTAGCAATGGTTTCCTACAACACACCAGAAACCATGGTAAATACCTTACATGGGTTAAATCTTCAATCTTCACAGTAACCCAGTTAGCTACTTCGAAGTATTATGCCTGAGATCACCCACCTCAAGACCTGAGCTGCCTCCTTCATGTTGTTGGAAGAAGACTGTCACTAGGCAGTACCTTGCAATTAATTCTGGGCCTGTGACATCAGCATGCATTATAACTCTTCATTAGTTACCAAAAACGTTCTTATCAGGATGTTCTGTGGAGAAGAATTCTGTTGATGAGTTTCTCTGTATCCTAAGGATAACTTCAGTAGAATTTAATCCAAGCTGCATTTTCTATTGCCAAGAATAATTAGGGTTTAAAACTTGGCAGGATAGCAGTTTAGACTCTCCAATGGGCAGTTTCAAACTGGGTCATAGGATGTTTGCTTTGAGTCTCTTAAAGAAATGGTGGTAGAAAACCCTAACTAAGGAAGTCAAACCTGGGCAAAATTTTGAAGCGTCATTTTGACGCCGCCTTTCTCCTTATCCTCTTCTGTGCTCTTTTTCCACGAAGATGAGCCCATTCTGTTTAGTGAGCCCCCTTTCTGAACATGTTTCCTTTCTTCTCATGTTGGACTAGGGAGAGATGGGATTAAACAACTTCAGGCCAGGTACTATGACTTCCAGGTGAGACGCTTCAGGGGATTTGCCACACTCAAAAACCCATCCAGAGGGGCTCCTCCTTTAAGTCTTGCCTTGCTTGGTCCCACATGACCCCACCTTTTTTTTTTTTTTTTTTTTTTAGCTAACTTTAATACTCTACATAGAGGAGAACCAACAGATGATATCTCACTATAGGGGTGACTAAGGGATTATATAAAGGTACTAGTATAAATAATCCAGTATAAATGGAATAAATAAATAAATCCAGTAAAGACTGGAACAAATATACAAACTTTCCTTAAACTAAAGGAAAATAAATATCAATGAAAAGAGATTACATAGTATATAGGAAATGTAACATACAACAATACGTCAGTACTGATGGCAAGCACACCAGTAATATCAATAAAAGTAATGGCTTATCTCACTTTCTAAAGAAATGAGATTTCATATTAACTAAACAAAGCTCACTCAACTCTATGCCATATCCACGATACATAATTAAAATAAACTAATTCTAAAGGTTAAAATTAAAAGGATAGGAAAATATATAACAGGCAAATGTAAATAAAAATAAAGCAAGAGTCATAATTTTCATATCAGAAAAAGTAGAATTCTGGCCAAAAAACATCAACCAAGACAAAGAATTTACTTTATGAAGCTAAAGTCTGCAACTAACAGCAAAAAACTTAATAACAACGTCTATAAATCAGATACTACAGTAGATGAAAGGAAAAACAGAGACACACTAATAATAGGAGAACAGACCTCTCACAGAACCAGACAAAATAGGTGGGCAAAAATTAATTAATATACTTAAAAAACAAACAAAACATTAATAAGTAATTTGATAGGTGCATATTCTTTTCCTCAAAATTAAAGAATATCCATTTTCCGGTGCACATGGATCATTTATAAAAATTGATCAGAGTAGACCACAAGGGAAACTCCAATAAATCCCAAAAAGTGTAAATAATTCAAGTAGCATTCTCTAACCATAATTCAATGCAGCTAGACATCCATAAGAAAATAAACATATTTTTTAGAATGTGTCATCCTCGTAAAAATTTAAAAGTCTCTATTAAACAATTTGGGTTCAAAGGAGGAACATAAAACAAAGTCGCAAAATTTCTAGATAAGAATGGTTAAGAACATACAACATATAAAAATTTATGGAAAACTGATGAAAGAGGTTCTGAGGAATATTTGTAGCATTAATATCTGTATCAATAAAAATGATACAAGAAAGTAAATAACCTAAAAATTCAACCCCAAAGCTAAAAGCTCTCAGCAAACCAAACCAAAAGAAAAATGAAAAGAAGATTAGCAAAGATAAAAGTAGAAGTAAAAAATTAGAAAAGACAAAAACAGTAGAAATAAAATCAAAGAAATGAACACACTGGTTCTTTGAAAAGAATTAACAAAACTTTAAAATATGGCCAGTTGAATTTAATGAAGGAGAATCACCAATGAAATAAGAATGACAAAGGGGAAACTTTACAATGAAGCCAAAAAATAAAAACTCACTGTTATATAAATATATGCAAATAAACAATACTGAAAACTTAAATGAAATGGAAAACATTTTAGGAAGATAAAATGTCTAAAACCGACCCTAGCAGATGAAAATCTAAACATATCAGTTACTGCAGACAAAACAGAGAGAAAATTGAGCATTTTCCTCCACAAAAAGACCAGGATTACTAGACGATTTTAATAGAGAATTCTACCAAACTTTTAAAGTTTAGATATCAATTTTTCTTAAATTGCTCCAGACAACAGAAAAGGAAGAGAAACTTCTAATTTTTTTATGATATAAATGTGACATTTATAGCAAACTCTGATAATGATTGCACAAAAATAAATTGATAAATCACATGGTTTAAAATTATAGTTATTTAAATTACACATTATTCATCAAAAAAGTCTTAAAATAGTGCCAAATGGTATCCATCAGCACATTAAAAAGCAGCATAATATTCAAGTGGAGTTCACTGACGAAGTGCAAAGATGTTCAATATAATCATCTTCATGGATACAGAAAAGACAGACAAAATTGAACACTCATTTCTGATTTTAAAAAATTTAATAAAATAGGAATGGATGGATTGTTAATATGAAATATCTATTCATCAGCCTAAAAGATGGCTTCTTACTAAATGAGGAATTAAGCTCCACTAAAGTCAAGTATTGTCATGGTATTAAAGTACAAGGAGAAAACATGGATGAATAACTTTCTAATTTGGAAGTGGGAGAAAATCCAACTATGATTCAAAAATTCAGAAGTAATGTAAAAAAGATTAAAATAATATATTATGTGATATGTTAAAATAAAAAAATCAAAGAAATAACAAAAGAGAAATATATATTTGCAATTATATGCATATTACATATTATATATACCAAAAAGACATCTAAATATAAAAAGTTTTCTAAAACAGAAAAAAAGACCAACAATCTTATACAAAATGAGCAAAAGATATGAACAAATATTTCATGTGAGAGATGAAAATCACTCAAACACATAAAAGATGTGCTCAAATATATTCAATGTAAGAACAGTGCAAGTTAGCATTGTGTAAGATACACTTCTCACGTTGCAGATCACCAAAATCCAAAGTTCAGTATATTCTCTGTTGATAAAGCTGTGAGGAAACAGACATGCTCACAAATTTCTAGTGGGAATGCAAAATGAAACAACTGCTATGGAGAGGAATTTAGCATCAGTATATCTATATTTATCTTTGACTCAGCAATTTCACTTCTAAGACTCTATTCCAACATACACAGGTAAAAATATGAAATGATTTACACACGAGGTTATTCACTGTGGCATTGTTTGTAACAGCAAAATATGAGAAACAATCCTAATGTCTATCAAGAGGGGACTGGTTGAATAAATTATTGTTCACCTGCACAGTTGAACACTATGCAGATGTAAAAGGCAAATCTATAGAGACAGAAAGTAGATTAGTGGTTACCTGGGTTTGGGGACGGCAACATGGGTTAACTGTAAAAGGGCATGAAGAATCTTATTGGGCTGATGAAAATGTTCAAAAACTGGATTATGGTGATGGTTGCACAGCTCAGTAAATTTACCAAAAATCATTGAATTGTATACTAAAAAGTGGGTAAAGTTTATAGCATGTAAATTATATCTTAATAAATTGTCAAAAGGCTAAGATAGAGTGACCTCTTGCATATATGGTTAAATGAAAAAAGCAAGATGCAGAACAGTGTATAGAGTATATAGATTTTCACTGTCTTCAGATAGTTTTTACTGAACAGAGCCAGGGAATACATATTTTTGAAAAAGAAAAAAATTATGAATTCATACTGATATTTCCAATGCAAATTTAACATTATAGAATTTATTTTATTAAATAATTAAAAACATTATTTTATTTTACACTTTTATCTCTTTTATATTACACTAAAGTTCTTCATTCTTATCATTACCATAATGACTTATTTATATTATCCTGCAATATGTAAAAGTTGTAAAATAATAACACCAGTATTATTGCTGACAATTAGAAGGGGATACGTTCTCTCTCACTCTCTCTTTATATACACACATACACATAAATATACACAGACACATATACATGCATAGACACAAATACACTATCTGAATAACATCCTTTATTATATCTATAAGCAAATACGTAAAATATCCTGTACTATATATATTTAAATATATTTTAAATATAAATATTTAAAAATAATTCAAACGGCTTTGGAAACATATAAAAGTTTTGCATAATCAAAAAATGAGCTTATTTTAAAAACCAGCAATTCATGAAAATAGAAAGCAAATGAAAACAGATGTATCTAACTCTATATCAGACTGCAGAGAAAAAGCATTATTTCAAAAGACTTTAGAATACGGTATTTGATAATACATCTTTAGTGGAATACATTATAAGGGAAAAAATTTTTCAAGAAATCTTAAACTACATTTAGTAGTCTAATTATCAGTAATGATATTGGTGTTATTATTTTGAAACTATTTTTTATAAGTTTTAAAATAACACTAGTCCGTAACTATGGTTATATTGTTAGGAGCCAAGATTTTCAGTCTAAGAGAAAAGAGATAAAAGCACACAATAAAATAATTTAAATAAAGCTCCTGTAATGTTGGAGCTGGCCCAGTGGCCCAGTGGTTGAGCTCTGTACGCTCTGCTTTGGTGGCCTGGGTTGGGCTCCTGGACGCAGACCTACACCACTTGTCAGCAGCCATGCTGTGGCAGCAACCCATACACAAAATAGAGGAAGATTGACACAGATGTCAGCTCAGTGAATCTTCAGTGGAAAAAAATTCCTGTAATGTTAACTTTGCTTTGGAAATATCAATATGAATTCATTTTTCTCCAAAAATGCATATTTCTTGAAAAAGCCTAATGGCAATGATTACCCAACAGCAATGAGCACACCTACTCCTCAGTTTGTAGTCTTTAAAGATGGTTCCCCACTAAAGGAAACAGAGTACCTTGAGACAGGATGGATACAGGTCTGGGGCAGTAAATAAACAAGATGAACTTCAGATATTCAAAACTATTAATAATCAAGGAAAGTCAGAAACTATCACAGCCAAGAGGAGCCTAAGGAGATATGACAACTAAAGGTAGTATGGTATTCTGGATGGGATGCTACAATAGAAATAGGCATTAGGTAAAAACTAAGGAAAACTGAATAAAATATGGACTTTAGTTACTTTGGACAATGTATCAATATTGGCTTATTAATTGTGACAAATGTACCATACTAGTGCAAGATATTAACAATAGGGAAAAGTGGCTGTGTGGTATATGAGAACCCTCTGTACTGTATTTGCAATTTTTCTATAAATGTAAAAGTATTCTGAAATTAAAAGCTTATTTTTAAAAAGCCATTCATTTTATGTCAAAGGTCAAAGGAGCCAACATGAAAGGGCTCTCGTTGGTCAAAAATGGGACAACTTGACTGGCACACATATACAAAAACCCATTGGTTCATGATGCAAAAAATAAAAATAGCATAAAATCATTGGACACTATTTAAAGTAATGAGGTAAAAAATTCTTACTCTGAAAATTTGCAATAAAAGGACACAATTCAGAGCAACTATATTGGTCTAGTAGATGAGAAAACGAAATCAATCCATTGATCAACCCTAGCATCAGTGAGACAATGTTGTTTGACTTATGATGATGCTATATGAAGATCACAGTAACGACGACAAAGTATTCTTTAAAAAAAAAAAAAGCTAAACCCGAGTCTAATCAAGCCTGGAGAGCTAACTTCTATTTACAGGAATTATAAGGATAAAAGAATAAGTAATGGACACCACGAGGAAGAAGACAATTATATTTGAAAAGTGGGAATAGTCTTAATAACAATCGATCTGATTTCTGTCACAATTCAATAGCAAGGAAAAAGGAGCAGAAATTTCTTAGGTTAAGAGAGATCTAAGAGACAGGAAATCCAAAGTAGTGGGTGGGGCTTGTTTAGATTTGATTCAAACCAACCAGCTATAACAAGAAACTTTTAGTTAATTGGGGAAGTTTGATAATGGTTGGGATATATGATCTCGAGGAATCGTTAATTTTGTTAGATGTGAAATTGTTGTGGATTTGTAACAAAATTGTTTATGGAGGTGTATAGTGAATGACACAGGGGTGATGTGACGTCAGGAATTTGCTTTACAATACTTTGGCAAAAAAACCTGGTAAAACAAAAAGAGGGATAAATACAGCAAGAATTGCGAATGCTCGATAATTGTTGACCTTATGATGGATTATGTGTTATTCTCTGCATTTTTATGTATGTTTGAAATTTTTCATAATAAAACATTTTTTAAAAAAGTAAATTTGGTGAATATTTTTTTACTTGTGCTGGATGGGAAGGACTTTCTGAGAATGACACCAGCTGTAGAAACCATAAAGAAAAAGTTTAAAGGTATAGGCATGTAGACATTTAAAAATTTTGTACTGAAAAAATTAACATAAACAAAGTGAAAAAACAACTATATTTGGAGAAACTATTTGCAACACATATGCAATATTAATATTTTTAATATAGCAAGAGTTTTTTTTAAAGCAGGATGAATAAAAGATAGGAGAAATGGGAATAGAAAAACAGGCAAATTTATGTTCCATATGTAAAAAAAGAATTACCAAATAAAGCAATGAGATATTATTTTTTACCCATAAGAAAGAAAATGTTTAAAAAGATTGTTAACATTCTCTTAAGCGAGAGTGTGGAAAAATAGCACCTGTACACTACTCGTGGGAATAAATTGCTACAACTTTTAAAAACTATGTATTTAAATTTTAAATGGGCACACTTTGACTCAATAATTTTGTATCTGGGAATTAATCTTAAGGAAAAAATTGAAGATGTGTACAAAGATGTGTTTAGTAGGATGTTCTCTGAAGCATTTTTAACAAAAATGAAACCTTGAAATGTCCTCAATGTCTACCCATACGGAAATGGATACATAAGTTATCATACCTCCACACATCAAAGTTGGCTACCTACATCTATATTTATGCTACAAGAGAGTTAGAATGGAAGTGAATGAGCCAGTCTGCTCTGTGATTCTCAGGTATTTAATATTAAATTGCCATTTATGCTTACTATGTAAGGAATATTTTCAGGAGGGAGAGCCTTAGGAAAAGGGGCAAGAACATTTCTAGTTCTTTTCATACATACTGCCCATCTGACTTCCAGAAGATGTATACTAATTTACGCTTCTCAGAGGGACCATTTTTCTGAACACTTGTCAATCCCTAGAATTTTAGTTTCAAAAACTCTTTGGCAATTTGACAGATGAAAAATAGCATCTCATTATTATTTGAATGTGCATTTCCTGATGACTTGTGCTTTATACATTTTTTTCATATGTTTTCCGATTGGTTGATTTCATCTTTTGTAAAGAGCTTTTTCATTTCATTTACAATGTTTTCTACTCAAGTTTTCATTTTTCTAATTTGTGAGAGACTTTTAATACCTCAATTTTTTTCTCATCATATGTTGCAAATATTTTTTACTGAACTTATCTATTGCTTTAATTTTTTTCAAAAAGGATCTTTGATTTACATAAGTTCTAATTTTATATCATCAAATTTAATAGTATCTTTTTTTTATGGCTTCTGCTTTTGGCACAATTCTTACAAAGGCCTCGCTACAACATGATTACATAAATTGTCACTCCAACTTTCTGTTAATATTTTATGGTTTTATTTTTATATTTAAATCTGTAATCCAAATGGAATTTATTTGGGTGCTGTATAATATATGAACTACTGTAATTTGTCATAAAAATGATTGGTAATGTGTTCCAACACCATTTAGTGAATAATACATCATTTCCGCAGTGATTGGAAGCTCCAGCTTTGTCAGAAAATGTTATTTTTTAATGTAGAGTTTATAGTCAATAGTTGATAATTTGTAAAATGTATCTCCCTTTCTCATTTAATGATGTGGTCTTCCTATCCCCACTTTTAGTCTCATAATTTTTCTTAATATAAATCTAAATCAACTACTTGAGATAGAAAAAAGGGATATTTTTTTTTTGGATGTTGTATCAAAGCTGTGAAGAAAAGTTGTGTAAGTGGTGTTATTTTGACACGGACAGCGCCACGAAAGATACACTCTGAAGACATAATTTAACGCTGAGTGGAGTTACAGAGTTGCTGAAAACATTTGAACTCACTTAAGTTTGAATGCTACCTTCAGTTTGGTAGCATTTTCCTTTTTTGGAGGAGGGAGTTATTTGTATTAAATTCCTTTGGCAGTAACTTAGGGTACTCATGTTTTCTCTCCTTTAGTTGTGAGACATACAGTTGACCCCTATTTGGGTGCACTGTTCTTGAAGGAAGAAAATATTTGGACAATTTGAGAAAGCCAAGTGGATAACATTTACCAAGTAATGGAGAGGTTTGAAGATGCCCCAAGGAGAAACAAGAAAAATTTGGAGGAATACAGAATCTCGCAGCAGCATAATTTCCCCCTGGCTTCATAATTTTGCCCAGGGTAGAACTATGTCCAGGCTCTACCTTTGAGGTAGCAGAGGGCATTTTATTTTCCTGCTCTAAGTGAGGCTGGTTCCTACCAGCCATCTCTTTCACTTAATCAAGAAAGTTTGCAAGGATGATTCATTCCATGATGCTGATCCCAGAGCGGGTTCTGGAAGATGCTTTCTCAGCTGAAACTAAACGATGCTTTATGTGTCTTCCCTAAATAGAGAGATCAGAAAGTTATAAAAAAAAAAGTGATAGGGAACCACATTAAATATGTGATAAAGTAAGTGGTTTTGTAACTGATTTTATTACTTAAGTTCAAGCATTTTTTTCTTACTAGGCTTTGTCAACTATAAATTAAGATAGAAGAAGTTGGACAAGGGGCAAGTGGAGCAGAGCAGAATGCTCCAGGAATCACGTCTTTAAGGGTTATTAAACACAATTTGTTTTTGTCAGATTCCAATTTATCTGTATCTTAGCAAATCCAGGGAACGTGAGTTCTGACATCTTGTACATCCTTATTAATTATTCATGCTTGAGATTCTGTACTTGCTTGACCTTAAGGAATATGTGCTGTTTACCCTGTGAGAATGAAGCAGAATTCTCTGCCCATTTTGAACGAACACAGCTGACCCTCCCCGCTCCTGTTTCTGGTTTCAGACACATTCAATGTCTGGTACTCGCCTCCTTCACCTCCAATTCCTCCTTTGGAGAAAAAAGTAATAATAATAAGTGGAAGTGGGGAAATATTAAAGGGATAATTTAAATCCAGGGAATTTTTAAAGATATAAGGATCTTAAAATTCAATGTTACAAGCTCCAAAGAGTTTAATTGTCAGAAAGAAGCATCCCACACACCTGAGTTCTGCAAAAACACCTTTTAAATCCTCCATTATTTCTGGGAGTTCTTCTGCTGCACCAAGATAATGTAACTTCCTTTGTGGTTTATAACCACAAATGTCATCTGGTACCAAAGCTCTCTGTCTCTCTGAGGAAGGAGTGAGAAGGAAGTTACGTAAGCTTAAATTTTCTAGGAAAATATGTCAGTCTCCTCCAGCTTACAATATAGCTCTTGGGTAAATATTTAACCAATTCAAAGATCCACTTTCTTTTGGAATGATTTGTCTCTCTTAAATATTCCCCTCTCTACCTTTGCCTTCCCAAGTTGGTATTTGTGTGCAACAGAAAAGCATAGATAACTTCACGGGAGGGGGTCGGGGGATGAGGGCAAATGGCTCTGCTCTGTGTGCTATTTTCCAAACAATGGCTGGCTTCCTTTGATATTCCGTCACTCTGTAGATCCAGTGGATGTTAAGGTGCTGGTGCCCACCGACCTGGTCTTTCTGCTGACAGCCCCAGATGACGGCTCTTTTCCCTGCCATAACTCAGATCTCTGTGTCCTGTACCATTGGACTTTCATGTCTCGAAAGATCTTCTGGTCCCCCCCACTCTTTCCTCACACCACTACTCCTACATCTGCTTCCTGCCCTCCACCCCCACCAATGCTAGGGCTTCTGGATTCTCTACACAACACAGGCAGTCCTCGCGGGCCAGGGCACTACGTCTCACTTCTCTCTCTCCACAATATTGTGCTCTCCCACTGGATCCACATTGTATATGGGACTGAATTGAATGCTTCCTGGAGAGGCTTTCAACTTATCCATGCTGTGCTCAAGGGAATTGAGGCGCTGGCTGTCATGTTCTTAGATCCCCTCAAATCCATTTGGCCCACTGCACCTTGGGGTAACTACCACCTCCTCAACCCTGGTGTCCCATTCCCTTGCTTAGAGGGAATCAGAATTAAGCACCCTGGCAGCTAATCTCTTGCTTTTCTTTTTCCCTTCTCCCTCATTCTCTCAGTGCTATTGTGGCCTTAAAATGATGACGATGATGAAGATGATGATGATGGTGATAGCTGCTTACACTAATACAGCTCTTACTATGTATCAGGCACAGTTCTATTAATTAACTCATTCAGTCCTCACAACACCCCTGTAGGCGGGTTCCATGATTACTCTGTTTTTACAGATTAGGAAAGTGTGTGCCCAAGGTCACACAGCTAGTAAGGGATGGAGCCAGAATTTGAATCCAGGCAGTCTGGCTCAGAGGCCATGTTTTTGTCATATGATTCTGTCTCTCTCTTCTCCTTCCCATCTGGTCAGATCTCTTATTTTATCTCCGCCTTCTTCCTAGGACAGACTTTTGGGATTACCGTGTCAGCCCTTGACAAAGAAAGCGGATCCTGAGGCCAAACTGATGTTTGATTTGGGAAAAACAATCCCAAAGAAGCAGGAGTAAGGGAAAGACAAGTGCAGTAGGGAAGGAGGGAGAGAAAATATAAGGAAATGTGTTGTTGAGCTTAATGGCAAGTCCGTTTCTTGGTCTCGCGGGATATCTTTAGGGAGGATAAATGAAGGGACTGTATATCCAAGAGTCTGTCTCAGGGAGAGGAAGGGAGAAGTATTTGTCCATAGGCTGCCACATCACAGTTAGCCCCACGAAGTTTTAACTGTAACATGAGTGCCAGGTGAGTCCTGGTGTGTTCCCCACCACACTGAAACAGGAAGGAGGAGGAGAGACATTGTCTGTAGCCACAGAGACAACTGGCTCCATGACCTGTGGAAGAGGATGAGTTCTACTGAGGGCTTCACAGGCCCGAAAGCAAAGCAAGAGCATGGATCTGGGATAGTGCACGAACAGAACCTAGTACATGCTGCTTTCTCCTTCCCTGTATTGATAAATGTCATCACAGAAAAGAAGCAGGAAAGAAGAAATATTATCAAAAAAAATTTACATTAAGAGGTTTAAAAGTATTATTCCCATTGCATAAGGAAAATACAACACAGAGAAAACTGCAGCAGGCCAGGACCATGCCCAGGGCGTCCAGTTGAGCTTGGTCAGCTTTGTCCCAGCTTGCCTTCATGCGGGTAGTTCAGGCCCAGCTAGCACCTCGCAACCCCCAAGTTAATACCTCTCCCCAAAGTCTTCATTTGCTGCCTAGAATTTGTCATTTCCTAGGATGGTTGACATTGGAAACGTTAATCCCACTTCAGGGAGAGACTGGCCTTACAAAGCCAAGGAGATAAGTCATAAGATCACCTAACATCAACAGCTTCCAAAATCTTTCTTTGGTCTTAAAAAGAATGTGTAGAATGTCCATAGCATAGCCCAATCTTGGACCAGCTTGTGTTTTTTTTTTCAGTCCCTCTATGGAAGGTAAAAAAAATGTTGAAGTCCAGATTTTCTTCAGGACATTCTGTTATATTAAGGTATAAGATTTAATAAACACTTAGAAAACAGATTTCCGTTATTAGTCCTACCATAAAATTTGGATTTTGAAAAGTTCATGCATTAAGAAAAACTGGAACAAGGAGGTTTATGGGCCTAATCCACATCTCGTTGAAGCATAAACATGTTAATTCTATTACAGTCCAGTAATCAGGAGCCAGGGGTCAAAGAGGGTTTATTAACCCACCCGTTAGGTGAAGGCAGGGACTGGTAAGTATTCAGACATTCCGTTTCCCTGATTTGTTTCTATGGAGATAATGAAGACCACAGCCCTCACCCCTATAGTTGCCCGCCTACATATACTCACTCCATGTCCCTCTGTCATCCCCTACTTTGGAGGACAAGCTCTGCACATAGTTGTGGCACATCGCCACGGAGAAGAAATCTTGAGCACAGTCTGCAAATGGCCCTTTATTTCCCCTGAACTCCAGTAGCTCTCTGTACATATCTTGTTTTCAATACGTGATCAGATAATTATTTATGGTCTTTCTTCCCCACTAGACTAGGTGGGCAGGGGCTGAGTCTTCCTCATTTTTGAATCCCTTCATCACAGCACGGGTCCGGGCACATAGTAGAGCTCAATGAATATTTGTTAAATGAGGGGCCAGCCCCGTGGCTGAGTGGTTAAGTTCACACGCTCCGCTTCAGTGGCCCAAGGTTCGGATCCTGGGCTCGGACATAGCACCGCTCATTAGGCTATGTTGAGGCAGCGTCCCACATGCCGCAACTAGAAGGACCCGCAACTAAAATATACAACTATGTACTGAGGGAATTTGGGGAGAAATTAAAAAAAAAGGAAGATTGGCAACAGTTTTTGGCTCAGGTGCCAATCTTTAAAAAAATATATATATGTTTGTTAAATGAGTGACTAGAACAACGACAGTGATTTGATATTCCTCTATGAAGCAGATCCTGTGATTCTCTTCTTTTTCTCTGTCTCCCTATTCCATATTTATTCCTAAAATCTTCCTTCTCCATCAGGGTGTGCCCTCTCCCAGGCATAATCTTTTTCCCTGAAGAGAGAATTCCATAGTGAGTTGGGGTAGGGTTTTTATCTGACTATTCCCTGGAGCTAGATGTCTCTGTAACTTGGAATTCTTTCTATCCCTAAAGATCAATTACTTCTCTTGGATGGTTAAAAGGCATTACAAGTCCCTTATACCTGTTTATCCTGAAATTATTTTTAACCTTCTTCAGTCTAAGCATCATTTCACTGGCCATGTTTTTGAGACGTCTATCCTTTTGCAACTACTTCTTGATTTGGTTAATAATTTTCCCCTAAATAATGGTTGTGATGTTAAATATGGTAGGAGAAGACAGTAGTCCCAGAATAATGGATGAACACTAAAGTAGCTGCAAAATCTGCTAACCATGCCTATGGTTGGTCACCACTGGTAATGCTTGTTTCATTCAAAGACACCACTGACTGCAAGATTTACCATTATTTTATATACCACTAAAGAAGAAAAATTGTTGCCAATTAAACCATGGCATAACGATTCCTTATCACTTAGAATATTTATTTTATACTTGTTGAAAAAATTTCTTTTAGCCTTAATTAGACCCAGATATCTTCTATCATGTATCACTCTATGTGCACACATAAAAAGGAAACTGTAAGCTGAATAAATTGGCTAAGGTGTTACTGAAATTTTGTCATCCCGCAGAGTTCAACTGTTCTGTATCACTAGTTAAGTCAAAGTCGTTGATGATTGTTAGTGATGCAGCAGTTTGGGGATACTTTTGCTATTGTTTCTGGAATTTTCCTCAAGCCACTGAACTCTGTTCTGCAAGTTTTGGGGAACTGAGAGACAGTGGCAGCATTGGCATGGCTGCTTACCGGCAGACAGAAACTACAAGATGAAGCTCGGTTTCAGAGCTCCATAAAGTGTGCCTAAGTGTTCATTTTAAAATTGCTGTATTTTTTAATAGATTTATAGTTTCACATTTTTATGAAAAAAGTAACCATATTACAGAAAATTTGGAAGACAAAGAAAATTTAAAAAGTGCCCCAAATCTTACTGAACTGTGGACAGTTTTGTGTATATCTTAATATACACATGGATCTAACAATTGATTGTACGAAATAATGTATGTGAATTTCCTCATATACATAACATTATATAGTAATAGTTTTCTTATTCTCGAGTTACTGTAATATGTTTATAACCATGATCTAAAATTTTACTGAAGAGATTCTGAAACGGGATTCAGTCTTTTTCATCGAGTGTGCTTAGAAGTATTGATGCCTTTTTCTTCATTCATGGGCTTTGTGTTTCTTCCTTCCCATAAGCTTTAAGTAGCTTATTGTCAAGGGCCTGGAGTTAGCATTATTTGCGGATTTTTTAATCAACCCAATTTATGGGTTGGGAATTGATCCTCTTTTTCTTATCAGCCTTCCTTTCCAAGTCATCTCAGTCATAAATTTAGTTTTTAAAATATCCAGTGTCTCAGTCATTAATCAAATACTTAAATCTAGTAACCAGAAGTCAAATATAGTCAATCCAACTGTTGGTCAAGGTGCAGCTGAAACAACTGTTGGAGGGGTTGAATGTCTTGATTTTCAACTGGCTGTTTCAGTATCATGTGCTTTGCATCGTGCAGTAAGTTGGGATGAAGATAATTCTGTTGTCCGAGAGGCCCTACATTTACTTCTTTTGCTGACATGGAAACAATTATGTTGTCTCACTTTAGCTACTTGGGTTTGAAATCCTGGGTCAATAAGGATATTTGTTAAAATAAAGATTATTCACTATTTAAAAGATGATTAAGACATTTAGACTTTGAGACCGAGTTAGCATGAGAGACTCCATGTCTCGCTCCCTACCCCCCACATACCCCCTCCCCCTCCTGTCTTATTCCCGCAGTGTGCTTTGGAGAAACACTTAGAACTGCAGATAGGCAAGCTAATCAGTAACTAGTCAGTAACCAGTAGAAAGAAAGACTTATTAGCGGATTTATGATACTGTCCCAAAGTCCTCTGCCCAAACTGTTAATTCTCTCCCCCAAAATAACTAATGTTTTCTTAGATTCCTCAGGAATGTCACATTCAGCAGATCCAAAACTTTGGTCTACAGAGAGGAGCCCAAGGGTCTGCAGTCATCCAACACCTGGCACTCCTGAGCCCCGTCCCCAACCACGTTTGCCTTACATGAGTCAGTTCCCCTTTAGGAAGGTTTTTTGGGGCGATAGGCCACCATCTTCCGATCAGCTAGCTCATGGCTTAAATAAAAGTTTTCTGTCTTTCCACCGCCTTGCCTCTTCACGGATTGGCTTTGTCTTGCAGAGAGCAAATTGAGCCCTTGCTTGGTATAAATTTTATTTATTAGAACAGCTAAACACCATAAACAGATTCCTTCTAAATATATGATATGAAGCAATTTATAACATTCATTATAAGGTCACTGTGTCAAAACTTTCCCTAAAATAGTTTCTTACAGCTATTTTGGGTCTACGGTTGTTGAATATTCAGACAGAAGGATGCACTAACTCTAAGAGTTCAGGTTATTATTTTTTTTTAACAAGAATTTCCTCCTATAGCTTGAATAAATTGACCAAATTGAAATAGCCATATTGTGAAAAATATTTGGTTGTGCAACAGACTAATCTTTCTAACATTCAGAGATTTTAATTTTCATCTAGAAATTTCAGGAGTTCTGACTTTCCCACACACCCTACCAATCCTGTCTAACCCATGACAAGAAAGTCAAAGGGATTAGGTATCATGGAGTCATATTTCTAGGGCCCCTTATTTGCCAATCAAAGAGAATAGGAGCAGAAAAAAGAGAATAGTGAAAGAAGTGGCTTTTGGAAATCTTCATTCCCAAAATGTTGGCCAGTGAGAACCAATGAATAAAAAGCAAACTAACAGCAAATGAAAACTAAAAAAGCCATTGTGATACTGAGTTGTGTGGTATAATAATATTTTGGAAATATTAATTAGTATCACTGTCATCAATTTCTCCTCTTTTCCTCTTCCTCCCATTTGAGCAGCTATTCCATTCATTTCCCCAGGGAAGAGATGTAGCAGTTACCAAGCAAATGGCCTAAAGTCTGGTCCTGGCCTTCCCCTAACCCCCAACTTCCCCAATGCCTAAGGCCTTTTCATCAACTGAAAGGCGGAAAAAAAATGCTGAAGAGCAGGTTGAGAGTCTAGAACTCCATCACAACCTCAAACTAGAAAATGATGCTGAACTTGGGGAGAAGGAAAGACAAAAGGGAGGCAATGAGAGTGGCTATATTGATGGGTCCTGGATAGAAAGGCACTGTTCTCAGGCTTTGGAGCAGAAACCTAGAGGCTAGCTTCCCCCGGAACAGATCTTAAGTGGAAGATTCCTGTCCAAGTACTTAATTATTAAGGAAGGGCTCCCAGGAGAGACCAGCAGGGAAATGAGCAAGGTGGGACAGAAAAGTGGAAAAAGCCAAGCAAAAGTGCCAGCTCAGGTCAAATCCTAGAGTCCTGATCCTGCAGAGAGTAGGTTATGCCTCAGAGTTGTCCCTGATACCAGCTCAACCCAAGTGTGATGTAAAGGAAGCCAAACTGTAGCAAGGAAGCCATATTGTAACTATGGATAACCTCTAAGCAATTAACCCAGCTGGACATACTCTGGCTTGCATGTAGGCTAGATAATAAATAACTGGACAACAAAGAAAACTGCATGCATCATGATTTTATGACCCCTACTTACATATATACCTCCCAGCTGCAATAAGATGATAACTTTGTTCTTTTGAGTTCCTCAGAAATCTAATGACCCCTAGACAGAAATTCTATATTGGCGTCCATCAGTGATGACAGTTGAAAGGTCTGATGTGGCGACCCCCAGTCTACAGTAGCAGATGGTCAACATTCCCGACTCCCTCCACTATAGACCACTAGCCCTGTATAATTTATTCAAGATTCTGGGTATCCCTTAAGATGGTTCTTTATGATGCTAGTCCACCATCTTCCGATTAGCTAGTTCAACACTTGATAAAAGTCCTGTCTCTATCACTGTCTTGCCTGTTGAGAGACTGGCTTTTGTCTTGCAGGGGGCAGATCTTGCCCTTTGCATTGTAACACCCCAATCTGAGCCACTGAGGACCTCCCTCTGCACAAGTAAACCTCTGAGGACAAAGCAGCCTCAGTTGCCCCAGAGCAGCCCTCAGAAGGGCAACAGGTGCTGGTTGTTGGGAACAAAGGCAGCTGATGTGGGTGTGGAGGTAAAGTTTGCACAAAAATGGTAAAAAGAGGATCCACGTTTTTCTAGATAGAGCACTGAAATCTGCTCCACCCAGGGAATAAGAAATAGAATACTACAGTAATAAACGTAGGATATGTATATATTTAGCACTCTATCATTTTCAATGCTCTCCTTGCCTCATCATCTTTTCTGATCTTCATTACAGCCATAGAAGATACCAGAAAATAGAAGGGGTACATATTATGATACTGTCTCAGATATGTGAAGTTGAGGTACAACATCATCAGGCAAGTTACTGCAGTGACAAAAGCCTGTGTCTTAACCCCAAACCCAGCAATGTGTCTCTCTTCTGCAGCCACTATCTAGAGACTATTTCTGTAGTCTGCTCATACAAATCCAGAATCTAGGGGTCATTATAGAGTCGAGGCTAAGCTATGGTTCCTGTTAGAATTCCTTGGCTGACAACTGAGACCCTCTGAATCAGCATCTGTCAGGGTGAAGCCAATGGTTTCTGTTTTTCACAAGCTCCTCAAGAGATGCCTGTGTAGCTAAGGAAGTGCAGTTGTCCAGTCCTGATTTGGGAGACCGCTGGTTCAGAGCATAGTTTTGGGTTTTAGGCAGGACAGGGTTTGAATATAGGTTCTTCCATATGCCCTCTGTGTGAGTTTAGGTAAGTTGCTGAGGTCTCAAAGCTTCACTTTTGACATCTGCAAAACTAGGTAATGTTAGTACTTACCTCAAAGGGTTGCGTTGAGAATTCAACAAGA
This sequence comes from Equus quagga, assembly GCF_021613505.1. Taxonomy (NCBI): domain Eukaryota; kingdom Metazoa; phylum Chordata; class Mammalia; order Perissodactyla; family Equidae; genus Equus; species Equus quagga. The sequence goes on along the minus strand of NC_060282.1, from coordinate 63,104,467 downwards.
TGTTATTGGTAAAGTGCTAAGCCTGGGGCCAGGGAGGAGAAAGTTCCCAATAAGCAGAATCTACTATGATTTTATTATTTTTAATCCTCATGCTTTTCTGCAAATTACTTATATTCAGGTCATCCTTTCTCTAAAATGATGTTTTCCCCCATGCCACACTGACTGTCAGAGTGGACCACTTTTCAGGACTTGAAAATGATTCAGCAAAGTGAACCTTTTGGTTAATGTTGTTTACTGGAGTGGGATTTGAGCTGTAGCAATTTAGACACTTGGCTGGCAGATGGTGGATGGCCTTGGGAGGCTATACCATTTGCTTAGAATACAGAGTTCGTAGTCTCTCTTCACCAGTCATTTCAAAAATGAGTCTCACTTAGAATTTCACAGAAGCAAATGAGCCTGTAGTTAAAATCCTGGTGAAATAACCACTTCCTTAGTATTTATTTACAGCCTAGAAACCCAGCAGGTACAATCCCAGGTGTACTTAATCTTAAAAACAAATTCTACAGTTCCCTTAGAGTCCCTGTTTTCTGGGTGTCTAGAAAGATACGTTTGAAAATCAGCTTCCTCTCAGCCCCCAGCCCCATGACAGAAATAAAAAATGAGGAAGGAATTTTTCTCCCTAATTTGTAAAGCAAACTAGAGAAATAAAAAGAGCAGGAGGAAGCCAGCTGCTGGAACGATATCCAAATAGACCAGTTTTCAATAGGTGAGAAGTCACAGCATGAGTGAAGCGGCAATAGGGGTGGTCTCCAGGCTTTCAGAACTTTCATTACATACGTAAGTAGAAGGAAGCCTCAAGTGATGGTTGAGGGACACTGATGACAGGACTGAGATGAGAAATAATGATTCCTCTTTGCACAGACAGAGCACAAAAGCAAAGCCTGCTGAGGAGCCTCTTCTATCAATCATGGACCCGACAGGATAATCCCAGAACTGCAAGGGCCAGACATAGAGAGGACTCAGTACAGCCTCTCATTCTAAACATGGCAGGAGACGCAAAGACAGTTGCCTTTGTCCAACCGGCAAGACCAGTGGGCACTAGAATGCACATCTCCACATTGCCACCGGCCTGATTCCCAGTGTGCTAGCCTGTGTCAAACAACCTGCGGAAAATTTCCAGTGAAATGGAAGCACTCAACAAAGATGGGATAGAGTGAGCACATAGCTAATACAAAGAGATCTCATCTTTACTATGCCTTTCCTATGTGCTGAGACCTTTACATATATTATCTCCGCTAATCCTCAAATGGCCTTATCAAAGGTGTACTGTTCCCATTTTACAGGCAAAGACACTAACTTTCTAAAATTGTAGCTAGTAAGTAGAAAAACTCACTTTTAATCCCAAGAATTCTGTTTCCAGAGCCTATGATCTAAACCTCTAGCTATACTGTCTTATGGCAGAGAAACCCTTTCACTGAAAATAATTTAACAAAGCCTTCTGATGTCATGGGAGGCAAAGAACAAAGAAATGTGTATCTCAAATGCTTCTCTGGTGAGGTTTGCTGCTTCTTTAGGGGTTACACCACAAGAGACTGAGAAGCAGAGATTTACCTTGAATAAATGAGAGCAGTGAGCAGCCCTGTGTTCACACCGTGGCAGTGAAAGGGGTAGGAATAAGGCCCAGCTGTTCAGACCCCCATCATTTATTTATTTAGCCAAGACACCCTTGTCAAGTCCCCAGTGTGTGCTAAACACTGTGTTCAGAGATGAGAACACTGCAAGATGAATAAAAAGTGGTTTCTTCTCATGAGAATCTTACCACGTAAGAGGAAAGTCCAACAAACAGATAATTATGAAGCAGTATGCAAGAGCTACAGTAGTGATAACAGTGGTAACAGTTGTAACTTTGAACCAAGTCCTTATAGACCAGAAAAGAGATACCAAGGAGGGAGTAAGGAAGCTTTTAACTCAAATATCTGGACGAAGATTGCTTTCTAAATTAAAAGTTAGTGATAAAGAAAAAAAACTTAGACCTAAATAAATTCCAGTGAAATTTCAGAACTCACATTTTTTCAAGGAAACTAGAAAACTAGGAGAAAAATGTAGAAATTTAAGAGATTCTCTAATCTCTATAAAAAGAAACACTTAAAAACCATGTAAAAGATGTAAAAAATAATTTAAGAAAAGACAAAAATAAAGACCTATATGAGTATGTTCTTATAACATAATTTATAACAGTAAAATATTAGAAAATACCGACATGTCCTACAATAGGGAAATGGTTAAATTAGTTAAGATCTACTTTTATAGTAGAGTATTATTCATGTTTCAGGAGAGAGGTTTCTTTTCGAATTATTAGACGTTTATTCAACACACTGTGCTAGGCACACAAGTTAGGCAATAATTTGAATCCTTGAATATCTTACTAGAATATGTAAATAACTCTCCATGTATAATTATTTAGTTTTTTTAATCAAAAATTGTATCTTATCAGACATATTTCCCATGGATTATTTTTAGAACCATAAATTGATTTTGTTTTTGGCAAATATATACGGTCATGTAATAATTATCCCAATTTCCTTCATGCCATTTTGCAACATCTTCTCACCTAATTGTAGCACCAGCAACCATGGATCTGATTTCTGTCTCTATAGTTTTGCTTTTTACCAAATATCACATAAATGAAATCATACAATATGAGTATGTAGTTTTCTGTGTCTTGTTCTCTTCACATAATATAATATGTTTGAGATTCACCTATGTGTTGCATGTATTAGTAATTTGTTCCTTTTTATTGCTATATTCTATTCTATTGTACGGATGTTCCACAATTTGTTTATCTATCCACCAGGCATTGAACATTTGATGTTTTTGGCAATTATAGATAAAGCTGCTAAAAACATTGGCATACATGTCTTTGTGTGGACATGTATTTCCATTTCTCTGTTAAATATCGAGGAGTAGGATTGTTGGATCCTATGATAAGTGTACTTAACTTTACATGAAACTGCCAAAGTGTTTGCAAAGAAGCTGTATATAGACCATTTTGCATTCCCACCGACAATCTGTGAAAGTTCCAGGTGCTTTCAATCCTTGCCAAATTGGCAATTATCAATTGGCGTGTCAATCTTTTTAATTTTAGCCATTCAAGTTCGTATGAAGTATTATCTCATTGCATCAAGGTCCCCAATATCACTCTCAGGCTCAGTGTTTTGCAAGAAAGACTCATAGGACTCAGAAAAGCTGCTTTACTCATGGTTACAGTTTATTACAGTGAAAGAATGCACACTGAAATCAGCAAAAGGAAAAGGTGCGTGAGGTGAAGTCCAGAACAAACCCAGTGCAAGCCTCCAGATATCCCCTCCCAGTGGGGTCACACGGGAATATGCTCAATTCTCTCAGCAATGATGTGTGACACGTGCAAAATGTTGGCAACTAGGGAAGCTCACTTGAGGCTTTATGTCCAGAGTTTTGTTGTGGCTCAGTTACGTGGGCATGGAGCACATGTGTCACTGACCTCAGCTCTCTGACCCAGGCCTCCATTTCCCCCAAACAAAACCAGATGTTCCCTACAATGTAGGGAATCACATTGTCGGGGTAAACATACCTGGTCAAACTGGTACAGTATGGCCCAAGGCCTTGGGCACACAAAAACAGGTGTTCACCATATGTATAGCGTGGTTCAAGGGCTCAGGCATACAAAAATATTCTTACCAGGCAGAATATCCCATAGAATATTCCAAGAGTCAGTCCTGAATGCAGGCCTTTCTTTGGAATGTGCAGGGTTTAAGGAACTCAGGTCTGCTGAGTTAACCCTTGCCTGATCACTCACTGTGATCTTAATTTGATTTCCCAAATGATGATTAATGTTGAGCATCATTGCATGTGCTTATTCATCATTCATATATCTTCGTTGGTTAAAGAGCCCAAATTTTTTGCTATTTTTAAAGATTTGGTTGTTTATTTTCTTTTTGAGTTGTAAGAGTTCTTTGTATGGTCTGGATACAAATCACTTATTAGATATTTTGCAAGTAGTTTCTCCCAGTCCGTGGCTTGTCTTTCCTCTTCTTAAGAGTGCTTTAAAAGAGCAGAAAGTTTTAATTTTGATAAAGTCCAATTTATTAATATTTCTTTTTATGATTTTGCTTTTTGTATCTTATCCAAGAAATCTCTCCTATACCAAGGTCACAGACTTTCTCTTATGTATTTTTTTCTAGAAGTTTTGTAGTTTTAACATTTTCATTTAGGTCTACAATCTATTTTGAGTTAATTTTTACATACGATGCAATGGAAGAGTTGAAGTTCTTTTCTTTTTTTTAATATAGTGTACAATTGTTTCAGAACTATTTGTTGAAAAAACAATCTTTTTTTTCCTGTTAAATTCTCTTGGTACCTTTGTCAAAAATCATTCAGCAAATCACATGTGACTCTATTCCATTGATTTATATGCCTACCCTTACAGGGAAGCATTCAAAGCTTCAGTTTTTTGCCATAAGTAGGTTGTTAGTGAAAGTTATTATTTTGTTTAATAGCTGCCCACCTTAGTTTCCTAGGGCTGCCATAAGAAAGTATGACAAACTGGGTGGCCTAAAATAACAGAAATTGATAGTCTCACTGCCCTTGAAGGCTAGAAATCTGAAATCAAGGTGTAGGCAATGTTGGTTCCTTCTAAGAGCTGTGAGTGAGAATTGGTTCCAAGCCCCTCTCCTGACCTCTGATGGTTTGCCAGCAATCTTTGGCATTTCTTGGCTTATAAGTACACTTCTGCAATCCTCCACCTTCACATGGCATTCTGCCCACGATTCTTCACACAGACTTCTCTCTGTTCATGTCTGTCTTTCTGTCCAAATTTTCTAGTTTTATAAGGACATCAGTTATTAGATTAGTGGCCACCCTAAAGACCTCATCTTAACTTGACTACATGTACAAAGATCCTATTTCCAAATGAGGTTCTATTCTGACATACTAGGGGTTAAGACTTCAACATATCTTTTTTTTGGAGGGGGCCTAATTCAACCCATGACTATGTCCTATATCAAGTTGAAAAAGTTCTCTCTTTTTTTTGCTGAGAAAGATTCACTCTGAGCTAACATCTGTTGCCAATCTTCCTCTCTCTTTCTCTTTTTTTCCCCAAAGCCCCAGTACGTAGTTGTAAGTCCTTCTAGTTCTTCTGTGTGAGCTGCCACCACAGCAAGTTGACTGACAAAGTGGTGTGGTTCCACGCCTGGGAGGTGAACCCGGGCTGCTGAAGCAGAGTGCGCTGACAACAGTTCTCTTTTTTTGCTAGTTTGCTAAGAAGATTTACCATGAATGGCTGTTAAATTTTCTCAAATACTTTTTCTGCATCTATTGAGATGATCCTATGGCTTTTTGATTTTATTCTTTTGATATAGTGAATTATATTGATTGATTTCCAAATGTTAAACAAACTTTAGCTCCAGGACAAATTTCACTTGGTTGTGATGTATTAACCCTTTGATATATATTATTAAATTCAGTTTGCTAATGTTTTGTTAAGGATTTTTGTGTCTATGTTCAGGGAGGATTTTTCATCTAAGCTTTGTTTCTTTTAATGTCTTTATTTGGTTTCGAAATTAAAGTAATAAAGGCTTCATAAATTGAATTGGGCAGTATTTTCTCATCTCATTTCTGTAAAAACTTGGTATAATTAGTAGTATTTCTGTCTTAAATATTTTATAGAATTCACCATGAAGTCAATTTGTTCTGGGATTTTCTTTGTGGGAATGTTTTGACCTACTAGTCCAATTTCTTTAATAGATATAAAGCAGTTCTGGTTATTTATTTCTTATTGAGTAAGTTTTGTTAATTTGTGTATTTTTAGGAACTAATCCATTTCATCTAAGTTCTCAAACTTACTGGCATAGTATTGTTTGTGATCTTCCCTATTCTTCAAATGTAGGGTGTATCGAGATGTCTCCCTTTTTATTTCTGTTATTGGTAATTTGAGTCCCCAACCCTTCAATCTTTTCCCATTTTCTCATATTCTTTCTTTCTGATCAGTCTGGTTGGATATTTATCAATTTTATTGATCTGTTCAAAGAACTAGCTTTTGAGTGCATGGATCTTTATTGTTTTTTCAGTTTTCCATTTCATTGGAAATTTATCATTTCCCACTATCCACTTGCTGTAGGGTTAATTTTAATTTTTTCTTTCTAACATTTCTTAAGGTAGAATCCTAGATCATTGATTTCTTACTTCTTCTTCTTCTTCTTTTTTTTCCCTTGGTGAAGAAGATTGGCCATGAGCTGAAATCGGTACCAATCTTCCTTTATTTTGTATGTGGGATGCCACCACAGCATGGCTTGATGAGTGGTATGCAAGTCTATGCCCAGGATCCGAACCTGCAAACCCCAGGCTGCTGAAGCAGAGGACATGAACTTAACCTCTATGCCACTGGGCTGGCCCCTCTTTCTTCTTTTTTAATGCAAGTATTTAATTATATAAATTTTCCTCTAAGCACTATTTTAGTGTATCCAATAACAATTTATATGGTGTGTTTTCCTTCCTTTCAAGTCAAAATAATTAATAATTTCCTTTTGTTGTCTTTTCAAACCTGTGGGTTATTTAGAAGTATATTGTTTACCTTTTAAAGATATGGAGAGATTTCTCAGATATCTCACAGTTAGAGATTTCTAGTGGATTCCATTGTGGTCAAAGAATATATCTTTTATGATTTCATTCCTTTTATACTATTGAGATTTGTTTTTATCTGAGAACATGATCTGTTTAGATAAATGTTCCACGTGCGCTTGAAAAGAATGTATACTTGTTGCTTTGGGATGAATAGAGTGTTCTATAAACGTCGGTAGATCAATTTATTTTGTAATATTCAAGTCTCTAATATCTTTACTGATTTTCTGTTTACTTTTTCTATTTATTGATTACCGAAAAGGATGTGTTGAAATCTCTAATTTTCATTATATTTTTGTCTATTTCTCTTTTCAGTTCTATCAGTTTTGTGTATGCCAAAGTTCTGTTGTGAGATAATTTTTATTTCTAGAATTGCCTTTTGACTTTTAATTATTTCCATCTCCATACTAAATTCCCCATGTCTTCATGCATATTGTCTGTATTTTCCACTTGATCCTTGAATATATTAATCATAGTTATATAAGAGTCTCTGTCTGATAGTGCCAACATCTGGGGCATCTCTGGGTTTGGTTCTGTTATTTGCTTTATCTCTGGCAATGCACTGATTTTTTCCCTTGATTTTATGTGTATCTCATAATTTTTATGGAATGCTGCATGTAGAAGAACAATAGAAAGTGAGCTAAATACTATTCTTGCCTGGAAATGAGCAAGCCTCTTCTTCTCTCAAATTGTTAGTGTGGGTGTTTGAGTCAACCCCGTTTCTACTTGAGATGGTTTGCGGTGTGCTGTTGTATCAATACTTAGTGTGGCACAGTCTTTCATTTCCTTCATCAGTGGGCTACTGCCACGTTGTGCTTAGCGTGGCGTTGTGGTTCTCAGTATTCCTACCATACCCCTAGCTTTCAGCAGACAGTGTGTGCCTGTAGCATAAGGGGTGTCTCTTTTCACGTTCTTGCTCTTCCTTCAGTGGGAAACAGACTTTACTTGTAACTCATTGTGAGGTGTGTGGTGGGCATCTTGGTGGAGGGCCCTGCCTCATCTTAACCAGTTGTAATAGAGTTCTGCTTTGTATCAGAGCAGGATCCTGAGCTCGAATGTGTTTGCTCCCCTTCAGATGATTTTTGCTTTTACTGCTCTCTCAGCAGCAGTTTACCTTGTGATCTCAGCCCACTGATGAGCTTAAGAAAACTTATGATGTTGTAAGTTATCTAGATTTTTCTCAATTTTAAGGTGGAGTGATATTCTTCTGTGTCTTTCTACATCCCACATTGAAGTGAAACTCTCATAAGAAATGTTTTAAAATGTGAGAAAGATGATATAATTTTAACAGCAGTTTCCAAAACTGGAAAATACTCAATATACAAAACAGTATATACAGTATAATTCCAATATTAATTAACCTCCTAATATGTGTTAGGCCTTTTGGTAGGTACTGATAAGCAAGATTGATGTTGTCCCTTCTTTCCAAAGAAATTGTAATTAAAATTCTTCTGCTTAAACTCTGAAAACATCTGTATATCAGAAAATAACGTAACCAGGATTAAAAACCCAACAGTGATCTTGGAAAAACATATTCAATAAGTATGACAAAAGTGAATATTGTTAATGTATAAAGAACACATGCAGTAAATTATACCAAAATTGTCAGTGCTTCATTCGTATTCCCTTGGAGCCTTTACAGTTTTTGTCACACTGGCTTCTGATATGCTTTCTCTCGTAAATACTGGTACCTCCATCTCTCCTCTGGAGACTTCTCTTAGCCTGCCAGAACATGTTTTGCTTGTGCTCATGGAGTCAGAACTGCATGGGAATTTGTGTCTGAACCCCAATGTCTTCCCTTTCTGCACATATATATACTCAGATATAGTCCTTAATCAAGGACCAAGAGACAAATCTCCTTTGTCCTCTGATCAGGACAATTTAGAGGCACGACCTCTATTTCCAGAGGTTCCTTGGGGTTATGCCAAACTTACCCTCCATGGGACTTTATTTGATACCACGAACTTCTTCAGCCATCCCCTTCCTGTCCCACTTCTCCAGTTTCCTACTACTTTTTCCTAGAAACATTTCCTAAGAAATCACTTGGGTACAACAACTTCTCATCTCAGAAGGAGACCAGCTAAGGCATAAATCAAAGCAAAAATACTAAAAGCACAACAGAAAAAGTGTAAGATGAGGACATAACCTATGAATTCATACACAAAAAGGAAAACACATCCTTTCCAAGGATAACATTTCTTTAGTGCACTTGGGGGAAAAAGAGATTTTTGTCTCATCTGCTTCCTAGTCCTTCCATGGTTTGGTAACTCCTCCACACTGCTTCTGAGTTCCCTGCTCCTCTAAGCTCTACTTTGAATGTTCTCTTACCTTGCTGCTGCCACCTAAAGCCCTGGACCTACTTTTCTCCTTCAATTTTAATGCTTACGTTATGATGTTGGCCCCTGTGGATGGGTGATGGTGTACTCAAGGTTCAGGGATAGGCAGGAAATATTTCATTGTAAAAAACCCCCTTAAAACAAAAGTCTAAAAATGACTATTCCCAAAATCTAAGAGGAAAAAGTTCAAACTCTTTATTAGTCATCGCTGTCATATGCTTCTTAGTCTTGAATTTTTCTTTACACTATCCATTTTCTCCAAGAGAGGGTCTCTTCTTCAATCCCTATTGTGAATTCTCCACCTCACTTTAGGAAAACTCTATTATCTGTCATAGGATTTAGTCAGCTACTGGTTCTGCCTTCCTCTCCATATCAAGGTACATGCTGGGATAAAATTTCCTAAAGTCTAATTTATCAGTCTAACTCATAATGATACTTTGTTGTGTATGAGATGTACGAACTGTATACGGAGTAGGGTTGGGAGATTCAGCAGGACAGTTCGGATGGGATCTGGTGCTTTTTGCTTGAGTCTTCTTTTTTGGTCCAGCTATGGTGTGAGGTTGTCAATTGTGAGCATCATTTCCCAACTCTTCCTTCAGTGATGTCTTGTTGGTAGCTTGTAATCAATCATAGTGGGAATGTTTACACCATGAAAATGAGTAGTTGCTACAAATCTGGGCTTTTTTCTCAGCCCAGAGAGCCAATTGTTAAACATTTCCTAGCACATCACTGTCCTAGCGTCTTTTTGGGGACTGCAGTTCTCCCATCCTTAGTGCAGGTGGTCCAGATGTGATGACCCTATTCTCTGTCTCCAAGAGTAAGCAGAGTATCACATCCTTCCTGGCTTTGGTGATTGGTACAAAAAGCGGTAAATATTCCAAGATGGACCAATCAAAGCCCTCTCTTGGACTTTTGCTGAAATGATTGGGAAAGAGGCACCTTCTTTTTTTGAGATCTTGGACTCTAAGGTCTCTGCATGTCTGGAGCTGGTGAGGGTCATGTGGAGCAGTATATGGAGAAAGTCTGCTTGAGAATGAAGCAGAGAAGAAAATAAAGGCTAAACAAGGAGAGATAACATGACAAGCTTTGTGCACATCATTTTAATTCTTGGGTAGAACCCCTAAATTCCAGTTACTGATGCCAAGAAATACCCATTATTGCTTCAATTATTTTAAGTTCAGTTTCTGTTACATTTGATCATGTAAATTTTGACTTACATAATTGTGAAGGGAATGCACACACACACACACACACAAACACACACACAATCTCCTGAAGGCAGACAGTACTTTTCAGAAAATGAGAAAGACGTAACTTTTCCTACAAGCAAGGTGCGACATTACATTATCATGCAGAGCAATATCAGTTCTCATTTTCTCATTCTTCTGCTTCCAGATCATGCCCAGGCATTCACCAAACAACAGACCCAGCAAGCTTCATTTATTCCAACACCAAGCATAAGTTTGAGAAGTAAAGGCCTTTCTCCTTCCTCCCCTTCCCCATCCTGTTAGATCAGATCAAAATGTTAGGCAGGACCCCTTTCCGCTCCCTAGATTCTGTACATAGAAGCAATATAGAAATTGATATTCTCTCTGTCAGAGCAACTTTTCCAAAAGAGGAGGGGTGTTGCTATGGACAATGAACATTGGGAAGAAAATGTTTAAAGAAATGCAAACTCAAACAATGATATTATTTTACCTCAATTATATTAGCAAGTCTTGATAAAATTAATACCCTAAAGTGGAAATGTTCTAGTGAAACAAACATTCTTTACATAGCTGGATGGAAAGTTGGATGATACAACCTTTCTGGAAAGCAATTTCTCAACATACATCCAGAAGTTCATATATTTCCATTCTCCTTTGCTAAGCATTTCCATTTCTGGGAAAACACTCTAAAGCAGTTATCAGAAAAGAAGATGAAAATTTATACACAATGGTGTCCCTTCAGAGCCTTGTTATAATACAGAAAGGTTGGAGAAAACCTAAATGCCCAACAATAAATTAATGGTTAAATAACTTGAGGCCCATCTATATAAGAATTTTAAATATAATCCTGATATAACATTTAAGAAAGCCCTACAAAAACTGGCAAATAGTATGATCTCAAGTAAAAATTCCTGTATATCTCACGACTCATCTCAACAGAGGCTGAGAACATTCCAATGCCTTTATGCTTTTGCATCTGCTGAGCCTTCACCCACTTTCCCACCTGGCGAATTCTTATTTTTCTTTAACATTCAGATCACATGTTATATCTTTTGTGTAAATTTTTCTAGAGAAGATGGTGCTGAAGGGGAGTTAATCATTCTGTCCTAAAAAATACTAAAGTATAGATCGTATTTCCTAAGAATCTATTTATAAGTTCCTTTTCTCCATCAGTGCATTGTTCTCTGCAGCTTCTACCATCCACTGGCATTGGCACTGAGATGAGACCATTTGCCATTCTGCATCTGTGCTGTCCCAGGAGACCACTGTGATGGCTTGGCCAGCAAAGATCAGTGAGGGTACCCTGGTTCCCATCAGCAACAGGAGCCTTAAGTCTGGGTGCTCTGAGAAGGAATGTCATAGATGCATGTCATTTCTAAAAGACCTTCCTACTTTAGAATGCCATACTTCATAACTGTGAGATGTTGATACACATTACAAAATATGGACTTACGCCACTTGTAATGTGTCAACTATTGGGTGGATTCCATGAATAAAATCAGCCAAGCTTTAAAAATATATATAATTGTCTCTAGAAACCATAAGGAAACCATGGAAATGACTTCTGTTACTAACACAAACAGCAGCCGAGGGCTGCTGCCTCAGGTGATATGAAACCACAGCACTGTGAGACAAGTGAAGAGAAGGTGAGCCCTTACCCTATTCTTAGTTGTTACTAGATAAATGAGCAATGCTATCAATGTAGTCCCTCCATTAGCCTTTGACAAGGTGCCTTCTCCACCAAGCATCACTCCTCTTTCTGCCCAGGCTGTTCCATTTTCAAACACTGTGCTATTATCATTGTTATTGCTATTGTTTTGCCAATAATTAGTTGCTAATGGCACCAAAACTTACTTTTAATATAACATTTTCCTAAAGGATTGTTAGCTTTCAGATAAGCATATCTCTGCTTTATTTGGTTCTGTGTTATTGAATAGATTACTTAACATCACTGAGGACCAGTTAGGAAACTTTCCAGGAGGTATTCAGGACATCATGAGACCTAATGTTCAATAGAGAGGCTGTAAGGGTTACATGAGATATCACATGTGATGTTTCATACACAAATCACTTATGTAGTAAGTGCTCAATATATGCCACTCATTATTAGTTTTGCTATGATTATTGTTATTAGTAGATAAATATGACAAGGAAGTAGTCCTCCTCCACTCCCTGGTCAAGGTAGGTCCCAATTGTTGGAGGTGGGAAGACAGGAAAATCTCCCCAGAGTGGCCCTTGAGTAGACAAAACTTCTAGAGATTATTCACGCTGGAGTCTGAGTTGATGTCTGACAACGAGCTGGTGTTGTCTCTTCAAAGCCACTTTAGGGAGAAGTGGATGTTGTCTGGCCAGTGCTGGAATATCTTCTAGGGAGCTCTCATCTTGGCTCAGAAGCATATTTTCTTAATGTTTTTAGCACATAGAGGTGCAGGAATGGTAGTAGGCTGTGAACGTTTAAGTGACAAGTCATTAGATTAAATAACAAGGTTCTGAAATACTATGGAATAAACCAGGGGAATACCTTTATGGGATATCTAGGCTTGTCTTCCCACAGCCTTTATTACTTTATTTATGAAATAATTGCTGTGTCTTTCTCCTTCATTATTCTGTACGCTCTCAAGGGAAGGAATAGAGTGCATTATTCTCTCATTCAGCAAATATCTACTAAGCAATTACGATGGGCCTACCTTGTCTAATGTTGTGTTTCTAGTCCTTAGCAGAGTGACTGGCACATAATTGGTTTACAACAAATATTCAAGGACTAAATGAGAAAATGTATATAGTTTTATGCATGTGGAGAAGGAGATTGCTCTGACCATACCAGGAGAGCAGAATGGGTAGAGAAGGAAAAGACCAGTTGGAAAATTCCCCTAAAGTATAGATATATTACAAGCAAATATTTAAAGTTGTGGCTTAGGAAGTGAATATTGGTAACAGGAGACAAAGAAACAGATAAGGGGAAGAGAGAAAAGAGGACGTGGGTAAATACTGCATTTAGGATAGAGCTAGCCTCTGGGCAGGGGGGAGGAATTAGGTTTAGGCAACAGCATATGGGGATTTTATTTATATTTTTAGCACTTTATTTCTTAAGCTGGGTGGTAGGTAAGTGGGTACTTATTACATTTTTCTCTGTATTTTTCATATTTCATTAAAAAGTAAAAGAGTAATTATTGATGCTTTATTGCCTCTAAGCATTTTTATAATTTTATTAAAAATTTATAAAATTATTAAATCAGTCACCAAGTTTAGTCAAGTCGATCTCAGTAGTGCGCTTTCCACTTAGACCAGTCACTCAGGCTCCCGGTAACCTCTTCCCAAGGGCTCAGCGATAATCTTCTAATTGTCCTGGCCTCCAGGCTTGGCCTTTCCAAGCCATCCCTGACTCTGCCCCAGAGAGGTCTTCCTATAATGTAGGTAGTGTCACTTTTCTGTTTTAAAACAGTTTGAGAGGTAAAGTCTAAACTTGCCAATGTAGCATTCAAAGAACCCCACAGTTTTGCTGCTATCTTCCCCTCTAGTCTTTTTCCTACTGTAGGATGCTGAGTTCTAATCACCATAGCTCACTTGTCCCCCAGCCCACGTAGCATGGTATCTTCAGTCATTAATTCTGTCTGTTAAACTTGTAAAAATGAGTGCAAAACCAGATGACTTTGCTTTTCTCGTTCAGTTTGGGAAGATGTCTTCAAATAATCTGAAGCTATTGGTATCTGAGAGCCTCAGATAAGCATAAGACGAACTAAACATATCAGTAAGCAGGTGTTGGATATATACTGGTGTCCACAGTACCTAGAAGAGTCCACTGCCTCTTACAATAGTCGGATTTAAATATAACATCTGTTCAGAGAGAACGAGATGTAAAGAGATTGAGATGTTGAGATTATGATAATAACTGCACACAATTTAAAAAATTAAGCATTATGCAAGAGCTGAGAATTTGATTTGCGTGTTTTGTTTTTCAGCATTTCTTGCATGTAGATATTTGTGATCAGTAGGTAGATTGGAAATATAGGAGATAAAACACTGGTCTGTAAATTTTGATTTTAATCCTAATTTTGAAAGAAATTTTTTTCCATTAAATGCTTAAATTCTTGGACTTTCAGTTACCTTTGCTGTTGATTAGAAACTTTAACTCCAGAATCTAACCTGTCATGTGTTTGCAAGTCTTTTGTCCTCTGTTACTGAAACCTAGTGGGAGATGCCTATTTAGTACCTACTGCAGAACAGCTTGTCTCTGAGGGGTGAGTTTGCTTCTGGTGTTCTGTGAATCCCTTGTAGTTATATGAGTTCAAGGCAATGGTCTTAGTTTGTTAGAAAAGCTGTTGACTTAACAATCATGGTTTGAGCATGTAAGATCACAGCATACTCTAAAGCTAAATTAAACTCATCCTTCACCATGCTGTCTTTAGTAATACCTGCTGCTGCAGTACGGTCCAAATGGTGTGGATGTGTTCAGAGGGATGGCATTTACTACCTCTCTGGTTTGGTTTTAGAGAAACCCTGGAGGTCCCACTAGCTTCTCTTCACTCAACTTCCATCCCTGGAATGCCATTTTTAGGATTTTCGCTTTATCTTTAAGACTTTCATAAATACTGCCTATGTTAAAAACTTCAGCTGGCATTAAAGATCTGAGAAAATACTTTGATGGGAAAAAGGAAAAGTAATAAGAAAATCTGCAAAATAGAGAAAGAAGAGTTAAGTGTCCATAAAAGATAGAAAAGGATAAACACTGTGGAGATTGGAGCCATTGATAGTTTTATTTTTTCTTAGTACTACGAAGACTCAGCACTTACATATTATTACTTTCACAATAAAATCCATGGATTCTAAATGAGAAGAAATGAAAAACAGTTACAGTAGTAGATATTGTGGTCCATTAGGTTGTTATTCAGCAAGTATTCACTTCCTACCTTCCCTTCTGCCCCACCTCCATGGGAGAAATACACTTTCTCTCCCCATTGATGAGGGCTTGGCTATGTGACTTGCTTTGCTTCTGATGGTCAGGAACTATAGAAAGCCTGATATTTTACTCTATTTACAAGCTGACATTTTATTCTGCCACCGTTTCATGGATGCTGGCGGAAGACATGAGACCCCTATTTCAGAGACACAGAACTTTATTCCAGTAATAACAGTAGCTAGAGTACCAGCATTTTCTTGAATTGGTTCCCCAAGCCTCAGCTCCCACAGGGTGACATGAAGAGGGTCAGCTGACACTTGCTCTCACAGTGAGTTGTATTACAGGAGAGAAACCCTGAGGTTAGGGAACCCAAATCCTTTATAATGGGCAGTCAGCATGTCTACCTTTTGTTCTGGAGGGAGACCCTATTTCTATCTTCTAAGGCTGTCTGCTATATATCCTTGAAAAGATAGTCCACAATAAAGGCAGTCAGTGCCTCTCAAATATGCAGAAACATGAGTGTAAGATATGCACTCATGCATATGTTTCTGTAAGATATGCAGAAACATGAGTGATCCGTGGAATATTGTCTCCTAACACCAGCCTCTGCCAGGAGAACATTTTCTAGATATTTGTCACCATGTGGGGCCAAGCTCAGTCAAGCCACAGCCTGACAAAGAGCCATTACAGCTAAACTCATCCTGAATCAGCTGAACAGTACTCAGCATGAAAATACATAAATGCAGGAATAAATGTTTGTGGCTGGGATGGTATGTTATGTAGCATTAGTGTAGCAATAGCTGAGTTATATATAAATTGGTAAAGGAAGAGAGGTGCTGCCATATCAAAACCTCAAATATTTAGCTTGGCTTTGACTTTGGAACCACAGAGTGAGTAATGAGGAAAGTGTTATAAGAGGTTGAAAAAATGGTGATCCGCGTTGTAAAATGACACTTATTTGATAAAACTGTTGCTTGCAGTAACTCAGAGGACAAAAAATATATCTAATAGACTGGTACCATTTGGTTGGGAGATTTCAAAAGCATGAGTGAGAGCTACTAACCACAATTTGTAAAGTGCTACAGGAAAGAAATAAGCTCAGTAAAACCTGGTTGGTTTGCAAGGAGGATTTAGAGGGAGTGTAGAGATCCCAGATATGTCAGCTTTGGAAAATAAAAGTTTTTTTATCAAAACAAAGATGTGTTAAGTACAAAGACCAAATTGATGATGAACCTAACCTCCTTTGTTAAGACATACAAACAGATTAAAGTGTGGTTTAGTAGGTCTTCTTAGCTGGACAAAAGGGCTTCTAGAAAAATTAAGGGCAAAGTCCCACAGAAGACTAACGTACCAAAGTATCTGTAATTAATGAAGTCTAGAGAGAGGCATGCCTTGGAAAGAATTGTGGATGTCGCTCTTGGCACTTGGATTTATGTAGAATTAAGTATATAGAAAACAGACCAAGCTTTTGATTGAACTATATTGGCAAAAGTGCCACTAGCCTGGACTAAAACACACTGAGACTGTTAGAGAAGTGAAAAAACCTCTTGAGAAATTAAGCTAAAAAAACCCCAAACAACCACCCCTTCTCCCACCAAAAAGACCCCTGCTCAGCCCCCAGGAAAAGCTTATTTTCAAATGCCCTTTTTAGAATTAGTTAAGCAGGATGGTGGCAAAGGAAGGACATTTAAGATGGCCAACTCAAAATCTATGGAGAACAATGGACTGGAGCCACTCCCAGTTAGCAGAACCAGAGTCTTATCAAGAACAACGCCCATGATTCTGTTATTTATGAGTTCTGTATTACCTGAGAGCAAAGCAAATTGCCTTTACTCAACTGACGTGATTGTACAGATATAGGTTCCCATTGAGTTTTCTTGGGCAGGAAGGCTAATCTCCCTCCTCTGGGGAGTGCACAGATATCATTCACCATTGCTCTTATTCCTACTCGTTGCATTACAGGATATATCTTATTTTGGAACATCTTTGGAGGAAAAGCAGTTAGCAAGCAATCATTTAAGTTCCTTACCCAGTTTGAAGACCTGAAAACATTTGCTCTGTGGGGTTCCAGAATTGCCACAGACCAGTGACTTTTATATACTTTTTTAAGAAAATAGGAGCATTTATTATGGATGTCCTATCCAAGTATCACTACTGTATATTGGGTGTGTGGGAACAGATAATTTGTGTTTTTAGTTCATGGGCCAGTGGATAAAAAGGAGCTGCATTTAGACCAGATGTAAGTCACGAGGTCCTGGATTTTGAGCCTGATGCCGTGATTTTAGGAGTGTAATGGGGATAAGTATATTTTGCATGTGGGAAGAAAGAGAATATTTGAGAACAAAAGGGTGGATTGTGGGAAATTGCTTTATTGTTAAGGAAATATTCACTCTCTTACCCTACCTCCATAGGAAAGCATATGCCCCTCTCATTGACGTTAGGCTTGACTCTTTAATTTACTTGGCCAGTGAAATATTAGCAGATGAGATGTAAGAAGAGGCTTAAAATGTGTTTGCATGGTTGGGCTTACTCTCTTGCACTTTGGCCATTGCCATGGAAAGACCTACTGGAGTAGCTGCTGGCCTTCCAGCCTGGACTCCAGTGTTAGATGCACAGAGCAGAGCTGCCCCCAACCCACAGACCTGTAGTCTAAAATAGAACTGCCTCAGCCAACCTGCAGATGCATGAAAAATAATAAATGCCCCTTGTTATACCATTGAGATTTCGTGATTGTTTTCTTTGCAGAAAAATCTGACTTACATTCAAAGACATAGAAAAGGCTCACTTTTAGAAGAGAATAATGGCAATATTATGGTCTATGTGTGGTAGAGAGAGGGTAAGAACTGAATCTCAGACCAGTTTAGAGTTTCAGAGAAATGATCAGCAATGAGTTTTCAAAGAGGTCTATGGCCTTCTCAAACCAACTATTTCTTTATTTTTCAGGTTGAAAGAATTTAGTGAACTTCTATCCTATGCCATGTATTTTTATTTGAGGATTCTTAAAATCAAGTACTAAGTGTTGCTTGTTTGTTTGCAGAATGTAAAGTGTTGGCATCTAGTACCCTTGGGAACAGTGAGCAGGAGTGGAATTTGCGCTCACTTGGAGTACAATGACTTAGCAGTTGATCACATTTTGCAGAATTCTATTTGCAAGCTTAGAAAATTACCACATAGAGTTCACCATATGGCACAACTGATTTTGCTAAGGGGACTATTGTATCTGGAAAATAAAAAACACTCACTAAATCCCCCATCTCCCTTTTTTTCTCTTCTGTCATGGTTTCCATGACGACATTTCACAGCTCCATATTACATCTTAAATGTAAATGATTTCTACTGAAAAACACTATATCGAATTTTCAGAAGGAAGAAAGTGAGAGGGATGTTTACTCTTCCAGGCAAACGGTATGTGCTGATTTCCACTACTCTGTCTGGGATTGGGTACAACACAAATGAGAAGTACATTTTTTAAAGCATGATTTCTCAAGTTTTTAAGATGGAACCTACAACAAGTTTGCACTGGAGATGCAAAACTTCAAATGTCAGATAGGGGCTGGTGAGAGTAAACTTTTATGTAGTGGGTTGGATTCTTATACCTCCTAACAGCCTTTAAATCTTCTACTTCATTTTTATCTTTGTGGTTTAAAGTGTGCTCTGAGAATTATCTTTTTCAGTGGGAGAAGTGACTCTCATGTAAACTTTCATTTCATGAATTTTTTAGAATAAATAAAGCAGATAGGTTTTTCTATTTTTTTGTATTAGGAAAGAGAATGTTAAAATTAATTACATAATTAAATTTTACTTCTTAAAAATATTCTTTGGAGCTGGCCTTTCCTAGTGCACCTTTCATTTTATTGGAGACCATATGTTGTTTTCAGTTGCATGAATACTGTCTAGTCGAGAAAGTTATTATTGTGTTTAAAATGAATACTACTCAGCTTCTGGCAGGCTGCATCCAGAGCCAGGGATCTTCATTGGTATGTTTTGTAAGCTCCAGTACAAGGGCCCTCTAGAGTTGTTACTCAAAAAGAAAACTCCAAATGTGCCTCTCCTTACAAATAGACAACACTGCATAGACGCTTCTCACTCCTTGTTATAGAATAACACCATGCTACTTCAAGAAGAATAACACTTGAAAGGTAGGTTTGATGCAAATAGACACCACTTTTTTTTTCACTTGCATATTTCAAGGTTTAACACCTTTTCTTGTTGGTAGTTAGCACAACTAAAATTGGCCCAACATTAGCAGTGTAATCTACCTTGTACAAGGGAAGTTTCAACGAAGAGGCTTTCAACGAAGTCTCTAAGTTGAAGAATCAACATTGGGTGGATCAAGAAGTGGATGACCTGAAAATGCATGGGCCACATCCGAAGCTACTCTGGATATCTTAAAATCTGGATCTTTGTCTTCTATTTCTCAACAAAGTTGGGGGGGGGGGTGATGTGAAGAGAACGTTCTTGCATTTCTGGTTTCTTTTCTCTTCAGCTATTGAAGGCCAAAGTTTCTGATGAAAGTTAAAGGGTATTGGCAAGAGATGGTAGGGTCATTATCCTTGCAGAAGTTGCTGCTTCTACCACATTCTAGCTCTTACTTTTTCTCTCCTGTGTAATTAGAGGCAAACCAGATGATAAGAATGTAGGGACAGAAATTAGTGTATGTTGGGGAAACAGTAGGAATTGTATAGGAGTGGTTTGCATTTGTGTGTACATACACGGCTATTAGGGGATTTTGCAAATAAAATACCTCCCTTCATGGCTATTTGTGTAAAACTGCATGTATCTGTAGGTATAAATGGAAATTTTATTTGTTATTAAATGAGATCCCAAGGAAAACTTAGGATTCTAAAACTGAGCAAAATTTTGCTCAGACAGATAATATCAGTAAAGAGATAGTAATTATAAAACTAGAAATTATAGAAAAATATAATAATTGAAATAATAAATTCACTAGAGGTAGTCAATAGCAGATTTGAGCAAGTAGAAAACAGAATTAGAGAACTTAAATATAGGTCAGTTGAGCTCATAGTCTGAGGAGCAGAAAGAAAAGAGAATGAGGAAAATTGAACAGAGCCTCAGAGACCTGTGGAACACCATTGTCTGTTCAGGTTGCTATCACAAAATATCACAGTCTGCGTGGTTTATAAACAACAAACATTCATTTCTCACCGTTCTAGAGATTAGTAAGTCCAGAATCATGGTGCCAGAAGATTCAGTGTTTGGCGAGGGCTTCTTTGTTCACAGACAGCCATCTTTTTGCTGTGTCCTCATATAGAGGAAGGGGCAAGCCATCTCTCTGGGGTCTCTTTTAGTAAGTCACTAATCTCATTCATGCGGTCTACCTTCATCACCTTATCATCACCGAAAGGCCCCAACTCCCAACATTATATTGGACAGTAGGATTTCAACATATGAATTTTGGGGGCATGCAAACATTCAACCAATAGCGACCATCAAGTGTACCAACATGTAATGTATAGTGAGCATCCCAAAAGGAGAGAAGAGATTAAAAAGGATCAGAAAAGATATTTGAAGAAATAATGGCTGAAAACTTACAAATTTGATGAAGAATATTAGCCTACATTAATATGCATATCTGAGCTTGTCATATTTGAGCTCAACAAACTCCAAGTAGAATAAATTTAAAGAGATTCACCCCTACACACATTATATTCAACTGTTAAAAACCAAATACAAAGATAAAATCATAAAAAAGGTTATACTATGCAAACAATAACCAAAAGAAAGCTGAAGTGGGTATATAATATCAAACAAAATTTTAATGCATAGATCTTATATGCTCCAACCTTGTTGAACTAGTTTATTAGTTCTGATAGTTTTTTGTGGATTCTTTTGGATTCTGTCTATATAAGATCTTGTCACCAGCAAATACAAGTAGTTTTACTTCTTACTGTCTATTTTGGATGCATTTTACTTCATTTTCTTGCTTAACTGCCCTGGTTAGAACATCCAGTAGAATGCTGAATACAAGTGACAGGAGTAGACATCCTGGTCTTTTTTCTGATCTTAGATGGAAGGCTTTCAGTCTTTCATCATTATGTATGATTGTAGCTATGTGCTTTTCATAGATACCTTTTAGTAAGCTGAAGAAGCTCCCTTTTATTCCTAGTTTGTTGAGTGTGTTTATCAAGAAAGGACATTGGATTTGTGAAGATATGTACCACTGTGCTTGAATGAAATACACTACTTTTATATTTTCTGTTTACTAGGATACAGGGAAAAGTATTCACTATAGCAATAGTTGCATACTCAGGTGCCAGAGACTTAATTGACTTGCTCCAATAAAGAGATTATATCTTGAAGACAATTGCAATTGAAATCACAATGTTATGAAATTTATGAAAATCCATCACCAGTCTCCAAGAATTTCCACACCTGCCAAACAATTCTGCAATCTACAAGTCTTTATTGAAGGTATAAATATATGAAATTCATCAAGGGATGTGGTATTGATTCTGATGTAAGATTTGAAACAAGGTGATGTGCCAAAGGAATTATGTTAGCCTTTTCTGCCATAATGATCCTTATCGATGAGTTTGGAGATAATATGGGGATTATGCTTGTTGCTAAGAATATTTATTCTAACTGGGAATTTTCTACTCAGAAACTAGGAAAATAATCTCAAGATGAGTTTGTGTCCCACTGGGTCTACTATTTGGGTTAAAACTCTACTACCTTCTCTTTCCTACTAATCTTCCACTCTGTCCTGGAGACTTCTGTCCATGTCCCGAGGAATTAGTATAGATGTTTGATCCACGGAATAAGAATAAAGATTATATCTGTAACTTACTTAGCAGAAAACCCTGGAAGGTCACAAAACATGGAATGTCAAAACTCACTCTAGACTGTTGTGGTAGACTTAACTTGCCAGAGCTTAAAAATCTGCCCACTGAGAAGATTTCTCTTGTTTAGTTCTTCTATAATCTTCAAGATGTCTAAGGATATCCCTTTCTCAGTGTTAAAGTTCTAAGTTGGAGAAAGCTAGTAGCAAGATCCTCTGACACTTGTGATACCATTGCAGAAAGATCTCAAAGTTACTAAGCCACCCCCTTATGCAAGAGGAAACTGGAAGAAAGATAGTTATTCTGTACTTTAGGAACTCAATTTAGAACTCTGTTTGTTAGACTTTAGGATTCAGTTGTTATTGTTACACAAGATTGAATAGTACTTATGGAGATAGTCATCCTTTTCTGGGCTTAGGCCCTGCACAATCAACTAGTCACTGCCACAGATTCACTTATGTCATTCTCATTACAGGATAGTCATGCTACATATTGTGGTAAACATGCCCTGTTTGCTTCTAACACTTAAGTGCCTCTACTTGTCATATCACACTAGGATACTCCAGCTCCTGTTTAACCATCTGCAATCTCTTGAGGACAGTCACAGTGATTCTGGTGCTTTCTGTGTACTGTATATTTTTCATGTCCTTGATGGAGGGAGTGTTTTCTGCTCCCTTTGTGGGAAATAGCTAAAGGTCAATGAGGTAGATACATGATAAACCTGCTGTATCATGTTTTTCAAAATTAATTTATTTGAGGTATAATTTTTGTACAATAAAATTCACTCATTTAAGGTTAAGGACTTTCGACAAACGTAAACATCCTTGTAATTACTACCAAAGTCAGAATATAAAATATTTCCATCTTCCAAGAAAGTTATTTCAAATTATTTTCAAGTACTTATTGACCATTTATATACCATCCTGTCTGAATCTTCTAACTCTTTAAATATTGAATTGTCTTTTTATTATTGAGTTGTAAGAGTTCTTCACATATTCTCTGTCATGTGTGTTTCTAAATTTTCTCCATCTCTGTAGGCTGCCTTGAAATTTCTTTTACAATGTCCTTTAAAGAGCAGAAGATTTTAGTTTTGATGAAGTCCAATTTATCAGTTTTTTCTTTTAAGGATAGTGTTTTTTTGTATACTAAGAAATGTTTGCCCCAAGGTCTCAAATATTTTCTCCCATGTTTTCTTCTAGATGTTTTATAGCTCTAGCTTTTACCTTTAGGTCTGTGGTCCATGTTGAATTAATTTTTGTTTATGGTGTTAGGTAAAGTTGGTAACGTTTAAGTTTATTTTTTAAAAAATACAAATTTTACTTTTAAATAAGGCAGATTTTACATCAATACCATACTCTCTTGATTAATGTAGCTTAAGAGCAAGATTTGAAATCACGTCCTAAAGGTTCTCAAACTTTGTTCTTTTTAGGCTTTCTTTTAATTATTCTAGGTCTTCTACATTTCCATATAAATTTTAGAATCAGCTTGTCATTTTCCACCCAAAAGCTGCTGTGATGTGGGTAGGGATGACATTAAATCTGTAGGTTAATTTGGATGTTATGTGGCTTGGTATAATTTTCTTCAAGTTTTTGTGTCTTGTGCTTGGAGTTTGTTGAGTTTCTTGGATCTGTGGGATTACAATTTTCATCAATATTCCTTCTAGTTTCTTGGACACATGAATGTAGCTATGATAACTATTTCAATGTCCTTGTTTACTATTTCTAACCTTTACATCATTTCTGAGTCAGTTTTAATTAACCGATTTTCTCCTCATTAAAGGGTGCATTTTCCTTCTTTGTATGGTCAGAAATTTTTGACCAGATGACAAGTGCTGTGAATTTCACCTTATTAGGTGTTAGGTAATTTAGTGTTCCTGTCATTATTGTTGAATTTTGTTCTGGGCGGTGATTAGATTACTTGGAAACAGTTTGAGACTTTCAGGTCTTGCTTTTAAGCTTCATTGGGTTGGACTAGAGCTATATTTAGTCAAGGGTTAATTTTCTCCTCTACTGATCCAAGACCTTCTTAGCACCCCAACAGATAGCTCCCAAAATATGAGATGTTTCCTTCTCCCAAAATATCTGGGTTCCCTTAGTACCCAGATCTGTGCTGGGTCTGAACACGGTTCCTTCTACTTCCTTAGGGTGGTTCTTTTGCTGACCTTTCTTCACCTGCTGACCTGTACTCAGCTCAAGACTGGAGGGGACTATACACAGATCTCTGGAGCTTTCTCTCTGTGTTGCTCTTGCTTCTCTGGTACACTGCCTTGTGAGCTCTAGCTTCTTTGGCTTCCCAGACATCCAGTTCCTACTCCTCAACTCAGAGAGGCTTGTGAGCTCCCCCTGGGCTCCTCCTCTCTGTGCTGCCACCCAGATGCTTCCTCCAGACAATTAGCTGGGCAATCACAGCACTCATCTCATTGTTTCCCATCTCTCAAGAGGCACTGTTCTTTGCTGCCTGATATCTAATGTCCTGAGTGTTATTGTTTCATCTATTTTGTCTGGCATTTTCGTTGTTTTAGGTGGGAAGGTAAATTCGGTATACTTGATCTTGACTGGAAGTGGGGAGACTTTTCAATGATACTATTCAAAGTTGATAAGAATGTAGTAAGATGAGTACTCATATATTTGTGGGATTATAAGTTGTCACAATGTACTGAAAAGCAGTCTGGCAATATCTCCATACCAAAATATTCTATGTCCCCAAATGCCACTTCACAGAATATTTTCTAGGAAAATAATTTGAAATACTGATAAAGATTTATGCATTACAGCATTTTCTATAATAGTTGAAACAAGACAACCTAAAAGTTTAAAAATACAGTAATGTTTAAGTAAACTATGGTTTGTTCATTGGTGAAATATTATGGAGCCATAAAAAAGAGAATTTGAGAAACATTTTAGTTAAACATCGTAGTTTAGATGTTTAGAAACATCATAGTTCATGATGTTTAGAAACATCATAGTTAGATTCTTATCAGATACTTGAGGTGAGAAAAGCAGATTGTGAAATTGCTGAAACTTGTCCTTGATATTTTTAATATATTAATGGTGATGGTAGGAGATTAAGAACAAAGTCAGGAATTTCAAAGTGCAATAATTTTTTATTCTATATTGTGAGACGTGAGACTTGGGGAAGTCTGTTCCTTTGACCTGGGAGAGCTCCTTCAAGGGAACCATTTAACTGTTCAATTGTAGAGCAGAATTGCCCCTAGGAAAGCTGTTCGAGTTGACGCCACTCTAAACGACTAGACGGCTGCTCAAGCTTATCTAAAATTGTTATGTGTGGTAAGCAGAAGTGTATTTCTTCTGTGTGTGATTCCCCTGAGAGAACTGTTTCATTTCTTCCATAAAGATTTAGGGGGGATGTTTTTCTTGTCCCCCTGGTGAGATATCTGTTTTGTTGGATTGGGTGCTGGGAGCTAGACGCTGAGGGAACTGCCTTCCTGAGAGACTTGGTAAGACGCTAGGCGTGGCTGCATTCTTCAAGGACCCAAGTGTGATACTTTGAGGCAAAGTCAATTCTTCAGATCAAGGTCTGGGACCCTGGGAGAGTCTGCAGTGTTGGGAGTGAAAGCTGAGGAAACTAGGCAGAGAGCCCTAGATAGGACTGTGGGTAGTAGAGCTGCGTGCCTACAGAAGGTACTGGAAGCAGTGGGAGAACACAGATGGACTTGAGACAATACACCTGGGTGCCCTCAAAAGTGACCTAGGACCCCTTGTGGATGGATAATCACCTGCCTTGGAAGGTAACTTTACCACTAACATAAACATGACCTCAATTGGATCCGCAGGCTGATGAAATCTACCCCATCAAGTTTCTTCTATATGGCACGGCACTGAGTAAAGTTAGCAAGAGAAATGCTTATTTAACCTTAAATTCCAGAAAACAGGAAAAAATATGTGATCAAAGATAACCAAATGCCTTAAGGGCATTAAGAGCATCTCATGGGATTGACCTATACCGTTTGGTCCCACTTAATGCAGTGTGATGACCAAATGTATCTCTTTTTAAGGGGTCACTTTACCGCATATTCATTGTCTTAGTTGTTGGATGGCTTTTCTTTAAAAGGAGAGTATTAAATGAACTAGTTAGTGATCAGAACTCTGCATTTTGAAGCAGCAACACCTCCTGGAGTCAGCTGGGTTGAATTTTTTGCATCTGCACTTTTTCAAGGCCTATATTTTAAAATAAAAAGATTTGTTATCATGAAGTTTACTGCACACAGAGTAGTGTCACAATAAGATTAGTTTCTGTACCTCTATTATCTAATTGGAAAGACGACAAGTGAAAGATAATGCTGCCTCTGTTATGCTGACAGTTACGCTTTCAAAAGTTTATAGTTCTCAAAATCAAGGGTGAGTCAGATCAGTAAATTAAGTGTATAAAAACATAAAGCAATATGAATAAAACATTTTAGAAATGAAAAGCTTTTAAACTATTCTTCCCTCATTCTTATGCTTGCTGAATTCCCTTATTAATAAGAATTATGTTTTTACTAACAGTCAAAGGAACCAAAAAGCTATTATCCACCAGTAAACTATGCTATTATTGCAATGCATAAACTTTCAAGTGTATATAAAAGAAGTTCCTCTGAACACAGAAACATCAAAGCCAGGAATTAGATTTCTGTGAAAGATATTTCAATAGTGCGTTTAGGTATCAGGGAAAGGGGTTTCTTGATTCTTTCCTGGTTTTATATATTTAAGAAGGGAAGTGAAAGAGAAGAAATCTCGCATGGTGGTTTACAATTAAGTGGGAAATGATAGAGTATGAAGACCTTTAGGAAGCATTGTATGTTCACATCGTTTGTTGGCTGACCAAAGTTTTATTTGTCCCCCAAATCTTTGCATTAAGTAGATCATGATGCTCTCTAACAATGATGTGTTAGGGATGTTTATTTCCGAGAAGAGAAAATTTTACAGCAGTCCTCAACATTGTGAGCAAGGTTTAATTTGAAATTTTTGCATACTTGGAAAATCCAGTAGCATGTGCGAGATGGGAGAAGCTTAGAAACCTTTCATACAAACAACCTGAAGATGAACTTGTGTGATTATTCTTCACAATTTTGTGTGAATTATTACTCTTTTTTCTAACCATTTTCAGAGATCTTTGGAGTGAGAGAATCAAGAGAATAGAGATATTTTGGTTTGAGTCCTGCCAGAAGCAGATCCTGAGACAAGGATTTGGCTACGTGGTTTATTTGGGAGGAGATCACAGGAAGCGGAGGGAAGAATGGGGGAAGTGAGAAAAACAAATAAACCATGTGTCAATGAGCAGGTCGCTGCTGGGCAACTAGGTCTAGATGGGCCTGAGGAGTCACTCTCTGAGAAGCCATGAGGAAATCCTCAAATTCTCTAATGAAGGATGAGGACACTAGATGTTTATCCTTCTCTCTTCATTCTACCTTGATTGAGAGCTGCCTGCAAGCATGTCAATTCCTCTGCCTTTCTGGGTTGCCCCAAGGGAGATACAGCAAGCCCTCACGATACCAGAGAAAGCCCTCAGGCAGAGACGACCAGAGATGTGGGTCCTGAGGCAAAAAGCTGGCAGCACGCTGGAAATTGTCTGTGGCAGCTGCAGGTGAACTCATATGGACTGAGGGCCATCACCAGTGGGTGCCACAGGGCCAATTCTGATATTTGGAATATCACTTTTGTATTTGGAATACTGTTGTGGAATAGTTTATACCCTGGCACCTTCCTACCCGTTGCATGTTAGTCGATGCAAATGTAGAGGCGTAGTGTTAGCCCTCTTGAAAAGAAGAGAGACGATGCCTTAAAATATAAGTTGGCTTCTGTGAGAGAGATTGAAAATAGCAGTAGCTTATAAAGAGAGCTTTTTTTATACTCACAAATGTAAGTTCAAGCTCATGAGCTGAATAGTCAGTGGTCCAGGTGCCTTTTATCTTGTTGTTCTGATATTCCTCAGGGATTGTTCTTTTTCCGCAGGCTAAGATGACCTGCACGCCTTGTCTACATTCCCGCTATCAGTAGGTGAGATGGGGAAGGGGAGGGCACAGCTGAGGAATTTCACAAAGAAGTTTCCCTCTTATACTATTGGCCAGAGCTGAGTTCTGACTCTAAGGAGTGCTTGGAAATGCTGTCTTTATTTTGGGAAGCCGTTTGCCCAGCCAACAATTCTTTATCTGGGGGAGAAGGTAAAAACAGATATTGCAGGACAAATAGCTAGTTCTACCACAGACTCCATCTTGATTATGGTGCATCTTCCAGAGAAGATGTGCCTGGATTCTCTTAGTTTCAAAACAGAATCTTTAGGGGCCAGCCCAGTGGCATAATGGTAAAGTTCACGTGCTCCACTTCAGCAGCCCAGGGTTTACAGGTTCAGATCCTGGGTGCGGACCTACACACTGCTTATCAAGCTGTGCAGTGGTGGCATCCCATATACAAAATAGAGGAAGATTGGCACAGACGTTAGCTCAGGGACAATCTTCCCCAAGCAAAAAGAGGAAGATTAGCAACAGGTGTTGTGTCAGGGCCAATCTTCCTCACAAAAACCAAACAAAAAACAAAAACAGAATCTTTAAATTCTATGCAATTATTTAAAAATCTTTAATGCCATTGTGAAAGTTTTAAAATATTGTGAATGTGTGTGTGTGTTTGATTGTGTTAGTATTTATAAAGCTATAGATTGTTTTACTCTGTTACGATATTTTACAGTTATGGAAGTGATTTTATGTTATTGTGGGAAGTTGTATATGCATATATTTTATCTACCATAGCTAGTTGCTTCTCTTCTATGTTCTAGCCTCTGTTTCTTTCCTATTCTCTCTCTTGCTCTCTCTCTCACACACACACAGACACCCTTAGATGACTTCCTGTTTATTGGTACTTGACAAACAATTGGCCAGCAAGATAATAAAATTGATCTTGATGTTGCTTTGTTTCCTTTCCCTTAGCTTTGACATCACTTTCTTGAAAGTGCTACAACTAAACTTTTTCCTTATAAGTTAGTACTTTCTGCTTCAGGTGGCACACCTAATCAGCCAAATTTCTCTTTCTGCCAGATTTCCATTTCTGCTGGTTGGCCCCTACCCTCCAAAAAAGGGAGCATTCCCATCCTCATCTCTTAGGACTAGAATCATCTCCTATAATTGACTGAAGGGCTATGTATACCTCTTTCAGAACTTGAAAAAATTTTCCTCATTTGTAATTTAAAACTCTCACACACAGTGATACTGGACATTAGGATGCTATTGATGATTGTTGGAAAGAGAAGTACAGTGGAAGCAAGGATAAGTGCTGTATTCCTGAAGAGTAGGAAATGTACCTATACTACATCTCTGTCTAACATGTGTATATGCTACGAATTTACTCTAATCCTTACTATTGTGACAGTGATTTTGCTTGAAATTTTTTGTAAACTTGGAAAACTGCTGGATTTCAGTAAGTGGCAGAGAGGGATTTGAGTCCAGCACCCACATCCTTAAGCATATGCTGCTGGTCTTGGGTTGATGGTTGTCAAGGAAAGCTAAGAATGTGGCCTAGGCCGAGTCACAGGCAAAGCTTCCAGGCAAGGCTTCTGGAGACCCTGGCTTAGGTTCCTTCACTGGGAGTGTTTCAAATTGATATAAAGCCTGTAATCACTCAGGTTCCTGGAGATCTCCCACATTTGGTGGGGAAAATCACCTTCCCTTTGGGGAAGATGCTGTGGGTTTCTGCATGGCAGCTGCACTCACACTCCAACAGAGAGGGCCAGAAGCACCCGAGCAGCTGCAGAAACAACAGCCCTCCTTAGGATGGCAGGGAGGGAGCAACCCCTCTCCTCCCCCACCCCCGGTCCCTGGACCCCGACCCTTCACAGGGAAGGGCTAGCTCAGGGCAGTGTAGAACTATAAATGCTCTACCACAACTCAATGGCCTTGGTGAGGTTACAGGGTGAACTTTTGTTTTTGAGGGAGATTAGCCCTGAGCTAACATATGTGCCCATCTTCCTCTATTTTATCTGTGGGATGCCTGCCACAGCATGGCTTGATGAATGTGTGTGGGTCCGCGCCTGGGATCCCAACCTGTGAAGCAGCAGCCTAAGCAGAGCATGGACACTTAACCACTGCGTCGCAGGCCAGCCCCTAGGGTGAACTTTTTGACAAGGATTATTGTTTATTAGGTGGGAGAGCTGAGCTCGTAATAAAACTAGGTGGGTGCCAGAAAATGGCAATTTAAGTAACAAAATTTCTATGGAACTGAAAGCTGGCCAAGCACTACCTTCACATATGGTTTCTCTTTTGATCTTCCCCATGTCTCGTTTTCTTATTATTTTTATGATTACTATTCCCCTTTTATGGATGAGAAACCAAAAGTGAAAGAGCTTAAATGACTTGCTGATCCCCAGCCAGAAAGTTTCAGAGGAAGCACTGGCATCTTTTTCCTGAACACCTTCCATCTATGAAACGCAGATTATAACAAATAGGAAAATTAGAAGGACTCAATTATCTATTCCCAGGGCCTTTCGTTTTCTCTCTGGTTTATCTTTCTGGTTCTTAATTGCAAACCATAACCTTGTTGCTCAGCCCTCTTGATACTGAGGACACAGAACACTTTCAGTTGGGTCCAGAAAGCACCCCCAACTGGCTCAGGCCCATGGCTAATTCCAGGCAACTCAGCATTCCAGCAGGTGCACTTCCTGAGGAGCCCTGACCTCCAGAGTCAGCCTCCCCCTCGGTCCTCTCAAGATGACGACAGCAGCCACAGGAACCCACGCAAGGTGCCGAGCTCTTGGCTAAGCTCTTCTCATGTTTTATTGTATTTAATCCTCACATGCATGTTAGAATATTGGTTATATCATTGCCCTATTTCATGGCCAAAAGACTTGGAACTTAGGAGGTTAACTCACCTGCCCAAGGTCATGGGGTTGACGCTGCAGAGCTAGGATGTGGACCCAGATCAGTCTGTTCCCAGAGCCCACACTCTGGGCCCCTGGACAGGTGCTATTTCCCTCACTGAGAAACTTAGCTCACCTGGATGTTGCCTTCCTCTCCAACTGAGTGTTGGGCATCAACTTCATGTAAGAGAATACCAAAAATATACCAAACAGGGCACACCCGCATTCCTTGTTTGTCACTTCTGCTGCCGTCAGCCAAAAAGGGAGATTTCTCCTTCTAGAATTGAATCCTTTTTTCTTAATCAATGCTATTTCTCTACGTAGACATTTATACTATCTTAATTTCTCAAGCCTTCCTCCACATGTTCTTAGTCATAATTCATTTTGACTTTAGTTTTTCCTTTCCTCTACCACATGCCTACTTTTCTTCTGAAATTCATTTATATCCCAGAATGGAATTCCAAGCTGATACTAACCTATTGCTGTATATTTTATGAATCATTTTTTATAATGTCCTTAAGTTAATATAGGGCTATATAGAGAGAATATGCACAAGAATTGCACAGAAAATGCAATTGAAGGCAGAATTATTCCTCTAAAAATAAAACGACGGTTACTGAATTTTATGTTAGACACCGATCAAAATTCCTGATCTTAGTGACATATGACTTTAATTTTCTTGAGTTTTGTTCTCTATTCTCTATGTACATTTTTTTCTCGTCTGCCACCTATCACATTTTAGGTACTTAAAGTTTGCTAAATGATGAAGTCATAAATGGGCAGCTAGAAATTTTTTATGAAAACATTTTCCTCACAAAACACAAACTTGTTGATTAACTGGTAGGGCCAGTATATATGTATATATGTGTGTGTGTATATATATAAATGACAAAATTAACATATATGACTTTACATGTAAATTTTATAAAATCATGTAAAATGTATGAAGTCACATATAAGTGTTAGATGTTAATATACACAATGTATATGTAAAATTATATATATGAGATAAATATATGAAAATTATGTATCTATAAAATTATAAATATGATTTTATACATATATTGATTATATATATTTTAATCTCAGATATATGATTGTACATATGTATATATGATTTTAACATTTTAAACAAAGCCTGGGGTTCCCCTGTAGTCTGGAAGTCTCATCTCTGAAGGAATGGTCTGAGCATTCTATGGTCTTCTCTCCTGACACTGCCTGGGAAATTCTCCAGCTGCTAAGCTGAGAGTGGAGCCAGGAAAGGTTCAGAGGGGGCTCAGGGGGTGAGGTCTGAGCACAGCCACACAGGTATTTAATGAATTTTCCCCTTGGCACAGCAGGCCCAGTCTAAATGATTTGGCACCGTGGTCACTCGGTGAGGGCTGTGATAGTGTTCTTCATTTGTACTGTGGCTCCTAAGCTTTGATGGGCACCCCGAGACTGATCTCATTTGCACCTTACAGGAATCTGCTCAGGCATCATCAGGGGCATTATTGGCTCTGTTTTAATGAATGAGGAAGCTGATGCCTCCGTATGTAAATTATAAAGTGATTCATGATGTGGCTAGCAAACAGCAGAGATAGAGTTAGAGCCTAGTTGTTCTCTTTCCTAATTTATAGCTTTTTCCATTACATCTTGTTCTATCTTGTGTTCCCTCCAGTTGTTTAATATACCTCGCATTTCTCAACAGCAAGATAAGCAAGCTTGTTGGTACTGGACTAATTGTTTAGATAATGTTTGTGCTACCTTATTTTGAATAGTATAGGTGTGGAACATGAATGAATTCTTTTTCTTTAGATGTCATGGTTTAAAAGTCTTACCCTGGTTGGCCACCTGCTTTCAGCCTCATGTCATTTTACAGGGTTGACATATGAGCCCATCTCTCCTTATTGTCCTCTCCCCCAACCCCTTTCAGTAAATTGGGTTTATAATAGAAACACTAACTCAACATTAACTAAAGTGATACTGTCAAGTGATATGACAAGACTGCTGGGTGATGTTTTATGGTAATAGATTCTCTTTGGGCTTCTTCATTTCCAAAAGCATGAGATGGTCCCTCAGCCCTTAAAGGACAAACAGAAAATGTGGAAGCCACAGTAGAAGGAACTCTGCGGCAAGTATGTCTTCATTATATTTTCATTCCCAGCTTGCTTAAACAAACAAACAGAAAAACTCCAATCTTTTGTTAAAACAAAATACAGACAAGATGTTTTTAGAAAAAGAACCTCTCCTTAGGGAGATGAGGCCTATAAAATGAATCATAATGTTGTCCAGCCTACCCAATTTTACCTTCCTGTGGGATTGTTAGTATGGTCACACTCATATGAACCTCTTTATTTTAGCTCCTTAGTCCTAAAGTGTTATAAATCCCTTCCATGGTTTCTCTTTCCTGACTTAATGACAAAGTTTTCAAAGAAAAAAAGAAAAAGAAATAATTGCACAAAGAATGGGAAGAAATGTAAAGAGTATTACAATAGTGAGCTTTGAAAAGATTTCTGCTCCTGTCTCAGTAACTTCTAGTGCTAGAGAACTTACGGAATTCTGTGGGTACCTTGCCAGGCTTTGCTCTTTCTAAATCTGTTCTTTATGCCAGTTCCATCTTAAAACTGGGCTTTAGCATCTATTATCTGTGTGATGTGTTGAAATTTACAAAAACTCAGTTATTTAATCTGAAAAATGGGAGTAATATGAACACCTACTCCATTGGATTGTTGGAAGAATTAAGTATTTTTAAGGATTTAGCATATTGCCTTGCCTAGAATTAATACTCACTAAATATTAGCTATAATTATTATCATGTATCTTGATGGGCAAAACCAGGCTCCTAAGAATCTAATCATCTGAGATAATGCCAAAAAAGAGGATTCCAGATTCTCCACACCTCTAGGACCAACTCATTTATCTTTTGCTTTGTTCAGAGGGATGTATTCATTTCTTAGCACTCTGATGACACAATGAATGATCTCAACATTAGCTGAAGCCTCTCCCTTCTAGATGCAGAGGAATGGGAGCTTGTCTTATACATTACATATCTGCCTATATAATTCCCTAAGAAGCCAAAGGCCATAGAAGCCATGCAGAAAAGAATGCACAAATTCAATGAACAAAATTCTGATATGGGAGAAGAGGGTAAATATTATAGAGTTCAGTCCTAAAGTTATATGGCTGGATTTGTTGGCTCAAATAGCCTTGCATATTTTTATAGGCCCAAATGTTGAAGACCCAAAAGACACTGGCCAGAAAATAAAGTTGAGTCTCTACCACCTTGCAGAATTTTAGAAAAGCGCGGGGCTATGACCCACACCACTGCTATATAGATATCCAAGCTGTTGGAATCAGTCACTGTGCTTACCATGTGCACTTACTGCATGAGAGTTCTTGAGAATTATTTTTCTGGCCTAAAGTTTTTGGACATATATCATTTCTGGGCAGGAAGCAGAAAAATATTTAGAGTTCCCTAGTTCTGGTTATTTTTTTAATGAGCACTGAATAGGTTCCACTGTAGGAGACAGCTACGTTTTGAGCAGAGTGGCCTGAAATTTGAGAGTTTGGAGAATGCAGTGAGTATAATTGTTATACATCCATTCTTGGACCAAGGATCATTCTGTTTGCACATGTTAAGTCCGGGAAATAAAGGTCGGTGGTTTGTGTTAAAAACAGGGCAGATGGCTGGATTTTTCCCAGTGAGAAGATTGCTCGATCCATGAACATTTGCACCTGGTTTCCCTGATGCTTGGCTGTCTTAGAGGCTCCAGGATGACTTGATCATTCCTACTCCACAAAGATGAGTGTGCATTTGTGCACTGTCTCTTCAGTCTGGAAAAGGATTTGGATGCTTCCAGGGGATTTGCATCTAATCTGAGGACAAAATTAATTCTTTGAGCAAAATGCTGCCTAGCAGGTGTGTACAACTTTATACAGTGCAAATGGCCAAGATTCCTCTCCAAATTTTCAAGAGAAAATGTGACCGCTAAATGGAGCCACCTTTAAATGAATAAGATTAGAGATCTGTTTCCTTCTTTCCCCTACAAAGGTTCTTTACAAAGTAAAACAATATTCAAAAGGACTTTGCCTGCTCTAGGCAAGAAGAAACTCAATTCAGACAAAGCCACTGTGACCAAATTCACCTTCACAAACTGCTCTGGTCGAAACTGCACCCCAGGGGCTTGAGCCTGGAACATCCTCTCTATGCTCAGCTGCTCATGACAGCCTCTCAAAGGAGCAGGTAGTCCAGCAGGAATTATTGTTGGAGAAAAGACAACAGATTTAAGAACCAAGATTGTATAGCTTTGCAGTTCTATGCCTTTCACTGAAGCAGAGCAATGAGATTTAAGGATGGGCCCAAAGTGTGAGGTCGGTGATATAACAACTTGTCCCAGTATAAAATAAGACTGGGCATCACTCTATAATCTGTATGGGACTGCGGCTTAATTAGACTATCATAGTGGGATGGCATCTTGGAGGTGCTAGGATGAAACCCTGAATGAGCCACACTGATCTTTGATACCACAGTACTGGAGAATGGGAGTTGGGGAGGGAGGGTGGGCTGAGGACCAAGCACGGGGATTCTGGTGCCCATGCCTGCCTTGATGCCACAGAGGAGAAATCTTTTTCTGGCTAAGGTTGCCTGGCGAGTAATTGCCAGGATGGAGTGCTAAGCAAGCAGTCGCTGTGTCAGAGAATCTGACCTTGGGAAGATAATGAGACAAGGAGAATTCAGAACAGATGAAAGCCAAGAGCACCTACTTTATCTACTGACAGCCAGAGAACACCTTCATGCTCAATCAGTTCCTGCTAATGAGACAAGATGGGGCAAGATGGTAAAACAGCAGTAACAGGCAAACTTTTTTTTTCAGCTTAATGATCTATAACTTAGTTAGATAAAATTGTCTTTTAGGTCAGGCAGCAACATAATTCTGAGCATAAAAAATACAAAAGCAACACCTGAATCATTTTGGTTTAGTTTACTTTGTAAGGAGAGTGATAAGCCTGAAGGAAATAATGACACCCCCCCAACACTGACCATGCTCTTTCTTGCTGGACTCTACTAGAAGGTCAGTGTTTTAATACGGCTGTGCCATGGCCAGTGAATTCCTCAAATCATTCTCTTTTACAAATCCTGTCACTAGCTGTTTTAACGTCCAACAGGAATTTTAACATGCGCCTGACACTTTTAATTAATCAGTTCTTTAGTCTCTCTCTTCTATGCTGCAAGTTACTACATGCCTCTTGAAGATGACACTGCAATTTCCATAAAGATTTGAATGCCTATCAACAGGGCCTTTTGGGGATACCTCCCACTTTCTTTGCAGGTGCAGAAATGGTACCCAGGTCACAGGAGAAGGGGCTATTTACCGGGTGACTTTCATGTGCTTGACATTGCACTAGGCGCTATATACACAGTCTCATTTAATCTTCCCTCCAACCCTGAGTGGCAGTTCTTCTTTAGCTTCATTTATTGATGATATAAGTAAGGTCACACAGATATTATGAAAGTTCTCCAGATTTTCATGGCTAGCATTTCATCATTTATCTTTCTATTGCTAAAGCTCCTGTCCTTTTTACCACATCCTGATGCTCCTAGGCAATGTTTCAAGATAAATATACGGGAAGGAGTGAAAGGTGTAATTCAAAATCCCAAAATCATTGTCTTTAAGACATGGGAGAGCTGTTTCTGAATTTTTTTGGGGCCACACACAATGTTTTTGAAGTAGTGTGATAAGATATTAGTAAATTGTCATTGGCAATATCAGCGGTACCTCACCTGTGTCAGAAACTAAATGTGGGTTCTTGAGCATCTGAAGACAATATTCTAATCTGATGCTACTGATGTCTGCACAAGAGTTTTCCTGCCTTCTGAAGAGGAGGAAGGTTACATCATAGCCTTTATTCTCTCTACCTGCACTGCTCCTCCCCCAACACACACACACACACACACACACACACACACACACACACAGGGGAAATCAGAGGCAAGCCAAAGGCTGCTCTCAGGAGTGATAGATGAAGAGAATCAGGGTTCCCATGGATACTTGGGAAGTAGAGCTCTATCCTGCATGGATTCTTCCCTAAGACATGAGCCGGGTCTCACCTCTGCAAACCTCAGAGAGACCAAGCCATTGCAAGCAGTTAGTGGTTTCTCTATGTCTATAAAAATATATGATCTGAGGAAATGCTTCTGGTGATGGCAAAGTGGATGCTTTCCCAGTGTGGCTCATGCTGACTCTGCTTAGGGGTCTTACAAGTTCAGTTTTCATTATAAAATAACACCACGATATAGCCTTGAGGACCATGTTGGAGCCACCATTTGCTCGTTTTTCCTCATTTACTTACAGATCCTACCCAAACAGTCCCTGCATGAGTAGAGGAGGTGGTAGGGTGGGAGGAAGGAAAGGGCCAGAAGGGAGAATGTTGCTTTTACAGGCTTATTTGGTACCCTGAATAAAAAAATTACTCCTCTTCCTGAAGGCACATGCCACATATCTGTACACCTCTATGACAATAATAAATCTTTGTTTTTCCTGCATCAGATTACTCATTCTGACATTTTAGGGTTTTTGTCTGTGTCTCCTTTTGTTACAATAAAATAGATTGTATTGTACAAAATCCGTAGTCATTGTAGAAAAATGGAAAATACACATACGCAAAAGGAAAACTATTTAACTATAGTTACACTTCTAATAATAATCACTGTTAAAATTTGTTGTATGGGCTTCCATTTCTGTTTCTATTCATATATATATTTTACCCCCACACACAAACAAAATAAAACAATAGCTAAAGTTCTTTTTTGGAAACTAGCTTCTGCCGTTTAACTATATATGTAAACATCTCCCATATCAGTAAATATATTTCCACATCAAAAATCCTACATGACATTCCGCAGTATGGACGTAGCATACTTTGTTTAATCAGCTATTGAATTTTTAGGCTATTTGTAAATTTCTGATATTTTTCAATAAGCTAGAGTTTACATTTTTATATAGCTATCTTTTAATGCTTGTCCAAATAATTCCTTAGAATAAATGTCTTTAAATGGAATTTCTGGGTCAAAGGGCATGCACTTTCAAAAGCAATTTCCATTTTTCTTGGAAAATTAGAGAAAAATGGTTTTCATTTGTTATTTTAATTTGCAAATCCTGGGAAGTGCTACCTACATAGGCATTTGGTGCCTGCAGCAGCAGTGCCCCCTTCTTTACCTTGAAGGAATCGTCTTGGTCTAAGACATCACTCTCTATAATAGGAATACTCTAGAGGATTGTTCCCTGTACGAGACAGGGGTCCTCATGGTTGTTCTGTCCCTCACTCCCACACAAGACCTGAAGATACAGATGTACCTGGATGGCAGAGAGCTAAAGGAATGATGTAGAAGAGAAGTGCTAAATCTTACAATGGGCCAAACAAAACAAAACAAATTTAAAAACTTTGAGTGAACTGCAATTCAAGTTTAGTCAATTTATATTCCCAGTAGTTGAGAAAGCTTGAAAAGGAGATCCTGGAAAAATTAATAATCTTAAAAATCAAGACATGGAAAATTGCTTGGAGATTGGTGGTAAGAAAATTGTTTTTCTTAGTTCTAAATAAAAGTGAAAAGTATATATTCTTGAAACCATATCCTGATGAAATTGCATTCTATCACTGGCAAAATACTAGAATGAATTATTAAACAGGTGATTTTTGAACTTTTGCAAGAGGATTGGTAGTCAGTAGAAGCCATTATTAAATCGTTAAAAATAAGAAATGCCACATCTTCACCATTTATGTCTGCTGGTAAAGCTATTCTGGGGTAGGTATTTCTGGGGAATGTCATAAACATTTTGCTGATTTTGACTAGGAAGTTCACTACCTCACTCACAATGACTCATGGCAATGGAAGGATGTAAGGAGCTGTCGACAAACTGAAGGGAGTGAGGAGAGCACTCATAAACAGTCTAGAAGAGGCAACAAGATCACATCAATATTTTCAAACACTTGAGGAGCTATCATTCTTGGTTATTCCAGGAGAAAGAAGTTAAGTAGAAGTTCAATGGAAGTAGATTTTGATTGGTTTAAAGGAATAACTTTTTAAACAATTCTAGCATTCTGAAAATGGCATCCAGTGACTTATGCGTGAGTTAGTTAGTTGCCATTCTATTTATTGAAATTTTATTTTCAGAGAGATTGTGGAGAATATTTCTGCATTTGGTAGGAGATTAAATGAGATAACCACTAAAGTTCTGTCCAAATTAAGATTCTATAGCTCAATGCTAATATCTTATAAATGTCATGTATCTATTATTCTATCATAGAATAGAGATAAAAGTGGTCTACATTTATTTTTATTTTCTCAAATATTGTAAATTTTATATTTTATTTTCTTCTTATAGGTGTATAATTGTTCTTTAGTATTGATAAAATGCTGTCTTTCTCTCTGACTCATTTATCTGTTTATTATAGTATTATTTTGTTTCAAATTCTTTAAACATTTTTCAGACAAAACAGAACAAAAACAGAAACAAAAATCAAGTGAACAAAAGTTGAATTCAGCAATGTGTCAGGTGAGCACCACCTGAAAGGAGAGCATAATCAGTGAACTCTGCGGCAGTTAGAACAGGACGGAGGGCCAGTGACTGGTATCCAAAATTCACAAGGTGAATGTGGAACCAAAAATCTCTCCATGGAGTTTCTAAAACTCTAGTCCAGAATGGAGACAAGTACAGGAATCAAGGGAGACAACCAAGTATCTGGTTAAGCGGCAGGGCGACGTAGGGAAGTTTAATTCTGCTGTCTGTCTTCTCGGTGCCCTTAGGATGACGATATGATATTGTCATTTGTTATTGGAAAGTAGAGCGGGGTTTGCCCTGTGGCAGCTGGACTGCTTTACTCAATCTCTAAAGATTTCATATTTCCATTGTTTTCCTCTAAACTTTGTATCTTGTGTTTACCTACCTTGAAGCATGCCTGCTCCTTAGATGGTCACTTATTTAGCCACAGTAAGTCCTTCTGTAGTTTGGTTGAAGGAAACCTAGACTTTCTGTAAATTGTAAGTAAAAAAACGTACAATTTTTACAATTGTAATGAAATCCATTTCTTCCAAATTGCTCTTTTGAGTGTTATTTCGGGAAACTCTTAACTGCTTAACTTGACGATCCTACTGCAGCATTCTCTCCAACACTATGGTAATTCAATTTTTCCTAATAGCTTTTGATGTGGTACTTTGTCTGTACTTTTCTAATGGCCTTTATAAACTACTCCATTGGTCTTCTCCCTGTCCATCTACTCACTGTCTTCTTGCCCCCTGTTCTTGGTGAGCTGAGGCTTTCTAAACAGGTTCTCTTAAAAGGTTGCAATGAAGGGACTGATGGTCTTAGTTTCTATCTTGGTTTTATCTGGGTTGTCAGTTCTGGAAAAGCCTCTTTCAGTGTTCACTTTCTAGGATTTTGCTGAAGCTCAAGCTGAGCTTGGCTCACCTTGGACCTTTACCATGGAGGAACTCCACTGGAACAAGAACCAAGAAATAGAATCTTCTTTCTACGTGTGAGTCACACCTCCCCCCAACCTCCCCGATCTTACCTGTTTAACTCTACCGCTTTACATTCTG
This sequence comes from Equus quagga, assembly GCF_021613505.1. Classification (NCBI taxonomy): domain Eukaryota; kingdom Metazoa; phylum Chordata; class Mammalia; order Perissodactyla; family Equidae; genus Equus; species Equus quagga. Next base: position 63,064,211 of record NC_060282.1, on the reverse strand, counting down.
TGCTCCCTCACCCCACTACATCCTTCCAAACCCTATAACTCTCATAATCAGAACGTAGAGGAAAAGAAGCTAAATGTGTTTCCTGCTTCAATTGCTCAAGAAAACTTTTGCGTTTGAAAATGTTATGTGGAGAATTAATGTTTTCAATCATGAGTTTCATCAGTTTGAAACAATACATTTCCACATCCCAGACCTGAACTGTGTCTAAATTTTACGCCCTGCCTTATTTATAATTAGTCTCAGAATTTAAAGAGTCTTAGCACCTAGGTGTGGATCACTAATTCCAAATTGAGAGGATATTAGGAAGTTTAGGCTTCCCATAAACTATGCCAAAGCTCTTTCCACTTTGTGTCTCTTAAGAGACATTTCTCTTAATTTTCCAATAGTTAGGAATAGAAGATATCTCTTAAACCAGTCAAAGTTGATTTTATTGCCTCCTCTTATTATCTGTGGAAGCATTTTAAAATTGTATTATAGTATTAATCAGATCATATATGTCTTTCTTTTAGACTATGGGTGTTTTCAGGGCAAAGGCTCTATTTTGCCAAACCCTGGTACATAGCAGGCCCCTAGTGAGAGTTTATTGAACAAGTGATCCAAATAATCCAATTGTGTTCCGAGTGTGTGGTAGATTAGACCCCAGGATGGGAGGCAGAGATCTATGCTACAGACGTGATGCTGCCAGTAAGTAGCTATATAATTCTATCAGTTTCTCTACTTGTATAATAAAGGAGCTGGAGGAGCTGTTCTCTTCTAGACCAAGTCTACAGCCTATTTTTCTTAGTGACATTTAAAGTCATTTCCCAATCACCTGTGATAAATGACTCTTGAACAAAGAAAAAGGACAGGTAGGAGGAGGCAAGGCTGAGAAATGGGGCAGTGGGCAATGCCCAAATCCTAATCCTTGCTTTTATAATTAAGCAGATGACTTTGCCCTCACCTCAAGTTTTCATTTCCTAATCACTTAGATAAACTTTTAAAAGATCTTATTTTTTATTCTTTGAGTATCTGTCACTAATGTCAGGGGAAGGTGGCTCAGAGTCGTGCTGGGTGGCCAACAGAAAGCAGCTAGGTGAAGATTAGAATGTGACCACTATTCAGACATTGATTTCTAAGCCTTTGTTTCAGTAAAGTGATTTTAGCCACCTGGATAAGAGCTATTTTTTAAAATCCCTCTTTGTAATTGCACCTTCTTATGGGCATGATGGATGGTCAGGATGACAGGCAACATCTGCCCCTGACGGCATGTTATGTTGTCCTGCAGAGAGGCAGTGTGGCCCAGTGGACCTCTCAGGGTGGGGTGAGGCAGAGAGAACAAGTTCTAACCCCAGCTCTGTCCTTCAAACTTGTGGGATGACCTTATGGAAGACACTTTACTAATCTGTAGCTCTGTTTTTTATCATCAATAAACATGGAGGAAATAACAACTTTTCAGCCTTTAGTGGAGGACTAGCTAATAAATCATTGGAAAGTGCTTGGCAATAAAATGCTCTGCAGAAGAGCGGAAGACTAACAGCATGCAAATGCACTAGAAATTGCATTTGTCCAGGAAGAGTAAACTTTGCTCAAACCTGCATGAGGAGAAATGAACATATTCTCAGCAGAATAACTTTGAAATGATGCAAAAGTTTTACTTGATCTGCCTAGCTCCCTGGACAAAATGGGCTGGCCGGGGATAGGTCTCAGCATAGCTTGAATTGAAGAATGCGGTTCCTAATGTAGCGTATGTGTCTTACTGGAGTTCTAATTCTGCAGAAAAAGAAGAGAGTCTGAACTGGGATGCCAGTTCCAAAGAGTCAATCTAGTGCCAGGGGGCGACTAGTTTGGGAGGGAACAGAAGAAAGGAGGCCTTTGAAGGAGAGAGCATCCAGTTACAGTAATCTTTTTTTGTGTAATCATCCTTGTGCTCACACGTCTATGCCTTGAAGGCTAAAGCCAAAGCTTCTCAGACTGAAACAACTGCCACTTCAATAGTAGTTTTTAAATTCAGTTAGTGACCCTACCTTGAACTTTGATGTTTAAATGTCTCTCTACCCTAGTACAAGATTACTTCCTCTTCTGCCCACTTCTCCACTGTAAATCCCATCCATCCTTCAAGCCTCCCTCCTTTTGTAGTTTCTCCCAACTACGACTCTTTACCATTGTTGACTTTTGACTCCAAAGGACCTCCTTTTTTGGCCTTAGCTCATCTTGCTAATCTTGACTGCATCTAGCACATATAGCACCTTTGTGCAAATTACTTAAAGCCTCCCCACCCAGGGGATGAATAAATTACCAAAAACTCCACCAGCTCTGCTTCAGCCCCTTTCTTTCCCTGCCCCCCCCCCCCCCTTCCTCTCCTTGGCTCGTCCCATCCACATTTTCAGTGCACAAACTGCTATGTTCTATGGGGGGCTCTGAGTGAATTATTTTTATCGTCTCTGGTCCCATTGATGTGTGGCTCTCCAGTGTTCTCTGGGTGCAGATGCTGATGATCATCTCGTTGCAAGTCTAGCTTTGCGAGGTGACTGGCCCGGTGCTGACCAAGCCTGATGGATTTACTTAGGAGCTTGTAGCTGCAGGGCTGTCTGGCATTAATCCCGTGTTCTTGCCATCATCCCTGTCAGCCTATGTCTCTAATCCTCACTGGTCTTTCTAGTCCTCATGATTGAACTGTGGTGTGGTTATCTTTTTATTGCCCCCAACAGTTTGCTCTCATTATAGAAACAATGCATAGTCTTGCAGAAATACTTGCAAAATAAATGGTACAAAACAGAAAATATAAGTCACACAGAGTCTCAACTCCTGGCTCATTTTGTATGACTTTCTAGACTTTTAGTGTAGAGTGCATGTGCATATACGCGCATGTGCATACACACGCATTTATCAAAAATGGGACCATCCAAAATGTGTATTTTACATGCCTATGTTTTTCATTTAATGTGACGTTCTCAGTCAAGAATGAATAGTACCTTTCATGCCTGTTATTAAATATGATTGCAAAAAGTGATTTTGAATAGTTACGTGGTGTTCCTTTATATAAATATGCTAAAATTTATTGTCAAAGCCCCAATGTTGGACATTATCGTTGTTTCCAATTTTGCACTTCGGTGGATAAATATAAACAGAAACGTATCTGCAATTTATCAGCTTCTCTCCCTTTGCCGCCCCCCGGTCCCAGTGATCACATCTGTCTCGTGCACGACTGTAGTATGGCACAGTGCTTCAGCATGGGCTAGTGTCAGAATGCTTGTTTGGATCCTGGATCTGTGTCTTAAAACTGTGGCCTTGAGGAAGTTATTTGGTCTCCATTTGCCTCAATTTCCTCATCTGTAATATGGAAGTATCACTGATAATGTACCTGCTTAAAGACGTGTTAAGAGCAACAATAAAATGATGTTTATAAGGCACTTAGAACGTTGACAAACGTGTAAGAAATTTTCAACAAATACTACTTTTTCAAGAACTCACTCATCACTTGCATCCACTCTTGCTTGAATGTGCTCCATTCTCCAGATGGTAGCTAACATTCCATCAAGACGCGTATCCAAGCAACGTTTACAAATACGCGAGTATACATTGAATATATGCAGTATAGCTTCTATCTAGATTTAAAAGGGGAGCTCAAATATACATATTGTCAAGAAGGGGTTATTCATCACCCTATGCTTTCAGAGAACAACATAAGTTATGATTTGAAGCACTTTCCTGACATTCGTTAGGCCTTTAGAAAGAAGCAGTAGAGGTGTGTTTTGTACATTTTCCAAATATTATGCCACATATCACCATAATTTGTCCCCAAATTCATCCTCACCTCAAACAGAAGTTTCCTGATGAGGTCATTAGGAGTCAGTAGTGATTCACTGAGAACTTTGTGGGAGAAAGCAGCCCAGATTTATTTGATAAATTCTTCAGAACATTAATTTCACATCTTGTTCTCTAAAATATGTTCTCTTTGATGGTGATAATTATTGCGGATGTTAGTGAAGCTGAGTTTGAATCATTTAAGACCTCATCATTCACAAATAATGCCCAGTGGAGCTTATTTCTGAGATTGAAGATTAGGCAGTAATTCAAATAATGAAGTCTTGTTTTATTTCAAGAAAATCAACAACCAAGTAAACAGCTTGGACTATATGCAAATGATTAAGTGTAGGTATTCTGTAAAGGGGAACATTCTCTCACTCAGTTAAGAGGGGCCATTATGGAAGCATATGGAAGGGTTTATAAAGGTGTGCTCCTTTGAAGAAAGACTTGTTTGGGATTAGTGGGGTCAGGGGAGAAGTTTGAGTCAAATTATAAAATGTGTCAGCAATGATAAGTCTGTGAAATTAGTCAAACTAAAGGGCATGTATAATTGCCAATTATTACTGAGGGATTGACCCTGATTCATATTTTAAACAAAGCCTCTTCCATCAGGAGTGATTTTTGTCTAACTTTTGGCAAGTTTCTTTCCAATAACCTTTATCTCTTGTAGGATTATGATATTCTTTGGGTTGCGAAGAGTTGACAATTTTCTAAAAACAAATAAAACTGTTAGAAAAATAGGGCAATTATGAAGATTAAGCAAGGTCCATAATATTTTACTTTTTGTCAGGAGCTGTAGGTGTGTTGGCAAGGAATAGGAATCATATTTCTAGGAAGAAAAATTCAGGGAAAGTCTATAAGCTTGTAGCCAGATATGAATGTTCAGCCTTATTTTCACATAAAAACTTTTTCCTCCTTTCTTTGCTACACTAGAAGGCATTGACGTTTAAATCCCCCAAAACTTTGAGGAAGAGAACCGGTTTTAGGTAGATTGGGAGCTTTCGATTAAAGGGCCATCAAAGCCTGTTGGGAAAGAATAAAGGTGTGGTTGTGTTGGGCAACAGAAGACTGAGAGAAAAAAGGGGATTAGGTAGAACAGACACAATGTCTTAGGGAAGCAGTGACGAGAACAGGGTTTTACCTTTACCTCCCAGACTAAAGAGCTTTCCCCGGAATTGAGAGAAAGACAGTGATAGAGAGAAGCCTGTGAATCTCTGGTCCTGGGAGCACTGAGACCGTGATTCCCGTAGCACCAGTCCAGAGGCAGGAGTTGTGAGAGAGGAGAAAGAGTTGGAGGGTACAGCTGGGTCAGTTAGGCCACAGTCTTTGCAAAGATTCTTTGAGATCCGAGTGACGAGAAAGTACAGAGCCCATTCTGACTGCGTGAGGTGATACCTCATTGTAGTTCTGATTTGCCTTTCCCTATAATTACTGATATTGAACATTTTTTCATGTGCCTGTTGACCACCTGTGTATCTTCTTTGGGAAAATGTCTGTTCATATCCTCTGTCCATTTTGTCATCAGGTTGTTTGTTTTTTTGTTGTTGAGTTATATGAGTTCTTTGTGTATTTTGGAGATTAACTCCTTTTTGGATATATGACTTGTAAATATTTTCTCCCAGTTGGTGGGCTGTCTTTTCGTTTTGTTGATGCTTTCCTTTGCCTTGCAGAAGCTTTTTAGGTTGATTTATATAACGTTATAAACCAATGTGACCTCAGTAAAACAAAATAAAAAGAAAGTGCAGAGCCTTGCCAAGCTTTCAGCAGAGTTTACATCATCTGCACCAGGGACTTTGTCAGTGCTCCCTTCTCTCAGGGTCCAATGAGGAGTTCAGCTCACTAACACCCAGGGTCTTACCAGGGTGCTTTGCTTGACTCACTATGGACAGCTCTCTCTCAAACTAGGGAACCATAAGCCCAAGAAAAGGTGGGTGGATCCTGGACACATAGAGTCAGGATGGGGTCTGGAGGGTACAGAAGCCTTTTCCTTTGAATTTAGTGAGGCTGAGTTGAACTAGCTTAGATCCCCTAAGTTGGAAAAGTGCTTAGTGACATCCCACCAAAAGCAGAGGAACCCCAACTGTAGGAATGTCTCAAAAAGCCTGAGATAGGTATGGACCGCTTCTTCAAGTCACTTGGATATCTCTCAAGTTCACTAACTCTTAAGACCTGAAAAAGTGACATTTCTCAAATGATGAATAAAGATGAAAATCTCGTGATTGCATTGCAGTGAGGCAGGCTTTCTCCCAAAGCACCAGCTGTGACTCTGTCCTTGTGCAAACCTCTTTTGAGCATCTACACTAAAAAGGTATAACTAGGGAACGGAGACATAAGTATAAACAAAACCCACCTTGGTCTGACTTGTGGCTCCATTTACTCTAGTTCTTAACCCTCCTTCCACCACCCATCAGCTTGGGACTTGCCTAAGGCTTGCAGTAGTGACATCTTCTAATCCATGCGCTTCCATATAGCTGCATTTTGGTGAGATCACATGTAAGCTTTCTAGACATAATGTTTCTTTTACCTGTAGCAGAAACAGGGTGGGTGAGCTTATAAAGACCCCTCAGAAACACCTGACTGAGCTTCCTGCAGCTATATCAGGTAACCAAAATGACAAGCTTAGGTCAGTGGATGTCTCTGTGAATAATAAGAAGTAAAAATACACTGACACAACATACTCAGAATTTGGGGTATTCTACAGGGCAACTGATCTGGTCTCCTTAATAAGGCAATGTCATGAAAAGGGAGGGGGCATTTATAAATTTAAAATGACTTAAAAAACATAAGAGACAAATGCAATGTGAGGACCTTTTTCTGATGTTGATCTGAACAAACCAGTTGTAAAGAGACAGTTGTAGGACAATCAGAGGGTTTGAATATGGTTTAATATTGGATGATAATAGGGAATTGTTAATTTTATTAATTATAGTTATGATTTTATGTTCATATAAGAAAACATCTTTTTTAAAGGAATGTTTATGGAAGTACTTATAGATAAGATGTCATGCTTAAGATTTGCTTTAAACTACTTCACTAGTTAGAAAGATGCAAATATGGAAAAATGTTTATCAGTTTTTAGTGTAGAAGATGTGTTTATACAGATTAACGCTACTATTCACTCTACTTTTACCTCTATTTTTAAATTTTCAAATAAAAAATTTAAAAATGTGCGGACTCTGATTCTCAATGCTTGTTAATGTGAAAACCCAGTGGTACACTTGATTTCTTCCATTGTTCCTGCCAAATGAATTAGTTGACAAATAAATGTTATTTCGTCTGATCCACTTTAGTGCCAGCAATATTTATTTATCCAAACATCTAGTAACCATTATTCCATTGTTCATTTATTCAACCAACCCACAGTATTTAATGCCAGATATACTCATGAACGGAATGCTCTTTCTTTTCCTCCTTCAGGTTCTGGAGCTCAGACAGTGATAATATTCTTCCCTCTGTGCTGCCATCAACCAGTTCCTCCCTTAGGTTTCCTTCTGTTCACATCAACTACAACATGGAATTTATTCCCTCGGCATATTCCTTTTGAATGGGGAAGGAAGCATGGCAAAATAAAAAAGATAATGAACGTTAGAGGTAGATCTGAATTCAATTTCTGGCTCTGCCATTAGTTGCTATGTGACCCTTGGGTACAGGCCCTATTCTCTGAGCCCCTCATTAGTAAAATAAAGGCAATGTATGCTTAGTGCCTGTTTGTGGCAGATGCTGCAGCACCCCTCCCCCAACCCGCATCCCATTGGTACTTGTGTTCTCATACATGCCAACAGCTTCTCACTGCACGTGTCTGTGACTCTGCCTGAAGGTTCTCTCTGGACATAAAGGCTTTTCTTTCTGTGCTTCAATTTCCCTTGTGTTGTCTCAAAATACTGAGGAAAGTTTTATTAAATACTTGGGATCTGAATGTATGGTTAAGTGAGAAAATGGGAAAAAGAGATCAGGAAAGAAAATATAGCAATGATCCAGAGCAAGGGGTGAAACTGCTAACTAGGATTTGGAGATATCAGTCCTTAGGAATTCTCAGAAGTATTTGGGGAAGGAGTCTAAACTTCCTACAGATATGTAAGATAGGGTTAGCATTATTTTCCTTTGGTATTGATGATCTGTAATCCTGGAAAACTTGGGGACATAGGTTACACAAAATTTCCAAAGTTAGCACATTTGTGCTAACTCAGATGATCTAGCTGTGCAAATCCCAGAACCTCCCCAGTGGATCAAGTGAGGCACAGGCAATTTTAGAAATAATGCCTCAACTATTGAAGGTGGCCAGCAACCTGAGCGACAGTGTCTAAGGGAGTACAATCTCATGGATAGGGCAGAATAAAAAGCATTTCTAGAAAGTAAAAACATTCCTAAGCAGAATACCCATGTGTCTACAGACAGTATATGTAATCTGAAACAGAATGCCAGTAAGCAACAATGTTCTTCCTTTGCAAGTTGGAGATAATAATACTACCACCTCATGAAGTTGTGGTGACAATTAAATGAGTTTATATATGTGGAACACATAACAACGCTTGATGCATAGCATGTGCAGTATAAACTTTGGGCAGTTACCTTCTTACCCTCCCAGCCTGCTAGGAGAGGGCTGTTGGGAAAGAAGGGACAGTTTCTCAAGGTCAGACTCTGGTCCCAACAAGGGACTGAGACATTTATCAAGAACAGAGGTGGAAATCCCAGTGGGTAAACTGGGTAAAATAGCCAGGGTTAGGAGAAAATCTGTAACACAGGGACCCTACGATTCCCAACTATATGGCAGTTCCGTGAGGACAGGCACTATGTCTTCAGGACTTTATCTTTAGCACCTAGTACAGAGTCTGGCACATGGTGGGTACTCAGTAATTGTTTCTTGAATGAACGAATGACTGAATGAAATAAAAATGTAGTTACAACGGATCCTACACTAACATAGTAAAATATTTCCAAACCTTATTCCTAGTATATCTACTTCAACCTCTCAGGCTTGTTTGGAGGATTACTGCTAAATCTTACAGTTTTAAAGGCATCACTGCCTCCGGGTGACAGGACTGGTGGAAGTTACAGAAAACAAAAGTTCTCTCCTTTCTGACTTTCTTGCATGTCACCACTGTTTAGGGTTTCGGAAATCTCTGTTATAAATCTTATTGAGGAAAAAGTTTTCTATTTCTCTTCTCTGAAATCAGCTGGCTCAACCCCGTTTGAATTAGATGCCACACTGAGCTGCTCAAAGTAGCCTTGGCTTGTTTGTTTTTGGTTTGGCACTGCTTCTGGTACACCCAGAAAAATCTCTTTACATATATGGATATATCCGATTGTCTTCTAAGTCACCTTTTCTATAAAGAGTGGAGAGAGTGCATGCATTTGGGTTCCCCAAATTTGGCACATTTTTATTCTTTTCCCAGCCCTCAATGCCCTTCTCTCAGCACTGTGTCATTTCTGTTCCATGGGAACAGACCCATCAGCCAAGACTAGTTGGAATAGAAAGAGAACCAGGCAGAGGAGGGGTGCTCAGTCTGTCTCCAGGGAATTTGGAACTGGGACTTAGATATGCTCTGTAAAATCTCTGAAAGTCACTCAGAAGTGAAGAGATGTAAACTTGGGAATTAAGAGATGGCTGTGTTGAGTGTGTGTGTGTTTGTACACACACACACAGAGGCACAAGTTTCTTGGGCTTCTATCAGCATTTGAGCTCTTGGTTCCATACTTTCACATCCTTTAAAGAATTTTACATTTTTACTTAAACTAGTTAGAGGTTTGTTTTTGTTGCTTGCAACTAAGTGAGATTTGCCTAAGTTGCTCTCTGAAGTGCTAACATTGAAAACACATTTCTTGCTCTTCTTGATGAGACCTGACTTCTCCCTGGGAAGCTTTCCTAACCTTCACTTCTCCCTAAAATGGAGAGTACTGCATTTCCCGTTACTATGACCTTATCCACGCCATACCTCTTCTAAGTCCTTTTCTTTTCTTTTTTTATTGATGTCACAATAGTTTATAATAGCATTGTGAAATTTCACTTGTACATTATTATCTGTCAGTCACCATATATATGAGCCCCTTTACCCCTTATGCCCACCTCCCAGCCCCCTTCCCCTCTGGTGACCACTAATCTGTTCTCTTTGACCATGTATTTGTTTATCTTCAACATATGAGTGAAATCATACGGTGTTTGTCCTTCTCTGTCTGGCTCATTTCACTTAATGTAATACCCTCAAGGTCCACCCATGTTGTTGTGAATGGCACAGTTTTGTCTTTTTTATGGCTGAGTAGTATTCTGTTGTATATATATATATACTACATCTGCTTTACCATTCATCAGTTTATGGGCACTTGTGTTTCTTCCATGTCTTAGCTATTGTGAATAATGCTGCAAGGAACATAGGGGTGCATAAGTCTCTTTAAATTGTTGATTTCAGGTTCTTTGGATAAATAACCAGTAGTGGAATAGCCAGGTCGTATGGTATTTCTATTTTTAATTTTTTGAGAAATCTCCATACTGTTTTCCATAGTGGCTGCACCAGTTTGCATTCTCACCAGCAGTATATGAGGATTCCCTTTTCTCCACATCCTCTCCAACGTTTGCTGTTTTTTGTCTTGGTGATTATAGCCATTCTGACAGGTGTAAGGTGATATCTCATTGTAGTTTTGATTTGCATTCCCCTGTTGATTAGTGATGTTGAACATCTTTTCATGTGCCTGTTGGCCATCTGTATATCTTCTTTGGAAAAATGTCTGTTCATATCCTCTGCCCACTTTTTGATTGGGTTTTTTTTTTCTTGTTGTTGAGTTGTATAAGTTCTGTATACATTTTGGAGATTAATCCCTTGTTTGATATATGATTTGCAAATATTTTCTCCAAGTTAGTTTGTTGTCTTTTCATTTCACTCCTGGTTTCCTTTGCCTTGCAGAAACTCTTTAGTCTGATCAAGTCCCATTTGTTTATTTTTTCTTTTGTTTCCCTTGCCCAAGTAGATATGATATTATAAAAGATCCTTCTAAGACCAATGTCAAAGAGTGTACTGTCTATATTCTCTTCTAGGAGTTTTATGGTTTCAGGTCTTACCTTCACATCTTTAATTCATTTTGAGTTAATTTTTGTGTATGGAGAAAGATAAGGGACTACCTTCATTCTTTTGCATGTGGCTGTCCAGTTTTCCCAACATTGTTGGGAAGAGATTTTCCTTTCTCCATTGTCTGTTCTTGGCTCCTTTGTCTAAGATTAGCTGTCTGTAGATGTGTGGTTTTTATTTCTGGGCCTTCAATTCTGTTCCACTGGTTTGTGTGTCTGTTTTGTAGCCGTACCATGCTGTTTTGATTACTATGGCTTTGTAGTATATTTTGAAGTCAGAGATTGTGATGCCTCCAGCTTTGGTCTTTTTTCTCAGGATTGCTTTGGCTATTCAGGGTCTTTTGTTACCACATATGAATTTTAGGATTCTTTGTTCTATTTCCATGATGAATGTCATTGGGATTCTGATTGGGATTGCATTGACTCTATAGATTGCTTTAGGTAGTATGGACATTTTAACTACGTTTATTCTTCCAATCCATGTGCATTGAATATTTTTCCATTTCTTTATGCCATCATCAATTTCTTCCAATAGTGTCTTATAGTTTTCAGTGGATAGGTCTGTCATCTCCTTTGTTAAATTTATTCCTAGTTAATTTATTCTTTTTGTTGCAATTGTAAATGGGATTGTATTCTTGAGTTCTCTTTCTGTTAGTTTGTTATTAGAGTATAGAAACGAAACTGATTTTTGTAAGTTGATTTTGTACCCTGCAACTTTGCTGTAGTTGTTGATTATTTTTAATAGTTTTCTAATGGATTCTTTAGGGTTTTCTGTATATAAAATCATGTCATCTGCAAACAGTGAAAGTTTCACTTCTTCCCTGCCAATTTGGGTACATTTTATTTCCTTTTCTTGCCTAATTGCTCTGGCACAAACCATGAATATGGTTGAACATTGGTTGAATGAGTATGGTTGAATACTGTGTTGAATAAGAGTGACAAGAGTTGGCACACTTGTCTTGCTCCTGTTCTTAGAGGGATGGCTTTCAGTTTTCCCCCATTGAGTATGATGTTGGCTGTGGCTTTGTCATGTATGGCCTTTATTATGTTGAGGCACTTTCCTTCTATACCCATTTTATTGAGACCTCTTATAAATGGATTTTAGGTCTCGTCAAATGCTTTCTCAGCATCTGTTGAGATGATCATGTGGTTTTTATTCCTCATTTTGTTAATGTGGTGTATCATATTGACTGATTTGTAGGTGTTGAACCATCCTGTGTCCCTGGTATAAATCCCACTTAATCATGGTGTGTGAGCCTTTTGATGTATTGCTGTTTGCCAATATTTTGTTGAGGACTTTTGCATCTATCTTTATCAGCGATATCGGCCAGTAATTTTCCATCTTTGTGTTGTCCTCTCGCTTTGGGATGAGGGTGATGTTGGCCTCATAAAATGTGTTAGGAAATGTTCCATCTTCTTCGGTTTTTTGGAATAGTTTGAGGAGGTTAGCTACTAAATCTTCTTTGAATGTTTGGTAGAATTCTGAGAAGTCATCTGGTCCTGGACTTTTACTTTTTGATTACTGTTTCAATCTCTTCTAATTGGTCTATTCAGATTCTCTATTTCTTCTTGGTTCAGTTTTGGGAGGTTGTATGAGTCTAAGAATTCATCTATTTCTTCTAGTTTATCCAATTTGTTGGCATATTGTTTTTCTTAGTATTCTTTTATAACCCTTGTATTTCTGTCGTATCTGTTGTAATTTCTCCTCTTTCATTTCTAATTATATTTATTTGAGCCTTCTCTCTTCTTTCCTTACTGAATCTGACTAAGGGTTTGTCAATTTTGTTTATCTTCTCCAAGAACCAACTCTTAGTTTCATTGATCCTTTCTACTTTTTTTTTGTTTGGTTTCTATTTCCTTTATTTCTGCTCTAATTTTTATTATTTCCCTTCTTCTACTGACTTTGGGCTTTGTTTTTCTTTTTCTGGTTCTCTTAGGTGTAGTTTAAGATTGCTTATTTGAGATTTTTCTTGTTTGTTAAAGTGGGCCTGTATTGCTATGAATTTTCCTTTTAGGACCGCTTTCACTGCATCCTATATGAGTTGATATGGTATGTTTTCATTTTCATTTTTCTCCAGATATTCTTTGATTCCTCCTTTAATTTCTTCAATGATCCATTGGTTGTTCAGTAGGATGTTGTTTAGTCGCCACATGTTTGTCACTTTCCCAGCCTTTTTCCTTGTGGTTGATTTCCAGTTTCAAAGCATTATTGTTGGAAAAGATGCTTGATATGATTTCAATCTCTTTAAATTTATTGAGGCTTGCCTTGTTTCCCAAGATATGGTTTATCTTTGAGACTGTTCCATTTGCACTTGAGAATATTTTGCTGATTTTGGATGGAGTATCCTATATATATTAAGTCCATCTGGTCTAGTTTTTGATTTAGTTCTGCTATTTTCTTGTTGACTCTCCGTCTGGTTGATCTATCCATTGATGACAGTGGGAAGTTAAGGTCCCCTACTATTATTGTATTGCTGTTAATGTCTCATTTTAGGTCAATTAATAGTTACTTTATGTACTTTGGTGCTCCTGTGTTAGGTGCATATATATTTATAAGTGTTATGCCTTCTTGGTGCAGTGTTCCATTTATCATTATATCCTGCCCCTCTTTGTCTCATTGTCTTTTTTATCTTGATGTCTACTTTGTCTAATATAAGTATGGTACTACCTGCTTTCTTTTGTTTGCCATTAACTTCGAGTATCACCTTCCATCCCTTCACTCTGAGCCTGTGTTTGTCTTTAGAGCTGAGATGTGTTTCCTGGAGGCAGAAAATTATTGGGTCTTGCTTTTTAATCCATCCAGCCACTCTGTGTCTTTTGATTGGGGATTTCAATCCATTTACATTTAGAGTGATTATTGATATATGAGGGCTTAATGCTGCCATTTTATCACTTTTTTTCCAGTTGTTTTATATTTTCCTTGTTTCTTATCCCATGTATTTCAGATTGCCAATTCACTTTTCTGTTTCTCTATGATGGTTTTCTCAGCTTTCTTTTTATTTATCATTTGTGTCTCTGTTCTGATTTTTTGTTTAGTGGTTACCATGAGGTTTGTAGAAAAGATCTAATAGAGGGTAGAGTCCATTTTCTGATAGCCTCTTATTCCCTTAGTTCCATCCCTTTCCTCTTCCACTTCTTAGCTGTTGTTACAACTTATTCTGTTATGTGTTGTGAATTTGTGGTTAAAATGAAGTGATTATATTTATTTTTGATGTTTTCCTTCCCTTTATCTTTAGAGTTATAATTAAGTGTTTGCTAATCTGTTCTATAGAGAGCTGCACTTTTCTTATTTTGTCTGCCTATATATCTCCTTGCTCAAAGCTTTGTAAACCATTTCTTATTTTTTTTCAGGTATGAGGGCATTCTTGATCAAATCTTGTTTGGGGGGTTCTTGTGGTGATGAACTCCTTCAGCTTTTGTTTATCTGGGAACGTTTTTATTTCTCATCATATCAGAAGGATAGTTTCACTGGATATAGTATTCTTGGCTGAAAGTTTTTGTCTTTCAGAGCTTTAAATATATCATTCCACTCTCTCTTATCTTGTAAGATTTCTGCTGAGAAATCCACTGAAAGCCTGATGGTGGTTCCTTTGTAGGTTATTTTCTTCTGCCTTGCTGCCCTTAATATTTTTTCTTTGTCATTGAGTTTTGTCAGCTTTACTAATCTATGCCTTGGAGAAGGTCTTTTTGCATTGATGTAATTAGGAGTTCTATTGACTTCATGTACATGTTATTCCAGCTCCTTCTCCAGGTTTTGGAAGTCCTTAGCAATTATTTATTTGAATAAGCTCTCTGCCCCTTTCTCCTTCTCTTCTTCCTCTGGAATACCTATAATCCTTATGTTGCATTTCCTAATTGAGTTAGATATTTCTTGGAGAATTTCTTCATTTATTTTTAGTCTTAGCTCTCTCTCCTCCTCCATCTGAAGCATTTCTGTGTTCCTATCCCTTAGATTGCTAATTCTATCCTCCATAACATCAATTCTGTTATTTAAGGACTACAGATTTTTCTTTATCTCATCCATTGTGCTTTTCATCTCCAACATTTCTGTTTGTTTTTGCTTTATGATTTTGATCTCTTCTGTGAAGAATTTTCTGTTCTTTAATTTCATTCCTGATTTAATTGAACTGTCTTTCTGAATTCTCTTATAACTCATTGAGTTTTTTTATGATGGCTGTTTTGAATTCTCTGACATTTAGATTGTATATTTCTGTGCCTTCTGGACTGATTTATGAGTGTTTGTCTTTTTCCTTCTGGTCTGGAGTTTTAATATATTTCTTCATACCATTTGATGGAGTGGATTTGTACTGTCACATAGTGATAGTATCTGGTCATATGTTCTCCCTGCCACCACTGGGGGTAGGGTGCAAGGCACTTGTAATCTGAGGCTGCTGTGATCCCTGTCAGCTGTGCCTGTCTGAGCCTCAGCCCCTCATTGGGATCCCAGCAGCCCTGTGGGATCACCTACCAAATAGGAAAGCAATCACCTGGGGACACAGGGCTGCTGCCACCTGCTCCCACAGTACCCCCCAAGTTGTGCTCCCCTCTCTGGGGCCACAGAAGTACTATGGGCATTTGAGGCAGCCTGGAGCTCATTCACCTAGGCTTGCAGCTCCACTGAGGTCTGCTTCTAGGTTTCAGAAGCCTTTGTCCTTGGTGGATGGGGCCTCCCCACTGGGTCTAAGCCTGAGCTGCTCTGTGTGGACCACACGGCCCTGTGGAATCTCCCACCAGATGGGAAAGCTATCACATGGGAGCTCAGCACTGCTGTCACCTGTTTCTGCAGCTGCACCAAGGTGCACTCCCATCCTTGGGGCCACAGCTGTGCTATGGGTCCTCCAGCTAGGAGAGCAGTTTCACACATGCACTGGGCTACCTGGGGCCTGGAGAATGCTAACCTATCTCCACCACCTCCCTGGGGGGTTAGTCCATCCACCTTCAGATGTCTAGCTGTGTGAGTCTCTCAGGCATCCTGATGTTCTGTGTGGGTATCCTCCACTGATCAATGAATGCCCATTTAGCTGTAGTTTGATAGGGGAGACACAAAGGGAACAGGTCACTCTGCCATGTTGCTTATGTCACTCTTGTAAGTCCTTTTCTCTTTCCTGATCTGATTCATTTGGTGTCTTTCAATACATGTTCAATGTATGTATTAACAATCTACTTCCAACCTTAATTGAAGCTCTTGGCTTCACCTAGTATTATTATTCAACAAATATTAGGGTCCCATGACACTGGTGGCATTTGCTACTGTCTAAGAAACGTTCCTGCCAGCTGGAAATTTTTTTCTTCCTCCAAGCCCTCCTGACATACTTCCTTTCTCTGTTTTGATGTGCCTCTGCTTTGAGACATTTGCTTCCTGCCATAACTAAGTGGCTATAGTGGTCTAATCTTCCACTGAAAACAATTATAACAACTGGAGAAGACAAATAATTTGAAGGCATTGGAGAGGAACCAATACAGAAAGGACACAAGGCCATAGTTTCTGAGAGGAGAGAAGCAACTGAGGTAAATGCTGCATTCACTCCAGGGTTTTATTTTTCCCCTTGAAAACATTTTCCAGTTTCAGCAGAGGGGGATTAAGTCTCATCAGAAAGTGGAAGTTCCATTGGGCTGAGCAACAGAGTTCTGAATTCAGAACTTCTAAAGCAGGTAAGCTGAAAGGGAAAAATCTTTGAGGGGAGAAAACCACAGAGAACTGAGCTAAAAAAATCTGCTCACAATTTCTGCTTGAACTATGTAAAGGGAGAATCCAAGCAACCCAAGAGAAAACAGCAACTGAAATCCTAAACTACTGAGTAGGTATTTCAGTAGCCACATAGTGCTAGAGAGGCAGAGTTGGATGTCCAATTCCTGCCCTAGTTGACTGGTTCTGGTAGACACATCGGATTTTCAGTAGAGATCTCACAAGGGCCGTGCCACAGGAATAAGGGCAAAAGTGAAATAGACCAGGCTCTAACAAAGCCAAAAACAACCCTTGACAAGATCAAGCTGATCTGTTGGTACTCTATATTCCTGCCAAAGAAAATGTAACCCTCTTTGTAGGAAGAGGACATCATTCAGCCTCTTTGTACTTTTTCTACTGGAATGTGTGGCACTTAATACAAATTATTTCTCATGCTAATAAAACAACAGGACGAAGTAATTCCATATCAAAAGAAAAAAAAGACAATAAAAATAGTCCCATCAGTGATTCAAATATTCGAGTTATTATGTAGGAATTTCAAAATAACTTTGATTAACGTGATTAAGAAAATAGAAGAGAAGATGGAGAATTACAGAAGAGACATGGAACATTTAAAAGTAAAATGAAAATTTTAAAAGTAAAATGTACAATAACTGAAATGAAGAATCTAATAAATGTTTAATTTAAAAATTAGAGCAGAACTGAGGATTAGAAAACAGAAAGTCAGGTCATCAGAAGGAAAAGGGATGAAAAACACAGTAGAGAGCAGAAAATACATATAGGATATTGCAAAAAAGATTAACAGGCATGTAATTGGAATTCCAGAATCAAAGAGAGAGAATTGTCCAGAAGTAATAGTTGAAGAAATACAAAGAAAACCACACCTAATTACATCAGACTCAGACTACTAAAAACCAAAGACAAAGACAAAGACAAAACATCTTAAAATCAGCCAGAGAATAGGAAAAACATTATTTTCAAAGGGGCAACAATAAAACTTACAGGTGACTTTTCTATAGAAATGGTGGACGCTAAGTTACTGGGCACTAAAGTAAGACAGTGAAAATGAAAAGGCCACATTATCATCTTCCATCTGGATAGTAATTTAAAGCTTATAATGAGTTTTTCACATTTGCTAACTTATCTGATCCTCCTCATAACTCTGTGCGGTAGTCAGAGAAATTGTGATTGTTTCCTATATTTCAGATTTGGTTAGTAAATTTCAGAATACCTAGGAAACTTGTCCCAGCTCACACAGAGATAGCACTCCCAGGCAACTTGTTAGGAGTTCCAGTTAAAGAGCAAATAGAAGAGAGAGTTTAAATAATCAACCTCGTTGAAAGATAATGTGGCTTTATCACAAACATGATTCCCATTTCCTCACTGGCTCTCCAAATCCTAGGTAACTGGGATTCAGCTGTATTTCCTCTTTTCACATTTGAACTCAGGACTCTCATGAGTTTGTAAATTGCTGTTTTAATAACTTGTTTTTCTGTGTTGTTTCATGTATGTTTAATGATTTGTTTCCCATCCAGCCGATTGTCGCTCCCTTTGGTACTGATGCTTCTGCTTTACAGTCCTGCTGTTTTCAGAAAATACCTTTTATTTTTTCCTATTTACAAAATAATTCATGTTCATTACAGCAATTTAATCCATAATCTCACTCCCTAGAAATAGCCATTGTTAATATTTGATTTATATCATTTTAGTCTTTTTTTCTGTCTGCATTAATGTATATTTTCTTACAAAATTTTGATCATATTTTTAGTAATCCAATTTTTTCTTAAAAGTATATGAATATTTTCCTATGTTATCAACTATTGTCATACATATTATTTTAATAATATTAATGATAAAGAAAATTGCATCATTTTTTATCTCTCTTATTGGACATTTTTAGTTTTTTTCCCCAATTTTTGCTAATAAATAGATAATGAACACCTTTATACACAAATCCTTAAATCTTTAAATAGATGAATGATTATTTCTTCAGGATAAATTCATAGAAGTAGAATTTCTGAGTGAGCAATATCTTAGTCACCTTAGGCTGCTATAACAAAGTACCACAGACTGGGTGCCTTATAAACAGCAGAAATTTATTTCTCACAGTTCTCGAGGCTGGAAATCTGAGATCAGGGTTCTGGTGAGAACCCTTTTCTAGGTGCAGACTGCCAACTTTCCCTTGTACCTTCACATGGCAGAAAAAAGAGCCAGCTTGGTCTTTGGCTTCTTCTTATAAAGGCACTAATCCCACTCATGAGGATTCCATTCTCATGACCTAATCACCCCCCAAAGGCGACACCTGCAAGAGCCCTCATGTTGGGAATTAGGTTTCACCGTGAGAATTTGGGGGGTGGAGGGAGGAACAACGTTCAGTCCGTAACAAGCAAGTGGGCAATTCTTAAAAAAACATTTTCATACAGTTTGCTGGATGGGCCTTCAGAAAGGTGGTACCAGTTTACAATGCCAGCTAGTTTTTTTTTGTCATTTGTTTCCTTGCTTTTTAAGTTCTTGCCCTGATTTTTTTCTCATTGCACAGCTCTACACTGATTTTCATTATTTTTTCCGTAAAATAATCAGATGAGAAAAGCGAAGTGATACTCAAAGAATACATTTAAAAACTCCTCCTCCTTTTGAATGTCTCTGTGAGAGCTTTATAGAGAATCAGACATTTTCAGGCTCCATTACCACAGTCCGAGTTTCAACGTTCCAGGGTCAGGTCTTGGTGATCATGTGAATGCAGAGCACAATACACTCCAAAGATGTATTTTTCCTTCCTGGGGTTTTCCCACACATCTCCCACAGGTCAAAAGCTGCAGTTCTCGCAAGTTGCCACTAAGTGTCAGGCAGGGAATAGTCAATCGCACAGGTTTTGCTATTTTTTCAGACTTGCAGCCTCATGGCAATGTTCGATAAGAAAGCACATCAAGTAAGCACACGGTGAACTTTCTGATCTGCTCTTCTTTAGACTCTGAGAAGAAAACAATAATCTGGTGCTCTTCTCTCAAAATTGAAAAAAAATCATCTTTCTATTCACAAAAATGTCTTTCTTAAGCTTCTTTTCTCCTTGTTCAGTTACTTGGTGTTTTAACCACTTTTCAGTGATGAATCTTCATTGTGGTGTTTATGTTTACAAGAAACATGCCACAAAACATCCCTGGATGAATGCAAATCAAGCCGAAACACTCCAATTTAATAAACTGTCTAAAAATAAAATACCCATTCAACTCCAACTATAGATTTGAAAGGACTAAACTAAAAATTTTCCCCTCATCACCACCCAGGGTTTTCCTACCAGATCATGTCAAAAAGATAGGCCTGTCAGGCGGTCCATGAAAAAACGCAATTCAAATAAAAAAACATATGGCTTGACATAGTATTGTAGTCAACAATTTCATAAATAACTGTTTCTGGGAGATGTGAGAGCCCCCAAATTATTTCCTGCTGCTTAGAAACATTTTATACCCAGATTGTCTCCTAATTCCAGATTGGAGACCTTGACAATTATTGTGGAGAATTTATACTTGAAGAAACATCCAGAGAAATTTAAACACTTTGATCAAATAACCAAACAGCCTGTAGAGTTATTATTATTTCTATTTGACTTTACAACACATGTAGATCTATTTAAGTGTTTACTTTTGTTATGGGTTGAATTGTGTCCACCTAAAAAAGATATATTGAAGTCCTAATCCCTAGTACCTCAGAAAGTGACCTTATTTGGAAATAGGGTCATCGCAAATGTAATTATTTAAGATGAGGTCCTACTGGAATAGGATGGTCCTCTACCAGTATGACTGGTGTCCATGTAAGAAGACAGCCATGTGAAGCCAGAGCATACAAGGAGAATGCCACTTGATGATGAAGGAAGAGATTAGAGTTACACAGCTGTAAGCAAGGAATGCCAAAGATTTCCTGTAAATCTCTCAAAGCTAGGAAAAGGCAAGGAGGATTCCCCTACAGATTTTGGAGGGAGCGTGGCCCTGTTGACACCCTGATTTTGGACTTCCAGCTTCCAGAACAGTGAGATAACAAATTTCTGTTGTTTTACACCACTCGGTTTGTGGTAGTACTTTGTTAAGGCAACCCTAGAAAACTAATAACACTTTCTTTGTAACAATACAGATTCATTAAAACTACTTAAAAGTTTACCCATTTATGAGTTGGGAACTAGTTCAAGAATTTGCTAGGATTAATGATTCACCATGTATAACATACAAATAAACATATTTTCAGTATTTGACAAGTAGCACTAAAGGATATTCTTTCTGACTGTTAGCAAATTTGTTTTGTAATCATATAGCTTTGTGCTCTCATAGATTGCCATCTGAGGGGGGTAGAAATCAGTACCCCTACAGTGTGCCCCAAAGTGGTGGGATGTTCATTTGGTGTTCCTTTAGGTTGCTTGTCCACGTGCTAACATGTCTCTGAAGACAAGAAGGCCCTTCAGAAGGTCTTACAAGGCCAATTTAGAAGACTGATGTATGTAAGAAGAGCCCAGACCAAGTGCGCTGCTGGGATCCTGTCATACCATATACCATAGCTCGAGCAGAGATTTAGATTTAGAAGATGTCCCATAAATCTCTGTTAAATGCAATTTGAAAAGAAATTAATTAGGAAAATATTTCACTGAGGTAAAACACTAATGTATTCACTACATATGTATTGAGTACTATGACAATGTTTTTGGCAAAAAAAAAAAAAAAAAGCATGACACTGTTTTAGAACAACAAGAAAAAAAATAGAGAGGGAATGTGCTGGACTAGCCACACTTTGTAACTCATCCCTCTTGTTAGTAAAGTTCATATTTGCTCAATAAATAACTGGTGACTTGCTGCCTAAAATTAGTCATGAGGTGTAATTTAAGGGTGAGTTAGCACCATTATTTTACGTGGATAGAAGTTACTGATACTGTTGCATTGTTTCACAGTGTCATTGTAGTCTATGAGTTTTCAAAGTGTGGATGTTCAAGAAGAATTCCAATCACACTTCATTTTCTGAACCCCAAATTGGCTACTTCTTAACTAAAAAAAAAAAAAAAAAAAAGAGGAAAGAGTATATCCTTAACTCTGTGCTGTGCAAATGAAATAAAACTCTCAATTTTTCCCCTAGTGGAAACGTTCTACATATGAAAGATCTGGAATTCTTTCAAATAAAGGACCCATGCAAATCCAAATTATTACCCTAATCACAAAAACAGCCATTTACTGGGAGCTTACAATGTTCTGAGCACCAAGGTGAATGATGTTTCGCCGCGGCCCTATGAGGGAGGTGCTGACATGCAAAGCAAAGCATAAGAGATTAGTAACTCAGGCTGGGTCTGAGAGCTGATAAGTGAGACAGTGGGGACCAAACAGGCGTTCTGACTCCAGAGGCTGTGAGCATTTATGGTACATTTACTGTGTGCTGGAGTACTGCAGGGAACAAGGAAGAGGCCGCGTGGGGGTTGGAGCTTATGTTCTGGCACGTCTAACCATTGCAGTGTAGATCGTCATTTTCTTCTCTAGGGATTTTTCCTCTTTCATTTAGGAAGCTGTCTCTCATTACCAACGTGTCATCAGCAATTTTACTGATTTGGGTGGTTTATGCAGTTAAAATATCAGGTGCTCTGGGAGTGTAATTGTGGGCCCCTGACTGAAAAGCTGATGGCACTAAACCTTGGATCTAATCTGTTCAGACTACATACAGTTCATTCACAAAGCAAGAAGCACCATCTGACTAATGTTTTGCACATATCATTTCACTTCCAAATGTCAAGTACTATTTTTTTAAAACTGTAAAGTAGTTAACAACACACTAAAAATCCTTCAAATATGTTACAGTTGAGGTATTCACATGCACATAAGTTGTGGCTGCATCTTACTCACTTTTCGCATGTTTGACAAACATGGTTTTACTACCAAGTTGCAACTCACTAAAACTGACCTTAATTTCGAAAGGCTCCCATGCACGTTTCTCCACAATGGATCTTTGTCCAATGTACACAGAGTTACAGAATTGCTTTTTTCACAATTGGCAGGGAGGAATTCTGTTCTCGTTTAGATCACTTTTAACCCTAAACTTGCCTTCTCGCTTTCAATTCCTGTGCATTCTTTTCCAGCATGAGTTCAAATCAAACTCAGCGAGTTGACCTCTGACTCATAGAAAAACGTTTTAAATGAAACAATGCAAATTTTGTTTGTAGGAGTAACATCACTCTACAAACATTAAAGAAGGTTTTGGTTTCAGCTAAGACATATCTATATTTTTACTGGAATACCAAAAATTTGATAATTTTTGTTCTCTAAACTGACTTTGGTCCATAATTTGTCTGCCAGACACTTCTGGTGGCATTTGCCTTTCCTCATCCAGACTCGCTTCTCTCCCTGGGTCTGATGTCTCTCTCCTTTCCAAGGTGTCTTTCTAGTTGGAGATGTCCATATTAGTAATGTGATGGTCATGCATGGTCAGTGGAAAGAGACCTAGGTAGTTACATCTAAATCTGTAGAAACATGCTGGAAACCTAGATGAGTCTTCCAGAAAAGCTCAATTGTGAATGATGCCATCATCCCTTCCCCACTCTGTCCTGTTCCCATTAGCATTCCACCTGTGCTTATTTACCTGTGTTTAGAGATAGCAGCACCTGATTCTTGAAAATCTCTCCCAAATTACAGTGAAAATAGAGAAGGGAGTCAGTTTTTCACTGAAGATCATAAAAAGAGCGAGGGTTAATTAAATCATTTTGCTCTTAGCCTTACCAAATTTAGGACTAAGAACAGCCAATTTTCTAGCAATTTAGCACATTTATTCTTCCAAGTCAAAGAGCACATCTAAACTGTCTTTAATGCAAAGTTCTTAATGTAGGGCCGAGCACACTCTGGCACTTATAGCTATGACTGACTGACTGACCACCCTACAACTGTTTGTCTGAGGTTGCCAAGAAGGTTTGGCACACATGTCCTCAATTAACAGATTGGATAGTTGCTAATTATCTGGATGAGGGATTTGGCTCCCTGAGCTTGCCTTTTCCTGCAAACAGGAAGAAAAGATTCCACCATGGTGTTCTGAATTATTGGAATTTGTCCCCTGTGGCCTACCATGATGTCACACTGACATTTTCTCACAAGTAGTTTTTGGGGTGAATTTGGAGTTTAGAAAATTACTCTAATGGATTAAATAAATGACTTAGTCTTAAAAATGCCATAAATCTGAATGCTCTAATTATGATGCAGACTTTAGAAACGCAGTTTTTGGAAAGCGTTATTTTCAGGATATTTAATTATTTCTGTGGTGAACTACTGACAATCCATTGGGAGACTACCCATCAGGTGTGTTGTCCATGACAAGTTGTTTGTCTAAATTGGCTTCCTTTGTAACCCAATGTACTTCTGATGCCTTCTTATATCATGGTCCACCCTCATGAATAGTACAAACTCACTTGACCTGAGCACAACACAAGGAAATTTTTAGTCAAAATACAAAACATATTGCCCTTATATAAACATTATGCAAAATTAGAGATTCCTTTTGCTTTTAATTCATATTATAAATCATTTTTAAAGACATATAATTCGTTTTGTTATTAAGTAGAATGTAGTGAACATCTTACTTTGATGACCAAGAATCTTGGTGAATCCCAGAGACTTCAATCTCAACATCACTTTCATCATAGACTATCACAACCGTGTTAGAAGATAAATGACTAGACCAAATGCATGCCGATTTCAATCTTCGAAAGATTTTTCATATCATAACACACACAAAAAGAAAGTGAGACTAACAAGGGAAGCAAAACAGAAACTGCAACAACAAAGCCTAGCTAGAACATTAATTCTTAAGCCAGACTACCCGGGGTTGAAAATGGCTCTGCCACTTCCTCACCTTGTGACCAAGGGCAATTACTCCAGCCTTCTGTGCCTCAATATCCTCATCTGAAAATGGGACGATAATAATTGTGCTTCTCTCATAAGGTTGTTAAGAGAATTAAATGAGTCAAATAATGGAAAGGACTTGATGCATCATATATGCTAACATCAATAAATGTTAGCTATGGTTAATTAGGGTTTTTAAAATTTATTTAACTTTTAAACATAGTAGGTATAGCAAATTACCCAGTGTAAAGTAACTGTAATTCAAAAAAACTTTTAGAGAAACTGCCTTTTAGAAGGTTGCTAGCAGTTTCAATTTCTAGAGGTAAAAATATTATGACTTCATTTTGATAAACTCCCCAAGATGAGCCTCTGAGTCAAACAGGCAAGGCTTCCTGGAGAATACGGAGAAGCTGTGGTCTGGGCTGACACTCATTCTGCTCAGAGAGGTCGGCGGTGCAGATCATTGCCTGTGATTTTCAAGGCAGAAGAAACATGATTGTCATGAAAAATTTAAGATTTAGATAGAAATTCTGGCACCCCAGACAAGCTCAAAATCCTAGATCTGGAAAATGGTTTGGAGGCTGTTATTGTTGCCTTCTCTAGGCTCTGCAGGCTGCCTTCCGTGGTGGTGGCTGGGTGGGGGAGTGGAGGAGGGAGCAGTGATTCTGGGAAGAGGGTTGTGTCAAGGCATGGAGCGAACAAGTGGGGAACTCTGGTCCT
Source organism: Equus quagga (assembly GCF_021613505.1). NCBI lineage: Eukaryota > Metazoa > Chordata > Mammalia > Perissodactyla > Equidae > Equus > Equus quagga. The sequence goes on along the minus strand of NC_060282.1, from coordinate 63,039,112 downwards.
GACACAGATTCTAAAGTCTCTCTTGACCTAGCACCCAGAGAAATCAGTGCCCAGAGCAGTATTAGTGACTTTGAATAGACATTCATTCTAGATTTCCCTAAGTCCTCAGGTTTAAGGTAGCAACTTGTAGGGATGGAAGTGGAAATGGGACCCTTTGGTGGACCAAGTAGACAGGTGACAACAAAGGTCCAGAGAGGTTAAGTGGCTTGCTAAGTTTACTCAGGCAACCCGTAATAAAGGTAGAACCAAAGCCTGGTTTCATAACTTCTCTTCAAATGTTCTTTGAATTTCCTTCCTAGCGCTTTTAGAAATTTAGAAATTTGGTTAGAGCTATAATGGTACCTGTAACTCTTGAGAAAAGTTCAGTTAGATGCTAATGTCGCAGACCTTGTCAGTGTACTCTTCAATGGGAATCTGCATGTATATGGGTAGAAGCTACCTGATAGAGTGTAGCTTCAGATAAACAAATCAAGAACTACGCTTGACAATGTGTCGAATAGGAAATATGCTTTCGTCCACTCCTGCTCTCTAGTTATGCCACTTCTATTTCTGGGTACTGACAAGAGCAGAGGGCACCAAGGAAACTTCCTACATACTTAGCATGCCACTTGATATACAGAAGAGAGGTTTGGAACCTGTCCCCCTGTAATTAGGGGAGGCAAAGGTGTTCCCAGCATTCCTTCCTGAGTTATGGAAATGGATATCTTGAGCTTTCCCCTCCAGCAAAGACTGTCTGTTAATACCCAAACTACTTTCAGATTTATTGTGACAAGTGATACAGTATCATGTTCAAGGAAGAATTTTGGGATGCGTGCCTTGGAAACTTTTTTTTGTTGCCCATCTGTTTTGCTTGTCGCAATTCCTGTTTGTTTAAGATGTACGTGTGCCAGAAATGTGGAAAGAATGTGTGTAGCGACAAGTGCTATCGAGCCATTTTCACACTGGACTTATGGGAAGCATGTGCTGCCCATCTGTGAAGTTCTCATTTTATGCAAATTTAAAAAATATATTCTTATATCATGTTGCCTTAATGCCCAGGGGTAGATTGGAGCACACATAAGGAGGAGAGAGACGGGGAGGAAATAACCTCAAGTCCGGTGACAGGGTGGTCTTGCTATGACTAAAGGAAAGTCTGAGATGCAAATTATTTGTCAAAAAGGGGAAGGCCAAAGGGAAATTTTCTCTCCAAGAGTGTTGCATGCCGTAAAACAGTATGTCTTTAAGTAGACTGATTTTCAATCTGAATGAGATTATAAGAGCCCCTACCTCAATGGGGCTTTGAGTAGTAGAGAGAGAGAGTACATGCTTCTCTGTGCGTCTTTCCAGTCTTCTGGAACATTCTGTGATGATGGCCTCAGATATTCTCTGAGTTCTAAAGCAGAGCATTTTTAAGGACATTAGTATGTTTTCAGGTCAGCAAATATTTCTGAGGGGTTGTTCTCTCTGGAGCTTTGAGACTATAATTGGAGTCCCATTTATCTCCATATACCAACTTAGTCAATAAGCATGTTAGACTAAAGTCACCATAAATAAATGGGGAAAGAAGCTACTCTTAGGACAAAACCCTTTGGACTTAACGTGGATTAGATAAGGTACCTGAAACTCGGACTGCTTGTGGGCTGTCCTGAGACTAGGTTGGGCAAAAGGCCTGATGTGTTAAGAGGACTTGCTTCATTTGCCTCCCCACTTCAGGGTGTTGAGTGGAAACAATTCCTCATGTTTTGTGTCAGCATGCATATAACTACTTAAAATTTATCTGAATCTATTCTTAGTTTTCAAGACAACAGCACAATAAAAAGTTAAATATTAATGAAATTTTTATAGGACTAAGATAGTCAGGACTCCAAGAAACAGATGGTGGAAGGGTCTCAGAAAAGCAGGTAAAATGATGAGGTAGAGTTAGTGGCATTCTGGCTTGAACTGGTGCCCTAAACTCAGAGAAGGACTAAGCAGAAGACCAGCATGGGCTTCATGGGTGTGTGATCTGTGCAGTCCCACAAGGCTTCACGCTTAGGAGGGTCTTGAACTTGGTTTAATGCTCTGCTGTCAACACCATGAAGTTATTAATGATTTTTAACAAGGTGTCCCGCATTTTCATTTTGCACTAGACCCTGGAAATTATGTAGCTGGCCCTCTTGAAGACAAATGCAAGCAAATACTTGGAAACCCCATCAGAGCTTGAGAAGGAAGTTGAGATTGCAAGATCAAAGCTGATGAACAGTAGGGCCAAGTGTAGCCAAGGATCTGCTTCCCCCTCACTCTGTCATCAACACTCCACATCCTCCAATGTGCACTGGGAACCAGAGATTGCAGCCACAACCCTCCTATGTGAGCTTCTTGGTGCCTGTCCTCACAATCATAGATTTCTCTTAAGGTTGGATATAAGTATCCAGAACTCTGGTTAAGTTCAAGGATCCTGTATTTGAGCTTCTTAATATCTACTTCCTTTGTTACACAATGACCCAAATATAGCTTAAAGATTATTCTTTATAAAGACTCTATTAAATTCTTAGCCAAGGTCTTCTTTTACCTGTCTAGGGAGGGAGAAGCAAAAGGGTCACTTTTTTCTTTCACTTAGACTTATTCCACTTTTGTATAGTGATAAATAGGTCACTAGGTGACAACGGTGAACAGAGGGATGGCTTGAGATGGAAGTGAATATTGGGATGCAAAGGAGCAGCTGGAGGTAGCCACACTTGGCTGAATGTTTTTAATTGCTGTGCCCTGACTCTTTTATCAGCCTGCTGAGCTTGGCTTACGATGGACTTGCTACCTGAGAGTGGGTCAACTAGCCCAGTGCCTGGCACATACCAGGAGCTCAATAAACATCTGTTAAATTAATGGCATGCCCTCAAAAACTTCTTTCTTCATATTGAAGATAGGGTAAGTTACCTAGGGGTCACCTAGACACTAGGGAGCCCTAGTCATATTCAGAGCCTCTGCATCCATAAGTGAAAGTTTGCTGCCACTGTTGTTCTTATTAATCATTACTGATTTAACTCATGTGTGGTGCACACTGGAGTCACAGAGAGAGAGACACAGAGAAAGAGAGAGAGAGTCAGAATGAAAGAACAACGGTAAAGAGGAGGAAGCTCTTTTTTCATTTTTTGTACTTCTCAATAAGGCTTAGTACTTAAAAATGCATCTCTAGTAAATTCTGTGAGATCCTCCATCACTTCTTATAAGGAGCTAGTCGTGTGCCCTTCTGTTAAACACAGAGCAGAAAATGGACACAAAAGAATGGTACGTTCTTTGTTCACAGAATAAATAGCACATGTTGGTAGAAACAATTTTAGACTTCCTACAGCACAAAGTTTCTAAAGCCAAGCTCCAATTTTGTTCTACACAACTGCTTATGACCTCAGAGTGGCACCCCATTCTCTCTGTTTAAACTAGTGCCCTAGGAATAATCCTTGATTCTTTCATTTCCCCCAATTTAGTCCATCAGCAACTCCTATTGGATTTGCTTCTAAAATCTCTCAAATATGTTCACAGCTCTTTATTTTCATTCTCATATCCTGGCCCAGGCTACCATCATCTCTTGCCTGGACTTTTGAAAAGTCCTCCTAACTGATCTTGCATCCACTTTGCCCACCACCTAATCCATTTTCGACATAACAGTCACGGTGATCATAATCACCTGTGCCTGTTTTTTCCTGTGTAAAATGGGAAGAGTAATAACAGTAATAGCACTTATCTTGTAAGGGCTTCCAGTGAGGACTATATGAGACAATGAAAGTACAGCACTTCATACAGTGCCTGACACAAGTTGCTGTCGTTGTTCTACTGCAATTAAACCCTGAAACAGCCTTCCTCTTTTCATCATTGTTTCATCTCTGATCTCTTTATTATGTATAGTACAACCAGAGAAATTTTTTCTCAAATATAAATCTCATCCTGTCATTTCAAAAACCTCCCATTGTTTTCAGGATAAACTCAAATTTCTTAGCCTGCCATGCATGATTCTTTATGATCTATCCCCTGTCTACCTATCTTATCCTACATTTTGCCACAATTCCTTCTACTTGTCCCCATTCCATGCACACATACACCTGCACCTCTCAACATTTCAGCCTCACCAAACTTCTATGCCAGCTCCAAAGCGGCATGGCATGGTCTGTCAGTCTAGGTCTTTTCAAATGTTTTTTATCTGCCTGAAATGCCTTCCTCTCTTCTTTCTCCTCTCCTTTCCCTCAAAATACACCAGTGCTCCGTTCACATGGATAACTCCGCCTCAGCATTTAAGATCTCAGATAGTAAATTCCAGGTCACTTCCACCTTTCCCTGAACCCAAGGAGGCTGAATTAGATTTGCCTCTGTTGTGTTCCCATAACCTCCTTTATACACATCCAAGACAGAACTTATAAAAGGATGTGAAAATAGAAATCTTAGCTGAGGCCAAAGAAAACAGAAACAGCATCCCAAAGGGGAACTAAAACAAAATGAAATTTACAAAGAAGTAGTTGAGAAATGGTTACCTGACTTTTCAACCCCTTCACCTATATCAAAGATCCAAAAGAGTTAAGAATTAAAGATCAGAAGGATTAGGGGAACATTCCTTTGTAGGGGGTGTGCTGTAAATCCAACCTTCTCTACCTAAAGGAGGAGGGGGGAGGATGGAAGGAAGAATCGCCAACAGAAAAGTATGTCATGAAGAAGGCATGTGTACAAGTTCTAGGATCTAGATTCGAGGGTCCCATCTTGTTACTCGCTGTGTGACTGAAAAAATCACTAGGGTTTAAAAAGACAAAGTTGACTTACATCATTTCAATGGTCCTTTCAAGCTCTAACATTTGCAATTCTACAGGTTAAGTAAGGAGAAATTCATGTCAACAGCTACTCTAAACCAGAGGATTAGATGAGATAGAATAGTTTATTGATTTTTTTCATTTGGGGAGAAAGAGAAAGCTTGAGATTCATGGAAGAAAGAGGCTTTAGAACTGACTCTTCAATTCTGAATATATACCAATTTGAGCCTAGCTACTTTGCATGCTTTTCTATCATGGGTGGCTCTTGTCCTCATGCTGTCTTTTATTTCCAGGAATGCCCCTGTAGTGGGTTGAATGGTGGCCTCCAAATTGATATGTTCATATCCTAATCCCTAAAACTTGTGAATACGATCTTATTTAGAAAAAGATCTCTGCAAGTGTAATTAGTTCAGGAACTCAAGACAAGACCACCCTGGATTATCTGGGTAGGCCTTAAATCCAATGACAAGTGTCCTTATAAAAGATACCCAGGGAGAAGAGGAGAAGGTCATGTGAAGACAGAGGCAGAAATAAGAGTTACATAGCCACAAACCAAGAAATGCTTGAAGTCAGCAGAAGATGGAAGGGGCAAGGGAGAACTCACCCTTAGAGGCTTTGTAAAGAGCATGGCTCTGCTGACACCTTGATTTTGGACTTCAGGCCTTCAGAACTGTGAGAGAATACATCTCTGTTATTTTAAGCCTCTCGGTTTGTGGTAATTTGTTACAGAAGCCCTAGGAAACAAATGCACCTTCTGTGATGTTCTTCTGAGCAGAGCTTGTATTCTAGCATCATTTCTCACTGTACCTCACCAAAATGCAACTTTCTGGGTGATATTCCTTAAGGACCCAGATAGGTGAATAGCTAGGCCATCTGATAAACCAAGGTTTTCTCCATGTCTTGATAATTGTGGATACCATTTTCATTTCTCTGGAGACCTTTATGTCTAAAAAAGGTATATAATACTTTTATAATACTTTGTATTTCCGAGCATTTTCAGGAACATTGTCTCATTCCTCCACATGCCCCATGACAAATTAGAGTGATCGTCACTCCTATTTTGCAGATAAGGAAACTGAGGAACAATAGACTTACCCCAGGACACCCAAATAGTAATGACGTAGATAAGACTGGAACCCGAATCTTTGGCTCAAAGAATACTAAGTTTATTTTCAAAGGACCAGTGAAGAGATATCTTGAACACAGTAGCATATGAACACTTCTTAAATCATAACAAAAAGGTAAGTAACTATCTATGCTGGTTACTTGCAAAACTGTTAACTAGTAAATAAACAGCCCTCTACCAGTATTATGAAAGCAACTCCTATTTCACTTAGAGGGAAAGTCAAATTCTTATCAATGGTCTACAGGATCTGGCCCCACCTCTTACCACACTCTCTCCTGTCTCACTTCTACTCCTGCAGCCCTCCCATTGCTCCCCCAACTCTAACCACCCCGGCTGCTGCTGCTCCAATGCTGTTGGCCCTGTTCCCTCCAGACATTTGCCTTTCCTTGTCCTGAGATACTCATCCTGCAGTTATCCTGATGACCAACCCCCTCCCTATCCTTTTTGCTTCCTTTTGACTTTTGCCTACATATCACCTTCCCGGTGAGGTCCACCTCAACTTACTGTAATTAAAATTGAATCCTGTTCCCACCCCTAATTTTGTTTTGCTTTCCTGTTTTATTTTTCTCTGTCTCATTATGTATTCTCCTGATCCCTGGAGGATGAGTGAAACTACAAAAGGTGAAATTGAAACTGGGTAGGAAAGGACAGTTTTACCCATGAAAACATCATTCACAAAGGAATGGGGAAATAAAAGTACCGGATTGTACTGGAACCAATATAAAGGGTCAGCTCTGCCCTTTAAAGCTTCTATGTCACAGGACTTGTGCTGCTCATGGCCAGGGCTTTGCTTCTTGTGCATCAGAGAGCTAGTCAGGTGGAGCCCTCTGGGCTCTGGCTGCCTCCAAACCAGAACATCAATGGCAGCCTGGAAATACCAAAATGGTATCTGAATGCAAAGTATATAATGATTTGAGAAGTTTTTTGGTTTTTTTACAAGGGAAAAAGAAAATGTATCAGAAGAGTAGACAATCACAGGAAATGCTAAGATCTTCTGATATAAACAGGAAGTTGGTGTGTGGAACTACTGGTGTGATTCTGCCAGCCACAAGGGCAACTGTCACACCCACCTGTGACAGATAGTGCAACGTGAGAGCCAGTATTGCATCCACACACTCCATGGACACACAGCTTGTTCAAAGAGAGGAAAAAGAAGACTATTTTTAAGATGTGGAGCATGGATATCATAAACCAAAAATGAAGTCTTAGTCAAAGAGGTGTGTGTTTGTATTAGTATGTCTGTGAAGTTCAAAATTTTATCTGCAGAACTTTGACACAGAAGTTTAAGGCTGACAGTTAAATTGAAGCAAAAATAAATGAGTTTCTGCTATCTCTAATGAAGGTCTGGAAAGAGACCATCAACTACTTTTGATAATATGATTGGGGAATAATGAAGTGAGCTCTTCCTTTTGCCCTCCTGTCCCTCCATTTTTACAAGAATCCAAGTCGTGATAGAGAAGAAAGGACACTAGACCGGAGTCTCACAAGTCACACAGGCCTGGCTCAAAGCCCTGCATTTTTACTTTCAAGGCAAGTAAGTTTGGACAAGCCTCTAGCCTCTCCCAGCCTGTTTCCTCATCTCAAAATACTACTAATCTCACCTACTTCCAAGACTTGTGGTGAGCATCTAACTTTACCATAAATATTATAAAGGTCAATATCGCATAGCAGACATGTCAGACTACCTGTGTTCAAATTCTGGCTTCTTCTCAAGCTAAACACTCAAACTTCTGCAAGTTATTTAAAGCCCCTAAGACGCAGTTTTCTCATCTGCAAAGTGGAGATAATAGTGCCATCTTCACAGAGTTGTTGTAAGGATTAAAGCAATCCAAAAAGAGCTGCTTAGAGCATGCGTAGATAAAAATCAATACGTAATTGTAATTACTATGACAATCGTTGTTATAATTGTTTGTTAATTAAATAATTGTTATAATTATTTGGTATAGAGCTTGGTGTGCAAAAGGTGCTCAGGAAATATCAGTGGATAAACTAAATTTTGCAGCTAACCACTTCCAGCAAAAAGTGCTTCTCCTTCCCTTGAATATTCCAGCCAGAATGAAATCGACCTACATTGAGTTTCAATCTAGACAGTAACAGTTCAGATGCCAGAACAACCAGGTGCTCCGTGCTCTTCCAGGATTCATATTGGAGAATAAATATGTTGAGGAGGCAATGCATTGAAAAAGATCAACAGTTCTGGAAATGAAAGTCCCAGAGAACCATATAAATTTCCTAAAATATGGGGGATTTAAAGGGACTGATGCATAAGTTCCAATCTATGGGCAATTATTTTGTTTGATCCTCCCAATAACCCTATAAAGTGGTTTTTTACATTTTACATATGAGGAAAGTACATTTTAAAGTGAAAAAACAAATTGCTCTGGATTCAAATTTAGGCGTATCTGATCCTAGAACTCATATAACTACTGATTTAGCAAGATAAAGCCATGGGCAAGACCAAGGCCCCTGCATTTGAAGTGCTTGTCAGTATAACTGTGGAAGTTAAGACAACCGTGTAAATCATGGAAGGTAAGATAAAAAATGTAAATGTCCCAAGTAGGAGTCTGATTATAAATGGAGAAAGTACCTACACCGAGGTCCAAAGGAGAGAGGTCACCTGTGGATAGGATGAGGATAGGCTTTGTGGTGAGCTGGTCCTAGAAGAGACATTTAGTTTTACTAGGAAAGCTAAGGACAGGGGATAGAGAGAGAGAGAGAGAGTCCAACCAGGTAAACAGAAGGCCATGCTGAGTCAGTGAGACCTGTGTTTTCCCAGCTCTGCCACTTGGTGGCTCTGTGATTGGGCAAGTTATTGATCTCTTAGCCCTTCTGTCTCCCAGAGGCTATGAGAACTAGAGATTATGGATATCCAGTGTCTCAATAAATAGTGCTATTATTACGATTTCTCCTGGTACCTACGAGTAAGAGGCACAGAGGAGAAAAATATATGCCCTACTTAAGGACATACATAAGAATAGAAATAACAGAAAAAAATTAAAATAGTGAAACAAGAAAGAAAGTTTGTGTCTACAAAAACACACATGCTAGTGCATGAACATGAACTCAGACACGTAAGAAAAACACAGAAATATTTCTTGGGAGTGGGTGGGGCTGGAGACCACTTTTACTTTTAGGAATAAAAACGATGGTGCTTTGCTAATTGCCTTCTTTTTCCATATCTGGAGAACTCCCAGGACAAGAAAGAGAAGTACCTTCCCCTGACTTCAAATTTTTTAGTCATACATTAGCCAACTCAAATGGAATGTGGGGTCTGGTCAAGGGGGCTGATCCCAGAAATGTGGCATATTTCTCACGACCGCAGGACTAAAAAAAAGCACTCCAAAACAAGCGGCAACCCAAAAAAACAACATATTGCCATCCTGCAAAAAAATCTAAGTGTGCTGGAAAAACAACAACATATGGCTGGGTGGGGTGTGACCAAAAGGAATATAGTTATCACGTTTTGAACATTCCTTTTACAGACTTGAGTGAAAAGAAATTTTCTAGGACAGAACATGGAGTTGTCCCAAAGCCTGTCTTTTTTGCAAGCACAATTGGGGACAGGAAAAGCAAAGAAGGGTTTGTTCCAGGTGAGTTACAGCTGAGAGCCAGGAATGGAATCTCACCCTTGACCCAAGAATACACTGAAAAGAACCAAAGCAGACAGAAGAGGAAGAGACAAGGCTGGGCTCCCTGCTTTGTAACCAGAGCGCTGTTGAGATTAAAACAGAGAGTGGAATGGAATGTACCTGAACATGCTCATTATCAACACCAAAGCCACAATAGACACTGATAATAGCTCTGGGGTGCCATCATTATGTACCTGGAATCTGGGTTTCGTTTGAACAAAACAGAAGCAGCTTCAAGTGCAGAGCTCTGCTGGGGATCTCCATTATATAACTGTTTCATAACTCAAGGTGAAGTCACACAGCAAAGACAGAAGAGTAATGGGAAATGAACTTTCAAACTTTGGGGCTTTTGCTATTTATCTAAACCTGGCCTGTTTACCCACCAGTTACACAAACCGAGAGTGACCTACCCTGGAGCCCCAGTCTCTAGATTGGTATCTCTATGGGTCATTTATTCCTTCACTAGGGATTTATAGAGCATCTCTTTTGTGATAGGCCTAGAGATAGAAAGATGCACAAGAAAGATTCCTGGCCCCAGTGAACTCAGTCTAGGAGGGAAAGAATTATGTGAACAGATCATTAAAATTTACTACTTGTGGCTTGATCACAAGCATCCACGAAAATTCCAATCTACAAAAAAAGGAATGCTCTCTCTTTTAAAATTGATCTCACCCAGTTCTTGTCTCTCTTTCTCCTGCTCCACCCCAGCTCCTGGTGGGTGATAAATAAAGAAATCACATCTGTCCATTCAAGGTGTATCATCATGTTTTGGTATAAACAGTGTCTTTAAGATAAACTCTGTTCTGGCTAAATAGCAAGTCAGGGACATTGTCCTAGTCTGTTTGGTCTGCAATAACAAAATAAAACAGACTGGGTAGTTTATAAACAATGGAAATTTCTCAGAGTTCTGGAAGATCAAGCCACCAGCATGGTTGCCTTCTGGTGAAAGCCCTCTTCCTGGTTCAGTATCCTCACATGGTGGCAGGGACTAGGAAGCTTTCTCAGGCTGCTTTTATAAGGGCACTAATCCCATTCGTGAGGGATTTGCCCTCATGACCTAATCACCTCCCATAGGTGATTTGGTTGTTAGGTTTCAATATATGAACTTTGGGGGGACACCAACATTCAGACCATAGCAGAAGTTAAGTATAGTCAATTCTGGATTCTCTGCCCCCTACTCCAAGCCATTCTGCTGCCGTCCTCTCCAGGAGACTGACAATTTTGAATTTGGGAGAGGGAAGCTCATTGTGAGGGGTAGTACTCAAGTATCATTTTGTTCTGTTGGGAGAGGACTAGCTGATGTCTACTTGTGATGTCTCTGCAAATGAATCCCTGCTGGTCACTGGGTATCCTGTGCAGGGTCACTGAGTGGTCACCCCTTTGGAAATCATGGACACAGCTGTGGCTGAGATCTGGACTTCATGTTATCTATGGTCTCTAAGTCCCATTCTAGGTCCTTCCTAGTCCCTAGGGTCCTGGAAGTACTGGCTCTGTGAATATGAATGAGGCTGTGAGTCTGACCTCAAGTCCTTCTGAGTAGATTCCTCCCTCAATCATTCTAAACTACCTCCTACTCCGACATGGCACCATCTTTCTCTGAGCAAAGGAATTCTCTAAGAGGTTTGAAATTTTCCTAGGCTTCTGTGATGTAAAGAAAAGCTTCTCTTCTCTGGATTTCCCTAAAGCTCTCTGGTTATTTCTAAGGACACACTGCCACAGATTCAGCACCAAGGCTAGGGAATGCTGACCTCTGACTAATTATTGCCCTCCACTTCCTCTCTCTAGCTCCTCCATCTCACTGAAAGGGTTTTCAATCTTCCCATAGGACAGGAACTGATCCTCTGTTGTTTCCTGACCTAGAGGGCATTTGCACTCCATTTCCGTGAAGCAACATGTTGGGATGATTACAAAACAAACAAAAATATCAAATTACTAAAGCAGGAAAACCTACCAGAGAGTACCTAAAAAATAAGGCCTACACAACAGTGCTATGATAGATCAGACTTTTCAGGCAGGTGCCCTAGTAATTCTGAAAAACATCTTTTCATCTTTGATTTCTGCCTCAAATTGGCATTTGGAGATAGCCGGACCTGAGCGTTTACTATTTACTGAACATTTACTATCACTATACAACTTTTTTTTAAGGAAGCACACTGTTGTCTCCAGAATCCCCATGCCTTCAGCTGCACAGGGACTCTGGGAGTTTTAACACCCCAACTTTTAGTATTAAAAAAGTGCAGTGTTTGAGAAAGGAAATTTTATTCCAGTTATGTTAAATCATAATAATGGCGTCAGGTTGCAATGTCCAAAGTTATCTCCCACAATACGTGCTCTTCCTCAGTAAGACTTTGCCTCTCACCATCAAGATATGAAACCTAATTCTCCTGCTCTTCAATCTGGGCAGGATTGTGACTGCTTCAACCAACAGAGTACAGTGGAAGGGACACTGCAACTTCCCAGGCAAGGTCATAAGAGCCCCTGCATCTTCTGTCTTGTCTGCTGGATCACTCATGTTTCTTGATTTCCACGTAGGACATCCATCTGCCCTGAGGTTGCCACACTATAAGGAAGTCAAGCTACACAGTGGGGCTCAGGGAGCTGCCCTGGTCAGCAGAGCCCAGGCACCAGGCATGCAAGTGAACCCACCTTCAGATGATTCCAGGTCCCAGACATCAGGTAAATTGCAGCCTTGGAGTCTTCCCGCTTGCTCCCAAGACTATCCTCACTGTTCCCTATCCTAATTTCTGATCCACAGAATCTGTTACTATAAAAGAAGAAAATGATTGTTTTAAACATCCAAAATTAGAACCATATGCTACGCAGCATTAGAAACTATAACAACAACTTAACTTATATGTTTGCATATTTTCAAAACTGTCTCAGTTAAGGACTTAAAACCAGACTCTTTATTGAATCCAATAGCCAAAGTGAGAATGAACCAGTGAATTAGGTTTCATCTATTGACGAAGGCAGGAAACACCTTGTTTTTCTGTGAATTGCATCAACCAGAGTTTGGTGCATAAACATATTAAATTTTTGACAATTTGGTTTTGGGATAACCCAAGTAAAATTTTCTACAATAACTAAAACTAGATGATACTTGGTGAGAGAGGGATGACTATAAATAACATGTATTTTTTTGGTCTCAAATAAAAATCCGCAGAAACTACTAGAACAAAGTACATATTATGAAGCTTATAGTGAGAAACACAACACTTACAGAGCAAAATTTCACTCTGTTAATTTGGGCTAGAGAGGGCAGAGTAAGCTGCATGAAGTTTTGACTAATGTTTCCACTAAATTGAGAAGATTTATTACGTGCTTTTGGGGGGTGAGCATGGAAGGAAAGATTCTGCCTTAGTTTGGGTAGAGCTTGCTCTCTGACAAGAGTCTGGAAACTTTATATTCTGAAATCACTCATTCTAATAGCAGGGAGGGGCTTCCCAATCAAGTAGGCTGTGCTCCTGACTTCCTTGCTGTGTTTCATTGGGCATTTTTATAGACATGAACTAATGAACTATGACAGGCCAAGAATATATATAGCCCTGGGGTTAGGATATACTATTCATTCTCTGATCAATATGAGCCCTACAAGACTCCTGAGGAACCAATTCTGATCATAACAGAACTATTCCAAGAATCCAACCCAATTTAATCCTTACTTAATCCCTGCTATGCGAGAGGCAAAGGCCTTGACACTGAGGACCCAAATGTGAAAGGAAATGCTGTAGGTAGTATTAATGAGTAATTACACTAGAAAGCGATTCCTATGCATATCTTTATGATAACATTTATTACATTGTGTTGAAATTGTCTACATATGTGTCTCTCTCCTTAACTAGGGAAAACATTCTGTCTAACTCATCTCTCTTATCCACAGCATCTAGCATAGATTTTGGCTCAGAGAAGGCATGCAATAAATGCCCTATAAAAATAATCGAAGTAGAAGTAAAATAATGGAAATAGAGTCATCCATATGACATAGAAATTCTGCAAGTCAGAAACCTCAGAGTTGTCCTGGGCTCCTCCTTCCTTCCTTTCAATTCCCACACCCACCTGATCGCTGAGCCCTGATACTTCTCTCTCTTAAATCCATCTAGAATCACTTCCTCTCTCTCCTTCCCCACTGCTACTGCCTTAAGTAACATTTTCATCATCTTTTTCCTGGGATACTGTAATAGTCTTCTAACTGGTCTCTTGCCCTCCCTCTTGCTTCCAGATTCATTAGCTACACTGCCACAAGAGGGACATTTCTAAAAGGCAAATCTGCTTATGTCATTTCACTGCTTAAAAACCTTCAAGATCTTCCCTTTGTCTACAGGATCAAATCCAAACCACCTTGAATAACATCCAACACCCTCTGTGATCTGACCTATAGCCAGTTCTTCAGGTTCACTTTTCACACACATCCAAATTCCCCCTTATGCTTGGTCAAAATGATCCTCTTTTAGCCCCACCAGTGTTGTTGTAAATATACATGTTGTTGCACGCCCTGTTCTCCTGGCTATGAATCCACTTTCTTCCTCTTCCTCCTCAGCCCTATCTTTAACATGTCTGGCAAAGTCCTACATATCCTTCAGAGCCTACTCAAGCAGAGCTGATCACCTTCTTTGTGCCATCATTATATTTTTATGCTATCATAGAGGGAGAGATTCAAGTGTAAGATGGTGGCCTCTGGTCTGAGACTGCCTGGGTTCACATTCCACCTCCGAGACTTACCAGCAGGGTGATCTTGGCCAAGTGCTTAATGTCTCGGTACCTTAGTATCTTTATCTGTAAAATAAATCTTCTGGGTCTTGGGAGGCTGACTTTTATGGGCAGACCCAAGGACCTATCTTGCCTTCTGTGACGGTTCAGCCAGTAGGAGGCTCTGTCAGATATTTGGAGGCTTGGGGGAAAGTGAGAGTCAGGTTTTCATTCCCCAGCCTCTCCCCATCAGGCCTGCTTTCCCCAAGTCCACAGCTCCTGTAGGAAGGATTTCTCCTGTAGCTGCTGTTGTTCCCTGTGGGTTACATCCCCTTCCTCTGTCTTTCTTGGGCTCCCCTTCTTGGCTCATTTCCCATCCTTTGTTGGTTTGCCTCACTGCTGCCCACACCATTGTAAACAGACCCTTTATTAGACTATCCTCAATTTTTCCATTTGAGTGGGCCACCTGTTTCTTACCAGGACTCTGGCTGACATATCCCCCTGGTAGATTGTGAATCTTTAAAGGCTAGGATTTAAAGATCTTAAGGCTAGGCTGTCATTCAGCTGTGTATTCTAGCACAGTGCCTAATGCAACATAGAAGTTAAATTTACATTTCTGAATTAATTAATGAACAGATGAATGAGTGATTAACACTTTGGAAGAAGAGGGGAGAGTCAGGAAAGGCTTCAAAGAGCAGGGGATTGTTGAGCTGAGTTTTAAAGAATGTCATGAGGGACATTTCTTGCAAAGAAAATAGCATGTGTGAAAGTACATGGCATGACAATGTTTGGGGAACTATAAGTGGTGATTATTACTAGACTATGAAGCCTATTGGGCTCCTACAAAAGATTTCTTTGGTACAAATGATTCTGCTGCTATTACAAAGTTTGAAACCACTGTCGTAGCCAACTCCTCACTTTATAGATAAGGATGATAACATCTAGAAAAGGATATTGTCCAAGATCACTGCAAGCCCTTTTGAGCAGTGTTTACTTTTATGACAGGGAAGTTTGGATCTCTCGACTCCATCTGTTACCTTGAGTATACTAAGCCCTGGAAAACCAAAGAATTTGAGCCACCCAGAACAAAAGCATGAACACTACAGACCTCAAGGTAAGCACATTAATGGGGCCAAGTTCATTGCTTTGTTAGAGGGATCGCTTGCCAAATGGAGTTGGCTGTGTAGGCAAGGCGCTGAGGCAGAGCCCTGGCAGGTTAAGGACATTGCGTTACAACTATCAAACACAATTAGGCTACAATGCATTCTGCATGGTTCCCTTCATCAGAGAGGTGGCCTTGGAGACCAGATTTCCAGGGTGAGTCAGATGGCAGGCCATGTAAGAAGCAGTCTTGTGGTCCAGTCCTGTAGGTCCACATCATTGCTGAAGTACCGCCACAAAAACTTGAGAGTCCGCTGCCCAATGGTAGGAGAAAGCTCCTCTAGGAAACCACACACTGACACTTATTCCTTATAACTAATTTCCTTTGTGTACTTGCTAGTAGTGACTGGGAGAAAAAGGAAGCAAATTGGATGCCACTGGCAACGTGATAGTAGTGAACATATCTGCCTCCCTCGACATTATATAAACAAAAGTGATTGGGCATAGCAGGTGCTTAATTAAAAGCCTAATGAATAAGTGAATGAATGAATAAGTGAATGAATAAATATTGTGTACCTTGTCATTGAGTTATTTGAATAACTGGTTGTTATGGACTGAATGCTTGTATACCTTCCAACTTCGTATGCTGAAGCCCTCACTCCTAGTATGAAGGTATTTGGACATGGGCCTTTGAGAGGTAATTAAGATTAGATGAGATCACAAGGCTGGGGCCCCACAATGGCTTTAGTGTCCTTACAAGAAGAGACACCAGAGAGCTTGCTCTCTTTATCTCACCACACATGCACCAAGAAGAGGTCATGTGAGCACACAGTGAGAAGGTGGCCTCTCTGAAAGCCACAAAAAGTCCTCGCCAGAACCCGACAGCGCTGGACCCCTGATCTCAGACTTCCAGCCTGCAGAACTGTGGGAAAACAAATTTCTGTTGGTTAAGCCACCAAGTCTATGGTATTTTGTTATGGCAGCCAGCTAATACACCGGCTATAGTTGCATTGTTTTTCTTGCTGTTGTTAAAGAAATAAAATGATTTTCAGTTGTCAAGAAAGGGCACTTAGAATATTTAATACTGAGATTCAGTGAGAAAGTCTGCTATGCTGTGACGTTCAAATATTGACTCTAACATTTCAGAGGCATGATCATCCAAAGGCTCAGGTCATAATTAAACATTTTAGTCACAGTAAAACAGGCCCCTAATTCCTTATCCAAAACCCTTGGGACTAGATCTGTTTCAAAATTCAGAATTTTTGAATTTTAGAAAGATTAGGTGCATATACCATGTATTTCCTAGCACCCTCAATGTGTTCTGAGCAACACACCGTAACCAAACATACTACCATTTCTGTAGCAAAACATAAGCATATTCACACAAAGTGGAATTAATAAAGACTTTGATTGCATCAACTCAATTCAGGTCATGTTTTGAAATCAAATAATTTTTCAAAAAACTTTCAACTTTCAGAGTTCTTTGGATTTAAAATCGAGGATAAGGGCTTGTGAACCTGTAGTAATAACAGCTGTATTTATTCAATGCTTACTGTGCACTAGAGCTGGACTAAGCACTTTATATCTATTAACTTATTTAATCTTTAAAGAAGAGAGGCAGCTGTTGAAAGACCCATTCTGCCAATGTTGAAAAACTACTCCTAGAGAGTTTTTGTCACGTGTCTTCCACCAGAGAGCTGGTCAGTTTTTAGCCACTTTTCTGCACAGCCTCCCACTGTGTGGCCAGAGAGGCAGAGAAGGTTGGTTGCCAGAGGGTAGAGAAGATTGAAGAAGGTGCAGAAACAAAAGCTGGAGATTGAGGAAACACTTTTTATTTCTATTTTCTGGTTTTAGCCCTTCCTGAGGTCTTGCTTCTTTCCTGGGTTGTGACACATCCTTGTTTCCTTAATGAACCCCTAATTTTCGCTTAATATAGCCTAAGATGGTTTCTGTTACTTGCAAACCAATAGTCCCAACCAATACCGTGTGAGGCAGATACTATACCCGATTTTTATAAGTAAGCACATAGCACCTCAGAAAAATTAGGGAACCTAACACAAAAAACAGCAAAATCCAACAAAAAAATCCCTCTACTCATGAGCAGTCAGGGTAGTTCTCACGGCAGGGTTGTCTACCTGATGAGCTCTTTCTACCACACCATGTTGCCTTTTGCTACATAAGAACAAAAATTTTCCAGATGATTAGCTGAATGCGATATTTGTTGAAGGTTTTATGGTGCAGCATTATAAGGTTAGAATGGATGCTTTTAGTGTAGAACCAGTGCACATAGAAGAATGACACTTAGGAATGCTGAAAGTCTCATTATACATTGGACTAAAAAAATCAACCAAGGTGAATGGGTTGTAATTCTCAGGGTTTGTACATGTTGGACAGGGGTGGAGGGGGTTGAGAGAACAGCAGGAGTGGAACTCTTTGTCAGTGTAAACAATATGCTCTCGGTTGGCCATTAGCTCAAGGCTATTTCCATAATGAATGGTGACAATATTGCCAATTGTTCCTGGGGCGACCATAGATTTTCCCTGATCGCTGTAGGTCTTAGCTCCTTTTTGGCAGCGTAGATGTTTCTTTTATTTATCTGGGCTATCTTACATAATATACTACCTAATTCACTACTTGAGAGCATAACATTTAGCAGGCAAGCCACAAAACACACATTTCATTATAGCAGCTGTCCCATAGCCAGAAGAGGTGACCTGTAATGCCAAATACAGGTAGGCTCTGGTTTTGTTTGTCACTGGAGATGGCTAAGGAGTTTATGGTCATCTATAGGATGGGAATTTTAGCCAAACTGTATACTTGTGTTTTTCAGACAAGGCTTTACTAAAGACGGTTCTATTCTACAGGTATTATCTTAGTGAAGTTTGGTAAGGGAGCGTACTTGTGGTGCAACATGGTATACAAGAAAGTATATTTTGTTAAAAAGGCCCCTGGTCTAGGCAGCACTCAGGGTTCCATCCATTCTTGGCTATGAATCAACTGTGTGACCTTGAGTAAGTTACTTAAATTTTCTTGGACTCTGTTTCCTCACCTGGAAAATGAACAGATTACATAGATGATTTTAAGGGTGCTTTCAAATTTCTAAGCTTTAAAATTTTAGAGTCCTTGAAACTCTTTAAGTATAAAGAATTTAGTATGGCTAGTAGAAAAGACACAGAAGATAGACTAAACTAATTGTTAAACTCTGGACATAGGGCAAGTCAGTGAATTTCTCTGAGGATCAATTTTCTCAAACGCAAACTATTGGAACACTAATTTCAAGCTCACAGAACTATTGTGTGAAGCTAAGGAGGTAACAAATCTTAAAGTGCTGAAAATTTTAAGAAATTTTTCTATTGACTTATTTTTAAATAATGCCTAATCCTTAGGACTGCCATCTAGTGGCCACTATAACAATTAAATGACTCAGATTTCTTTTCTTGGGCTCCTAAAATCTGTAACAATAGTGGAACATAAGTGGGACTTAAGAATGATGTTTAATCAGTTCTCCACACCAATAAACATCAATTATAACTTAAATTATTTTATTTAAATGTTCAAAGACAAATATTAGAAACATTAGCTTTTTAGAAGTATTATATTAGAAGTATTTGTTAGCTTTTTAGATAGTCAGCCTTCTTAAGTAATGGTGCAAGATTTCTTTTGGGGGAATTATCTTTTACCCTGATGGATCTACATGGGGAATGTGATCCAAGCTGGAATTCGGATCTTGAACAGAGTGACTACAAGACTAAAGATGAGGAAGTATCTGGACAAACCTGCCAAAAGAGCTCCACAAAGTTACTTGTTACTACTCATTTGTTGTGCCTGAATCTCCCGTTTTCTCATCAGGTTTTTGAGGGCTCCATATATGTTTAATAAAATCTCCATTTTCTGTGTGTGAGGCAAATCATGTTTTGTTCTTTGCAACCTAAGGGCCTTCACTTACATATTAAGAACCAGAGTGTACAAGGAAACCATGGTAATATTTGCAGCAAAACAAGGGCCATAGGAGATGCCATTTGATCTTCTTACTGTAGGCCAAGTGTTAGGCTAAATTTTTACCATGTACTGTTTATTTAATCATCACAACTATCCTTTGAGTTTACCATAAATCCCCATTTTACAGATACGGCAGGTAAAGTTGAAAGAAGTAGAGTAACTTGCCTAAGCACACGC
Source organism: Equus quagga (assembly GCF_021613505.1). Lineage (NCBI taxonomy): Eukaryota > Metazoa > Chordata > Mammalia > Perissodactyla > Equidae > Equus > Equus quagga. Next base: position 63,019,646 of record NC_060282.1, on the reverse strand, counting down.
AGTTAATAAAAGGCAGAGCCAGGGCAGGCTCTAGCCATTTTTGGTGGCCAGAAGAAAGAATAGCAAAGCTACTTCTTCCTGTCATTTGAACATTACATTTCTTTGGATACATCCTGGGAATGTTAGTAGCTATATCACATTGTGAGCTTAACTGAATTTGTCAGCCAAAACCCTATATTATCTTTCATTTGAATTGCTAGCAAGTCCTTCCCTGTCATTTAGCCTTGCATGGTCTTTCTTCCTTAAAAGACAACACAGATCATTCCACGCAGAGAAGAGCAGGAAGGAGAGCGTCCTCCTTTGTCCTGTGACTTTCACTTTGTCCTTGGAGTTGTTCTGATTCCTACTGTCCACGCCAGATCTGGTCCCTGGCAGTGACTGACACCAAACCTAAATACTCTAATGAAGCATCGCCCAACTCATCTTTCTTGAGTTTCTCTTACTACAGGTAGAACAGGGTGAAATTTTTAAGAAGAATTTAATTATCTACTGATAGTAAAACAAAACAAAGGCAGGAAATCCCCAAGAGGAAATATAAGAAGTCTGAGTCAGTAATCTTAAAAAGTAGAATTTTCTGATCCATTGATTGCTAACTCCATTAAAATGGATCCTGTTCTACTCTCCATCCTGTCTGATTGACTATGAAGAAAATGATACTTTTTTTTTGTTTTTGAGGAAGACTAGCCCTGAGTTAACATCTGCCACCAATCCTCCTCTTTTTGCTGAGAAAGATTGGCCCTAAGCTAACATCCGTGCCCATCTTCCTCTACTTCATATGTGGGATGCCTGCCAAAGCATGGCTTGACAAGTGGTGCATAGGTCCACGCCTCGGATCCGACCTGGAGAACCCCGGGCTGCCAAAGTGGAACGTGAGAACTTAACCGCTGCGCCATCGGGCTAGCCCCAGAAAATGATACTTTTTAATTCTGAAGATTTTCTCTCTTCTCTTCTCATCAGGAACAGAGATCACGGCCATAAAGATCTTTAGGAGACAACAGAGTAAATTTATCCAATCATTGAACAAATATTGTTATAATAAAGGTCTAGATAAATAAATGAAGACCTCAAGTCATTTTTAGAACCAGTGACCTTGGACACCTCCTTTACCACCACACAATCCCTCTGCCTGTGTTTCGGGCTGCCTTCTTTGAGAGGCACCCTGTGCCCAGGAAAGGGCATGCCTGCCTGCCATCCTGCAGGAAAGGCTCTGATTATGGGAGCATAAAATCCGTGGCACAGGCTTTTCTCTATGTAAAGCCAGTTAGTTCCTATAGGAATTGAAACCTGACACCAGACTCATTAACACAGGTCTGAAAGCAACTGAGCCAACTGGGCATTCCAGCATTGGTGCTCCAGTGAGTGAAGTGATTGTCTTGTTGCCTGAAAAACTCGACCACGCCCTCCTCAGGGACCCTGATTACCTGCAGGGGAAAATCTGTGAGTGACTGCAGTCATCCAAGATCCATGACCATCCCAGGAGCAGGAAGTGCTATTGTCACCATTCATTTGGGGCCATCAAGGAGCGTATGACAAACTCAGAGGCCTTACTTTACATTGACAAAGTCTCCACAACCTAAATCCCGTTAGCTTGACGGCCATTTAGCTCTCAGTAGCAGTATTTGCACATCAGCGATGAACTAGTGATGAACTCAGGGCCCAGCGAGTGAGTGCCCCTCCCAGGTATCTAACTTGCCACAGAGCCTGATAAAAGGAGACATGCTTTTCTCCTTCTGGTTGTTAGGACAATCACCACCAAAACAAAAAATTGATAACGAAGAAAAAAATGCCTTTGCTTGTGACTTAATAAATGTTTCCTTCTCTCCCAAAGGCTTGCACACTGCAAACAATGTAATCTACTCTTTTTGGGCACGTTCTACCGAGAATAATCTGGTGGTTAAGTGCCTCACTTTAATCAGTTAGACCTTTTTCTAATTGTGTGATGTTGAGCAAGTTACTTAAATTTTCTGAGGCCAGATTTCTCATTATTAAGTGGAAATACGAATAGCCCTACTTGTTAAGTTGTTGATAATATTTAAACAAGATAATAAATATATATAGTTCTTGGTACAAAACCTAACACTTAGTAAATGCTCAATAAATTTAATATTACTACTACTAAATGAACTAATAAATACACACCTGCCTAGGTGATTAACAAATGTTAGGGTACTATTTGTAAATTATGAAGCTCTATTCAAGTGTAAGGTCTGAATAATGTTAGTGCTTGCCTTAGAGATGAAGCTTTCAGTTCTGTCATGGTCCAGTAAGAGATGAGTCAGAAGGAAAATAGGGCATACAGCAGATGGCTTTCCCAAGCATATGACCTACTCAGTCTTGAAAATCAGCCCAGGCACTGGTCAACTGAAATCCTTGGGTATTTTTCATTTGAATTACTATCAAGTATTTTCCTTTCTTTCTGTCCTTGCTAAGAGGAATGACCTTTCTTCCTGAAAACACAGAACACTCCAAGGAAAGCATTAGAAGGAGAAAGTTCAGGTCTGGCCTTTGACTTTATCCTCCCTTAGAGTCATTCTGATTTCTGCTGCCTCATTTCAATCTGGTCCATAGGAATGGATTAGAACTCAAATCTGAGTATGGCCAAAGTCCCCATTCATTGGTTTCTCTTTCTTTGTCTTCATCTAAAAGCAGCTGAGCTGTTCAAGAAGAACTTCATTGCAAACCAATGATTCTTGAACCCATGGGCAGTGAAGCTGCGTGTTTTAGAATGTTAAAATACCTTCTGCTTCTCTTTCCTGGTTATTTTCATTTGTTGTTTTGGGTTGGACACTGTGTATGTCAGATAGTAAGCTGGACTTCTAACTGACAAGTCTGGGTGCAGCAAAATGGGCCAGGATTGATGAAGATGCCCTACTGGGATGGACTAAGTAGTTAGGTGGTGTTAGATCATGATTTTGATCCTCTTTGAATGTGCCTAGCTTAATAAACTCTTGAAATTCTTTTCAAGGATGCAAATAACTTATGGCACACTACAACTCTACATCAGCAGTTCCCAAAGCATCATTTGTGGAACTCTGGGCGTCCTGGAGACTCTGGGGTTCCCTGAGGCCAAAACAACTGTCATAATAATGCCAAGATATTAGGGGACTTTTTTTTACTAGGGTGACGTTTGCATTAATGGTGCAAAAGCAATAGGGCAAAACTGTGTGAATCAAAGATAGTGGGATCTAACTGTTTTTTATTTGCCGTTGTGTTCTTCAACTCTACACACAGCAGTGAAAGGAGAAAGCGCCAGTTGAAATTTACTTAAAGATGACCTTAAAGGAGCAGGAAGAAGCAGTAGCTTTATTAAATCTAGACTTTTGAGCACAAGGAACACCATTTTCACTTGAAAGAATGACTGATAAACTTTGGTTATTCAAACTAAGACATTTGGCAGACAATTTCTTCAAAAATTGAACAAAATGAATCTATCACTTTAAGGAAAACAGCTCACAGTATTCGTTGGTGGGGATAAAATTTGAGCTTTCAAATGAAAGTTAGAATTTTTGAAAACTGGAATTCACCATTGTGGGTGTGACAGCCTCCTAATAGTTAAAGAATTTTCTGATGAGACAGGTGGTGATATTAACAAATACGACTTTTTGATATTGTATGATAGTCTCTGAACACTTGAAAAATTTGTATAACTCAGTGAATCAATATTTTCCAAATGACCAAAGCATGATGTTAAAAGTAGTTTCTTCTTCTACATTGAGCCCAATCCTTAAGAAACTACTTTTCAATGAGTTTTGGTGTAGTTTCAATGAATATTCAAATTACCTAAAAAGGCTATAAAATATACCTTCCTTTTCCAACTACACATCTGTGTGAAGCTGGATTTTATTCCTATACTTCAACCAGAACAACATCCATCAGATTGATGAGCAAGCAGATATGAGAATCCAGCTGTCTTCTATTAAACCAGACATGAAAGACATTTTCAAAAATATAGAACAATGCCAAATTTGTCACTACATATAGCTATTTTTCATAAAAATATGTGATTTATGCTAACGTGATGTTTTTATGACATATTTTTAATATATCACAGCTTCAATTTCTTCTGTGGTAGATTTTGATAGACAAAAATTCACATAAAAGCTCTTTGGGGTCTTCAATAATTTTTAAGAGGGTAGAGGCATCTTGAGACCAAAACTTTGAAAACTACTGCTCCTGTTTTCTAGAAAACCTGAAATATTAAATAGCCGTGAGATTCATTCAGCCTTTCTTTTAACATTTACTGAGTCCTTACCATCTTTCAGGTACTGTGCTAGTCTTAATAGGCGAGAAACATGCAAATAATTAGAATCTGTAAAAACAGAGATATGGGTAGGAAAAGCATAGTATTTTCATTCTCAGGGAACTGCAAGTAGTTAACTATAGATGGAGCAAATGTGTCTGTGGAGAAAATGGGGAAATTCATTCATTCATGGAACAAGTATATAGCAGAAGCCTCTGCTGTCCCATGGCACATCTCTGTTGGTGCACTTCTAATTTCTGCCACAGCTGTTGAGAGAAACTCTATGAAAGCTCAGACTCATCCACAACCGTGGCTCCCACATCAAATGTGCACCACATCTTCCTACTCTCTATTTTCTGACTCAGGGCCTTCTCTGATCCCTTGGGAGTCTGTCTGGCCTGTCCTTAAGTTAGTGGCCACGGGGTACAGAAGCAAGCAGGTGCCAACCTCCTGTCCTTCAGGTGGACAACTGTGGGAGGCATTTTATATGCTTTTCAGAGATGTTGGTGGAGCTAAAGCCCCCTTGCCTACAGTAGCAACCTTAATAATGCACCCCTCTATGTGCTTTTCCTCCTAGCTTGCCTCTCCCTCACTCTTGCTTCCTGGGATCACCTCCCAAATAATCTGCCTGCACCCAAGTCATAGTCCTAGGCTCTGAGACAACCTAAATCTCTAGGCTTACTATGTGCAGGCACTGGGCAAGTAACTGAGGATGTGATGCGGAACAAGGCCAGGGTGTACCAAGCAGCTGAACCTCTGCTATGTTGGTGTTGTGGAGCCATTGAGTGATTTTAGGCAGAGTGGTAATATAATGAGAATTTTTCTCTTGCAATATATCATCTATTCTAATGAATGTATGTCGTCTTTATATACAGGAAAATAACATTCATGTACCCTATACCCACAGAAAGAAATAGAACATTAGCAGTTCCATAGAAGACCCCAGTGTGCCCCTGTCTAGCATGTTCTGATTTTAATTTTTCAAAGATCACTGTGGCAGCAGCATAAATAATTGATTGGAAGAGGATCACTGGGGACAATAAACACCCACTCATATTTCAAGTCTCAGCCATATCATCACTTTTCTATAAAATCTTCCCCGATCCTCAAGTTGAATTCCCTCCTTGCTGTCCTTGATGGACTCTAGACTTTAATTGTGACAATTAAAATTCTTTACAGCAATTACTTGGATCTGCTTTTTAAAAACAAACAGTTTTATTGAGATATAATTCACGTACAATACAATTCATCCATTTGAAGGGTACAATTTCAGTGGTTTTTAGTGTATTCACAGGTATGTGCAACCATCACCACAATCCCTTTTAGAACATTTCCATCATCTTAAAAGGAAGCCCTATACCTTTTAGCTATCACCTCCTCCTACCTCCCCCAACCCTGTCCCCACTTTCAGCCCCAAGCAACCACTAATCTACTTTCTGTCCATACTGCTCTCTCTATTCTGGGCTTTTATATGAGTAGAATCATATAATCTGTGGACTTTGTGACTGATTTCTTTCACTTAGTATAATGTTTTCAAAGTTCATCTGAGTATTAGCATGTATCAGTACTTCCTTTCTTTTAATGGTTGAATAATATTCTATTGTATGGATACACCACATTATGTTTATCCATTCATCTGTTGATGGACATTTGGGTTGTTTCCACTTTTTAGCTATTACTAATACTCTTCCATAAACATTCATGTATAAGTTTTTGTGTGAACATATGTTTTTAATTCTTGAGTATATATTTACGAGTGGAATTACTGGGTCATATGGTAACTCTATGTTCAATCATTTGAGGAGCTTCTAGACTGTTTCTCAAAGTGGCTGCACCATTTTATTTTTTATTTTTTTGTGGAAGATTAGCCCTGAGCTAATTACTGCCAGTCCTCCTCTTTTTGCTGAGGAAGACTGGCCCTGAGCTAACATCCGTGCTCATCTCCCTCTACTTTATAGGTGGGACGCCTACCACAGCATGGCGTGCCAAGCGGTGCCATGTCTGCACCCCGGATCCGAACCAGCGAACCGCAGGCCACCGAGAAGCGGAATGTGTGAACTTAACCTCTGCGCCACCGGGTTGGCCCTGGCTGCACAATTTAAATTCCCACCAGCAGTGTATGGGGGTTCTGATTCCTCCACATATTCGCCAACAATTTTATTGTCTGGTTTTTTATTCTAGTTATCCTGATGGGTGTAAGACTGCCTTTTAAAAAGAGACTGTGAACTCCTAGAAGGCTGGAATCAATTTTTATTCATCTCTACTTTTCCAGTGGCTAGCATTGTGCTTGGAGTATAGTAGCTACTCCATTTGTTTAATGATCAAGTGAGCCAACAGATAGAACTTGAAAAGGTGAATGAAGGCAATTACAATGGAGAATTACAGAAGGGTATTGTGGGGAGGGATGGAAGCAATAGGCCTGAGTGACTGGCAATGGTAGGGATAAAGGTGAGCATGGTTTAATCACACTTTCATTCTCTTCAATGGTGTGACTGGAGGAGCTTCCCTCCACCCCATTCCAGCACAGACTCCATGGTTCTAAAGTGCACAGAACCTCTAATCTGGGGGAACCTTGTATAAGACACTCAACTCTGTGCCTCAGTTCTCTTATCTGCACAGTTAACTTCTTACAATCGTGGAACACTTGTACAATTTACTTCACATACATTGTTCTGTTTTGATTTTGAGACTTATATGGATGTGAGATACGGATATGTTTATCCTCATTTTAGAAAAAGAAGAAACTAAAACTCAAAGGCCCCAGTCCTAAATAGTGATAGAGCTAAGACTCTTCCTGAAGTTTCTTGACCTTGAGTAATAGATGTTTTTTCTCCAACACCAGGATGCCTGTGGATGTCCAATAAGGATCGCTATTTAAACTCTGTTTGTAATCTCAGGGCCCTGCAATCAGCATTGGCTATAAAGTATTGCTAAAAAGCTAAGGAAAGTCCCTCTTAAGTCAAGTGCTCTCCTTAAATTAAGTAGTCCTTAAATTAAGTAGTATCTTTTCATATCTATAATTTTGGTTTTTCTCAAGGAGAAGGTTTCAATCTGTAGTTGTATATTCAAGGAGGAAGTCTGTGTGTTGGTCACGAACGTGGGCTCTGCAGTCAGGCACACACAAGATATATCTTGAGGATTTTCTCAATTGTAGATTTGATATTTCTGAGAGAAATGCACATTTTTAAGAGCTTCCAGAAAGGGATCATCAAGATGGCAAGGTAAGCGTAAATAATTTTGCATGAGGAATAGATTAAGGAACTGAACATTGTATAAAAAGAGGAACATAACTGTTGTGAAATGACAGAAAAGACATCTGGTAAAGGAGAATGTTTTGTTTTGTTCTGAACAGGACTAAGGTAAACAAAGAAGAAATCACAGAGAGTAAAGGTTTAGTTAACCAGAGGAAAACATGTTTTAATAAATAGAATATCCAAAAGTAGAAATGCTTGGCCTGGTGATGTACTGAGCGCCTCATCCTTGGACATATTTAGGTAATCACCATCTCCTTGTCCCTGTTAAAGATATTTGTCTTGGATTCTGCCTTCATGGGAATGGAACTTTATTATTCAGAGATCTCTTCCAGATCTCATGTCCTGTGACTCTAAGTACAATATATAATTTTGATACTGTGAACTAGGTTTCTTTTTTATGTTTGTCAGTACAACATTTTCTTGCAAGCTAGTTGTCTCTCCTGTCTTTCATCTACCTGTCAATTTTACGTAATTCCAGTCACCCAGGCTTAAGAAGTGAATTGACTTTAACTCTTGCCCTATATCCTCTCTTCTTTCCTTAAGTCCAAGTGGTCACTAAGTTCTACCAATTCCACCTCGGCAACATCTAGTTTGTCTCCTCTTTTCCATTCCTCCTTCAGTCCTGTAAGAATAGCCTCTCTACTAGCCACCCCACTTCTGGACTCTCTTCTTTATTCCCCATCTTATTTGCCAGATGGATATATGTGGCCACTCTGTTAACTTTCCAAAAACACTACTCTAGTAAACTCACTTTCTTTTTCACAATTTTCATAGGGCTCTATTTACCAAATAAAGTCTTTCTTTTAGAGCCTAATATCCCTTTGGTAAGCAATACTAATGCATGCTTCAGGTAAACTGGTTACTTATTAGTCCACCATATTTGCAGTTTCATGATGGTATCTAATTCTCTCCATTGAAATCTTATCCTTTTTTCAATGCTTAAGTTAAATGGCAATGTTGTAAAATATTCTCACTCTTCCTGACTTCTCAACTTGCTGGGATTTCTTTTGCCTCTGAAGTTCTGAAATCCTTATTTATATTTCTGTTACTTAGCCTTATATCAGCAAATGCTATTCTTGCTTTCTCTCACTGGTAGTTCCTTGAGAACAAGGACTATGATTTCATCATCCTGAACAAAATGGCCTATGTGCAATAGTTGTTTAATGAATATTTAAGGAATTAATCATTGACTAAATAAGTAAACAAATATGCAAATGATTTGAACTATAAATCACCTTTATAAAACCAATGTGAAATGAAGATATAGTGAGGTGGGGGTTCCTTACTTCCTGTGGATGGCTCCAACCATTACTCAGTTGTCTATTTGGAAAAGCCATTGTTCATAAGATGAATGAGACAGGAAAGTAGCAATGACTCAGGACAAGCTCACCCAGCGAAATAGTTCCAAACATTTGTTTTACAGAAAGTCATGGGGTTTCAAATTTGGAACTTTAAACATTCTACTTCCTAATGATGATGATGAAATATTTTGTATTCCAGATAAGACTTAGGTTTCCATCCAACCACACCTCTCAATTTAAAAATACAAAATTATTATGTTGTACACCTGAAGCTAATATAATGTTATATACCAGTTAATACCTCAATAAAAAATTTAAATAAATAAATAAATAAAAATACATTAATACTTGTTTGTATATAATATTCCCAGAGAAGTGAGAACTTTTAACAATTTGTCATTATTTCTATGTTTAATCTTTAGTATAACAAGAATGATTCCAAAATCTTTGCTTACTTGCTTTATAAGTCACTATTTAATCTCAGTGTAAACAGCTATACCTTTAAATGTTTTTCCCTTGAAATACATGTTATATTTTTTCTGTTTCTTCCCTTTGATAGCTTTCAAATTATAAGTATTATGAATACCCAGTTTTCTTCTTTGTGGTATCATTAAGTAGAGATATTAAAGAAAAGATTGTATCAAACTCTTTGAAGTACATTTTCTCAACCCATCTTAGTTTATCAATTGGATTTGTCACTAGATGGCACCAGTAGCTAAGCTGGTGAGTGAAAAATCTCCTTTTTGTTAAAATCTGCACTGCCAACCCCTGGCAAGAGTTGTCATAATCATCATTTTGATGCTTTTATTTTTAAGAAAAGCTAATAGTTAGAAAGAGAATTTTGCTATCTGAATTGTTTGCAATTATAGGCATGTATTTTAAAATAAAATATTGCCTAGTTTTAATATTCATTATATATAGGTAGTCATTATTACTTTGGGGCAATTTGAAAGTGATTAGCTGAATCTCTAGGTATAAAACCTGGAGTGGTAGTTACAAGCCACCAAAATAATCCAAGTCAAAAAGTGTTCTCATTTATTGAATTTGTCAGGTAACTCAGTCTTCTCCTGCTTACCAAATTAGTTCCTCAATCCTGGAGACTGTTTGAATTTTACCTCCTCTGCAGTCCTCTGGGCTGATTGTGGGAGAGGAACTGAAATTGACAGGCTGTGTTGATATGCACATTTAGATGATGGCACAATGTGCGTATACCACGATCCTTCTATTTCCATACAATCTTTGCTCACTGTGGACAAAAGGGGTCTGATTCATCTAAGAGCCTTAGGCTAGAATTAATTACTTCTAGAAATCTATATAAGGCCAAACCTTTACATATTCATAAATGACTTCCCATTCCCCCAAGAGTTCCTGTAATTGTCATCTAAGATTTATCTCTTATCTTAGGGAACTGTGTCCACAGGTGAGGTTAATCACTTATGCCCCATTCATACCCAGAGAATACACTTCAACATTATTTCCCACTAGCTTCCTTCCTGAGTAATTTAATTCAGTTAGTCTGATATCCTCATAATGCCAAACTCAGTCTTTCTTCTTTATCTTTTGCTTTTGCTTGAGCTCTTCCCCCTACCTGGAGATCTCATCTCTTCTCTCCATCAGTGCAAACACAGCTGTTTCGTCAAGATCCACTTCCTCCATGAGACTTCCCCTGTCTCCCTCAGTATGATATTTTTCCTTTGTCTCATAGGACTTAGATTCTGTATTAGAATACACAATCTAGCACATTAGTCAAAAATTCAAGGTCAGCACCATGGCAGAGTGAGCTCTTCCCTTCGTCTCTTCCCCCTAAGATACAACAAAAAGGACATTCATAAACCAAGAGAGGACATTCACACAACACAATAGACTTCTGAGAGATACACATAGCCAAATGTCTGAAGGTGGGGTGCTGGAACCCCCAGGAGGCAGTGGAAGGAGCTAAGGAAATCTTCTTTCCCTTCCGAGTGGCAGCAATCTGGGCATAGGACCTTGTGTGGCAGCCAGCAGGTGACACTGAGAAGAGAAGGGGGCAAAGGCAGCCTTCCATGGGAATGCTTGCATTCTTGGAGTTGCCTCCCAGCCTCTGGGAATGCTCCATACAAAGGCAGCTAAGACACCAAGCCGACCAACTCAAGTGGGCAGCAGTGAGTGCATAGCAGGGGTGCGTGGAATCATGCATGTGAAATAAAGTGCCCCTCCACACCTTCCCCTGGTACACCAGTTCAGCCAGTTGACCAGAGCAGAGGATTCCCACTGGAGTGCCTGTACATATATGTGTAAAGCAGCAGTGGCCAGCAGGCAAAGACAGATGAGCCCTGTGACCACAGCTTCTAATGGACAGGTACATATGTTAGGGGCTGCAGAGGGCTCAGAAAACACAGCTCCTTCCTGCCTGAGTGGCAGCAGGTGAAATCTGCAACCAGATACTACCAGTATGAGACAGCAAAAGTCCACCACATCAAATAGCATGAAGAGGTATATTAACACTGTAGACCAGAAGGAAAATGACAAGTACCCAGAAATCAATCCTGAAGTCACAGAAATTTAAAACCTAAAGACAGAGAATTCAAACTAGTTGTCATAAAGAAACTCAATGAATTACAAGAAAACTCAGAAAGACAGTTAAATGATCTCAGGAATAAAATTAATGAACAGAGGGAATTCTTCACAAAAGAGACTGAAACTACAAAAACATCAGAAATCTTGAAGATGAAAAATGCAATGAGTGAGATAAGGGAAAATGTGGAGTCCTTAAAAAATAGAGCTGATATTATGGAGGCCAGAATCAGTAATTTAGAGGACAGAAATACAGAAATGCTGCAGATGGAGGAGAGACAAATAAGACTAAAAAGAAATGAAAAAATTCTCTGGAAAGTATCCAACTCAATTAGGAAATGTAACATAGGATTACAGGTATTCCAGTGGGAGAAAGGAGGGAGAAAGCAGCAGAGAGCTTGTTCAAAGAAATAATAGCTGAGAACGTCCAAAATCTGGGGAAGGAGCTGGAATTATGTATAAACAAAGCTAATAGAACTCTTAATTACATCAATGTAAAATGAGTTTCTCCAAGGTATATATTAGTAAAACTGGCAAAAGTCAATGACAGGAAAAATATTAAGGGCAGCAAGGCAGAAGAAAATAATCTACAAAGGAACCCCAATCAGTCTTTCAGGAGATTTCTCAGCAGACACCTTACAGGTTAGGAGAGAATGGAATGATATAGTCAAAATTCTGAAAGACAAAAACTTTCGGCCAAGAATACTCCATCCAATGGAACTATCCTTCAGATATCATGGATAAATAAAAACCTTCCCAGATAAACAAAGGCTGAGGAAGTTCATTGCTACAAGATTCCCCCCTCCAAGAAATGATCAAGAAGGCCCTCATATCTGAAAAAAAGAAGGGTTTCCGAAGCCTTGAGCAAGGAGACAAATAGACAGACAAAATCAGAAAATGGCCACTCTCTATCAGAACAGGTTGGCAAATGCTTAATTATAGCATTAAAGATAAGGGAAGGAAAGAATCAAAAATAATTATAACCACTTTATTTTAATTACAAACTCACAACACAAAACAGAATAAGTTGTGACAACGGGAACTTAGAGGGAAGAGGAAAGGGATGGAACCTGCTTAGACTAAGGAAATAAGAGGCTACCAGAGAATGGACTATCTAATCTATGAGATCTTTTATACAAACCTCATGGTAACCACTAAACAAAAATTCAGAACAGAGGCACAAATGATAAATAAAGGGGAAACTGAGAAAACCATCATAGAGAAACACCAAACTGAACTGGCAGTCTGAAATATGTGGGACAAAAAATAAGGAAAATATAGAACAACTGTAAAACAAGTGATAAAATGGCAGTATTAAGCCTTCATATATCAATAATTACTCCAAAAGTAAATGGATTGAATTCTCTAATCAAAATACACAGAGTAGCTGCATGGATTAAAAAACAGGATCCAACAATATGCTGCCTTGAGGAAACATATCTCAGCTCTAAAGACAAACACAGGCTCAGAGTGAGGGGATGGAAGACAATATTGCAAGCTAATGGCAAACAAAAGAAAGCAGGTGTTGTCAAACTTATATCAGACAAATAGACTTCAAGATAAAAAAAGACAATGAGAGCCAAAGAGGGGCAGTACGTAATGATAAAAAGGACACTTCACCAAGAGGACATAACCCTATAAATATATATGTACCTAACATAGGAGCACCAAAGTGCATAAAGCAACTATTAACAGATCTAAAATGAGAAATTAACAGCAAGACAACAATAGTAGGGGACCTCAATACCACATTTACATGAATGGATAGATCATCCAGACAGAAATTCAACAAGGCAATAGTGGAATTAAATGAAAAAGCTGACCACATGGACTTAATATGTAGAGAACACTCCATCCAAAATCAGCAGAATACACATTCCTCAAAGTGCACATGGAACATCCTCAAGGATAAACCATATGTTGGGAAACAAGGCAAGCCTCAGTAAATTTAAGAAGATTCAAATCATATCTAACATCTTTTGCGACCATAATGCTAAAAAAACAGAAATCAATTACAAGAAAAAAGTGGGAAAGTGACAAACATGTGGAGACTGAATAACATGCTACTGAACAACCAATGGATCAATAAAGAAATTAAAAAATATCTGGAGACAAATGACAATGAAAATACAGCATACCAACTCATATGGGATGCAGCAGAAGTGGTCCTAAGAGGGACATTCACAGCAATACAGGCCCACTTTAACAAACAAGAAAAATCTCAAATAAGCAATCTTAAACTACACCTAACAGAACTAGGAAAAGAAGAACAAACAAAGCCAAATGTCAGCAGAATGAGGGGAATAATAAAAATTAGAGCAGAAATAAATGAAATAGAAATCAATAAAATAGTAGAAAGGATCGATGAAACTAAGAGCTGGTTCTCTGAGAAGACAGACAAAATTGAGGAATGGTTAGCCAGACTCATTAAGAAAAAAAGAGAAAAGTTTCAAATAAATAAAATTAGAAATGAATGAGGAGAAATTACAATGGATACCACAAAAACACAAAGGAACATAAGAGAATACTAAGAAAAACTATATGTCAACAAAGGACAATCTAGAAGAAATGGACAAATTCTTGACTCATATAATGTCCCAAAACTGTGAATCAAGAAGAAATAGAGAATCTGAATAGACCAAAAGCAGGTAAAGACAGGGAAACAATAATCAAAAACCTCCCCAAAAATAAAAGTCCAGGACCAGATGGCTTCTCAGGAGAACCCTACCACACATTCAAAGATTTAATACCAGCCCTCTAAAACTATACCCCAAAAAATGAAGAAGGTGGAATACTTCCTAACTCATTCTATGAGGCCAACATCACCCTCATCCCAAATCCAGACAAGGAAAATACAAAGAAGGAAAGTTGTTGGCCAATATCACTGACGAACATATGTGCAACAATCCTCAACAAAATATTGGCAAACTAAATAGAGCAATACATTAAAAGAATCATACATCATGATCAAGTGGGATTTACACCAGTGATGCAGGCATGGTTCAACATCCGCAAACCAATCAATGTGATACACCCCATCAAAAAAGTGAGGAATAAAAACCAAATGATCATCTCAATAGATGCAGAGAAGGCATTTGACAAGATCCAACATCCATTTATGATAAAAGCTCTCCATAAAATGGGTATAGAAAGAAAGTACCTCAACGTAATAAAGACCTTATATGACAAACCCACAGCCAACACCATACTCAATGAGGAAAACCTGGAAGCCATCCATCTGAGAACAGGAACAAGACAAGGGTGCCCACTCTCACCACTCTTATTCAACATAGTACTGGAAGTTTTGGCCAGAGCGATTAGGCAAGTAAAAGAAATAAAATTGGCAAGGAAGAAGTGAAACCCTCTCTCTTTACAGACGACATGATTATATATGTACGAAACCCAAAAGAACCTATTGGAAAACTGTTAGAAATAATCAACAACTACAGTAAAGTTTCAGGGTATAAAATCAACTTACAAAAATCAGTTTCATTTCTACATTATAATAATGAATTAATAGAAAGAGAACTCAAGAATACAATCCCACTTAAAATAGCAACAAAAGGAATGAAATATCTAGGAATAAATTTAACCAACGAGGTGGAAGACCTATACAATGAAAACTATAAGACATTATTGAAAGAAATTGACAATGACAGAAAGAAATGGAATGATGTTCCGTGCACACGGATTGGAAGAATAAGCATAGTTATGATGTCCAAACTACCTAAAGCAATCTACAGATTCAATGTAATCTCAATGAGAATCCCAATGACATTCTTCATGGAAATAGAACAAAGGATCTTGTGGGTCAACAAATGACCCTGAATAACTAAAGCAATCCTGAGAAAAAAAGAACAAAGCAGGAGGCATCACAATCCCTGATTTCAAAATATACTACAAAGCTGTAGTAATCAAAACATCACGGTACTGGCGAAAAAAAGACACAGACCAATGGAACAGAATTGAAAGCTCAGAAATAAAACCACACATCTACAGAGAGCTAATCTTCAACAAAGGAGCCAAGAACATACAATGGAGAAAGAAGAGTTTCTTCAATAAATGGTGTTGGGAAAACTGGACAATCACATGCAAAAGAATGAAAGTGGATCATTATCTTTCACCATACACAAAAATTAATTCAAAGTGGATTAAAGACTTGAAGGTAAGATGTGAAACCATAAAACTGCTAGAAGAAAATATAGGCAGTGCACTCTTTGACATAGGTCTTAAAAGCATCTTTTCAAATGCCATGTCTACTTGGACAAGGGAAATGAAAGAAAAAATAAACAAATGGGACTTCATCAGACTGAAGAACTTCTGCAAGGCAAAGGAAACCAGGAAAGAAACAAAAAGAGAACCCACCAACTGGGAGAAAATATTTGCAAATCATACACCAAACAAGGGTTAATCTCCAAAATATATAAAGAACTGACATAACTTAGCAGCAAAAAAACAAACAACCCAATCAAAAAATGGTCAGAAGATATGAACAGACATTTTCCCAAGTAAGATAATCATATGGCCAATAGGTACATGAAAAGATGTTCAACATCACTAATCATCAGGGAAATGCAAATCAAAACTACAATGAAATATCACCTTACACTCGTTAAAATGGTTAAAATTACCAAGACAAATAAGAAATATTGGAGAGGATGTGGAGAAAAGGGAACCCTCATACACTGCTGGTGGGAATGCTTACTGGTGCAGCCACTATGGAAAACAGTATGGGGATTTCTCAAAAAATTAAGAATAGAAATACTATATGACCCAGCTATCCCACTACTGGGTATTTATCCAAAGAACTTGAAATCAACAATTCAAAGAGACTTATGCTCCCCTAGCTTCATTGCAGCATTATTCACAATAGCCAGCAAGTAGAAGCAACCCAAATGCCCATCAACAGATGAATGGTAAAGAAGATATGGTATACATATACAAAGGAATAACACTCAGCCATAAAAAAGACAAAACTCATTCCATTTGCAGCAGCATGGATGGACCTCAAGGGTGTTATGTTAAATGAAATAAGCCAGATAGAGAAAGAGAAACACCACATGATTTCACTCATGTGTGGAAGATAAACAAACACATGGGCAAAGAGAACAGATTAATGACTACTAGAGAGGAAGGGGATTGGCGGATGGGCATAAGGAGTAAAGGGACACATATATATGATGACTGACAAAGAATAACGTACAACTGAAATTTCACAATGTTATAAACTATCATCACCTCAATAAAATGCAAAAAAATTCAACACATATTTCACACATACCTACTATCTCCAGGTGCTATGTTGAGTGATGAGGAGAAAGCAGTGAACAAGAGAGACATACCTCCATCCTCATAGGACTGAGGTTCTAATGGGAAAACATATCATAAGAATGTAATTTACTTGGAACAGAATAGAGGGCCCAGAAATTTACCCTCATAAATATAGTCAATTGTTCTTTGACAAAGGAGCAAAGGCAATACAATACACAAGGACAGTCTCTTCAACAAATGGTGCTGAAATAACTAGACATCCACAAGCAAAAAAATGAATCTAGACGCAGACCTTTCAACCTTCACAAAAATCAACTCAAAATGGATCATAGACCTAAATGTAAAACACAAAATGAGAAAACTCTTAAAAGATAACATAAGAGAAAATCTAGATAACACTGGGTATGGTGATGCCTTTTAGAAACAACTCCGTGAAAGAAATAATTGATAAGCTGGGCCTCATTAAAATTAAAAATTTCTGCTCCGTGAAAGACAATATCAAGAGAATGAGAAGATGGACTGCAGACTAGGAGATCATATTTGCAAGAGACAGATCTGAAAAAGGACTGTTACCCAAAATGTACAACGAACTCTTAAAATTCAACAGCAAGAAAACAAATAACCTGACTAAAAAAT
Organism: Equus quagga; assembly: GCF_021613505.1. NCBI lineage: Eukaryota > Metazoa > Chordata > Mammalia > Perissodactyla > Equidae > Equus > Equus quagga. The sequence continues at coordinate 63,002,391 of NC_060282.1, read as the reverse complement.
GAGCCAAAGACCTTAGCAGATACTTCACCAAAGATAAACAAATGAGAAATATGAATATGAAAAGGTGCCATATATCATACATCATCAGGGCAATGCTAATTAAAACAATGGTATACCACTACATATGTATTAGAATGGCCAAAATCCCAAACACTGACAACACTAAATGCTGGCGAGAATGTGGAGCAATGGGAACTCTCCTACATTGCTGGTGGGAATGCACAACGGTAAAGCCACTTTGGAAGACAGTTTGACAGTTTCTCGCAAAACTAAAGATACTTTACCATATGATCCAGCAATCAAGCTCCTTGATATTTACCTAAGGGAGATTAAAACTTATGTCCACACAAAAACCTTCATGTGGATATTTATATCAGTTTTGTTCACAAGTGCCCAAACTAGAAGCAACCAAGATGTTCTTCGGTAGGTGAATGGATAAATAAACTGTGGTACATCCAGACAATGGAATATGAAAACACTGTGTATATTATAATAATGGATATATGTCACTATACCTTTGTCCAAACCCATAGAATGTACAACACCTAGAGTGAAACCTAATGTAAACTACAGACTTTGGATGATTATGATGTGTCAATGTAGGTTCATCCTTGGTTAAAAAATGTACCATTCTTGTGAATGATATGGATAATGGGAGATGCTATGGCTGTGTCTGGCGGGGGATATACAGGAAGTCTCTATACTTCCCTCTCAATTTTGTTGTAAAACTAAAAAACGAAACAAAGTAACTTACACAAAGAATATGTTAGGGTAAAACAAGGTTGCTATGACTAAAGCCTAGAAACTTGAAGGAATATTAAAAGGTAATTAGATGATTGGGAATAGTAAAGAGAAAGGAGTTCAAGGGAGAGGAAATGGTATGTAGAATGGTCCAGGGGAAGACAGACCAGGGCATATCCACTAATCAAAAAACAGTCAGTATGGGTATAGCATCTGGGTTTCTTAGGGAGGTGGGAAGGAGTGAAAAGAATGGACAAGTTCTGAATTTATCCAAAGGAGAGTAGGATGCCTTGGGATTGACATGGTTTCTCTTCTGAAGGAAACCTTTGTCTTGAAGTACAAAGAACAAATTACAGGAAAATAAGCAATATCAAGACCAATGAGTAGGATGTTACCTTGGTTCACACAGAGGATTACAGTGGTCTGTGCTCATATGGGGGTAATGGAGATGCTGAGGCATGGAGAGGTCATAGACACACTGAAGAGGGACAATGACCAGGACATGGCAACTGTTTGAATGTGATGGTGAGGGGAAGGAAAGACTCAAAGATAACTCAAAATTTGGCTAGACTAGGACTGGACAAATTGTGTTTACAATTACTAAAATAGGGACGTGGCTAGAGAACTAGGTTTGAGGGTAAAAGATGGTTAGTTCAGTTTTGCTCTTGCTAATTTAGAAGTGTCTGGGAAACATCCAGGTGGAGATAACCTAGTAACTAATCGGATCTGCTGGGACGAATCACAGAGAAGAAGTCTGGGATGAAGGTACATATTTGGGAATTATCAGCATATAAAATATGAACACTGGGAATTTTAGGAAGTCTGTAAATCCCCACAAATTGTTGTGTGCCTGTGTGTGTTTGTGAATTTTTATTCTTGGGAAATGGTTCCTAATTTTCACTAGAAGGGCACCAAGGGAGAGAGAGAATCTGAAAGGACAGATCTTTGAGGAACAAAGGCATTAAAAGATAAGTAAAGGAGGCTCATCCAATAGAGGAGATTGAGAGGGGGCAATCAATAATGGGAAGGAAACCCCAAGCATATGTTATCCAGGGAATCAAGGAAAAGGTTTTTGAAAAGAAGGAAGTGGTTAACAGTGTCAAATGCTGCAAAGATGTTAAAACTCAGATAAGCCCTAAAATTTTTTAACATAGTTTTGAAAAATGAAGGTCATTTTTTGCCTTGATCACAGGTATTTCAGTAGAGTAGTTGTGACAGGTGATGAGAGTAATATAAAGAGAGTAGACAACTCTTTCAAGAAGCCTAGATGTGGAGGAGAGAAAAGTCAGGAGATGGAAAGAAGGATCAAGAAAGGGGCTTTTAAAGATGAGAAATGTTTCATTAAATGTAAGCACTGTTTAGAAGAAGCCAAAAGAGAGGGAAAGATTGAAGACAGAGGAGGGAAAAGGGATTATTGACCAAGGGAGGTCCCTGAGGAGCTGGCATCCAGAAAGCAGGAGGAAGATTATTCATTCTGAAGAGCAAGGACTCCTCTTCCACTAAAAGAGAAAGGAAGAAAGGAAAGGAACAGATGAGTAGCTTTGGCAGCACAAGTTCCCACAGCTGGTAACTAGAGAGCCAGGATTTGAACCCAGACGGTCTGGCTCCAGATTCGGCACTTGTGACCACCATGCTCTGTGCATATTAGTTCAGTGTGTTGCACATCAACTCAGCAATACTTGCTACCGAGGCCTGACATGAAAACAACCACTGTTTCTATAGCAAACAGGATTCCTCTACACAGTATCCCCTGAGTTTTATGTTGAAATTTCATCCCAATTCTCAGACAGGCTTTTGCTCCAGTTCACTAAGGGAAACTGGCTTGTAATTAATTAATGAATTAACTCAATCACTCATTCAATCAATATTTATTGAGAGCCTGCTATGTTCCCTCTCAAAGGGACCAGATGGTCATCCCAGACAAATAAAGCTCTTCTGTCGTATCATTTTATAGAGTAGTGAGAGAAGCAGACATCAATCATAATAATCTCTCAAATAAATATAAAGCCACAATGTGATCACTGGAAGAAAAGCACATTGTGCTCTCAAAGCCTCTAAAAGGAAGATTGGGTTCAGTCTGAGGATGAGGAAAGTCTTCCCTGAAAATGTGACTTTTGAGTTGACTAGTCACTGAGAGGCGAATTGGTATGAACTGGTGAAAGAGAAAAGGAAAGAGAGAGCATCCTTGGCAGAGAGAACAGTATCGCAAAGAGGCTATAGCAGTGGGAGTAAAAGAAATTCACCATGGCCAGGACACATGAGCAAGGGGGTATGGTCCAAGTGAGACTGAATAGCGAGGAGAGGAGGCAGCCAGCACGTTCAGGGCCATGGGGGATGGGTTAAAGGATTGAAAAGTTACGAGCAGGGAGAGGTAAGAGCTGGAGGTCCATGGTCAGATGTATATTTTGAAAGTTCACCCTGTCCAAAGAGTGGATTAGAAGCAGGGCAGAGACACCACCAGGAGGCTTCAGCAACTGTCCAGGATGGATGATGCCAGTTTGAGCTGGGGAGCTAGAGAGGAAGTGAAGAGAACAGCTTTGAGAGATGTTTTAGAGTTAGTAGGAGATGGGAAACAACATAAGGGAAAGAGATTTTTGAATAATGTGGAGAGTTTTGAGGTAATGTTCAGCTCAGAACATATTAATTCCCCAAAGCCAGGGAGATTTATATAAACCATTCCACTCTGGTGACAGAAGGCATTCATAGTGGATATTCTGTCTAAAAGTTTAAAGACGCATTATAGAATGCTCTTCCACTGGAATACAGCCAGATCCCAGCATTTCCTATGTGGTATATATTTGCATGATATAAAACAGAACAGGAATAACTACAGCAATAAATTTCCATTTGATGGATTTTTTTATAGTTGAGGAGGAAAAGATCAAACCCTCGTAAAGATCAAGTTTTGAGAACATTGTCAATCGACTCAAAGCTCTGTGCAACTCGTAGACTAATTCGGCTACCAGGAGTTGATCAGTCTTGTGTGAACTGGAATGGGAAAATGACCAGTGTGTGGTATAAAAGTGAATAAGTCATGAACTAAAGGAGCCTGAATACAAGGATCCTTAACTCAGTGCTGTCCAATAGAACTTTCTGTGTAGGCGGAAATGTTCTATACTCGCATCGTCCAATACAATCATCACTAGCCACATGTAGCTGTGGAGTAATTGAAAAGTGACTAAAGTGACTGAGAAACTAAATTTTAAATTTTCATTCAAATCAATTTAAATTTAAATGGCCATATATGGCCAGCAGTAGTGTATTGGAGAACAAACATCTCAACTAATACCAAGACAAGAAAACTACACAAAGGCTCTCCTGGCTGAAAGTTTCATCAATGTTGGAGTTAATACCAGAACTGCAGTCTACATTACTTGTTGTTTGACACATATAACGGTGTTTAAGTTGACTGTTGATAATTTTACATGACTGCACTTTTCCGGCACCTACGGGAATACTTAACACATAGTAGCTGTTTGGTAAATGTTAAACTGAATGAACTTTAATAAGTGAAATAATGCTATAAAGCATTTGTCATAGTGCTTGTCACATACAAAGAGTTCAATAAATAGTAGTTATTATAATTATAATTATTTATAATGTCCCTGTAAACTTTTAGTCCCTTTTGTAAAGTTGTGAGTTGAAAGCATCTTTTACAAAGAGGAATCTGGACTAGTTAGGCCACCTCAACAGCTTCTCTGCTGCAGACTCTGCTTCATTTCCATTAAAAAGCTCTAGAAAAATCGTCTTTCCTAGAGAGCCCAGCACTGATGCCCACTTAACTGAGAACAGCTTCACTGATAGAAGTGTTTCAATGCATGGTCTTCCTTTACACACTCTACTTTGAATTGAATGTTGAGCATATAAGCAGTATCCCTATAATTTTATGTACCAGAGGAAAATAAGAATGATGGTAAGATAAAACTTACCGTAAGCCACTGTATTCGATCTGTTCAGCATAACCCAAGCACCAGTAATACAGTATTTGGCATATCAGAGAACATTCTGAACAGCGGTCAGGAAGTACTATTTACTATAGCTTTCTTTTCTGCTCTTCTAATCTTACTGATTATTTTTCAAATCACAAATTCTCAAACTCTGCCCATGGCTTCCCGTTGTGGCAATGGAAAGGACACCAGGCAAGGATGGTGAGGGAGCAGATGTTGTCTTGTCTGCTGGGCTGTGCACATTAGACTAGACTTACCCTAAACGACGTTAGTGGGCAATGGGTGGCAATGGTGGGACCACCATTTTCTGAGCACTTGCCTATGTGCTAGGAGCTGACATAGGGGTTAGAAGTTTGCTACAGCTGGAGAAACTGAAGATTTGCCATTCTGAGTTTGAGGAATGAACATGGAAATAGCAAGAAGAGAGTTCACTGGAGAAAGGTGAGGAACAGAAGCCAAATTATCCCCTTTCCTTTGTTTAATTCAGGGTTTCTCAAGAGTGGCTTTATTGACATTTGAACCGGATACTGCTTTATTGTGGGATGCAGCATGTCAACATCCTGTGCATATTATGTTGTTTAGCACCATCCCTGGCCTCTATGCATTAAGTTCCAGTAGTATCACCCCCCTCCCCAATTATGACAGTCAAAAATGTTTCTAGACATTACCAAATGTCTCCTGGGGGGTAAAATTGTCCCAGTTGAGAACCACTAATTTAATTGAAGTGTCATGGGGCATGTAGATGACTTGTGGGCCCCTTGTTGGGAGACTCAGAATAATAAAATAAGGGCAGTGGTCAAGAGGACATAGTTCTCTTTAGTTCTTGCTTTCAATAAGAGAAAAATAAAGACTCAGAGGCATATTGGAGATGGGTTAAAACATTGGGCGTTTCCCCTTACATAGAGAGGATAGAGGGAGAGCAGCCCAGGAGAAGATCCACTCTTAGATCAAAGGCAAGGCTGGGACTTAAAAGGCAAAAGCCCAGCCAATTGCTAAGCCCCACATGTGTTTTTCACCTGCACCTATAAGATTTATCCTACCAAGGAAAAATAAATCACTAGATAACTTTTTTTATTATATAGTGTCAATTGCTGCACAATATTTGATCTCTTAATATAATGGGTAACCATCCCAAAGCTGGAGCTATTTACCTCAAGGTAGAACATGGACAGGCCATAGTCTTTAATTAAGATGTTCAATGACAAAATTTAGAAAGTACTGAGAAGGAATCTACTGCATTTATTTTTAAATGCATATGTATATTAAATTTTGTATGCTGAAAGTTTTAACCTAAAAAGTGACTACTGAAAACACTGTTAGGCAATAGATAAAATCATTATGCCTTCATTTTCCTTCTCTCCCTTGCTGTTCCAGGCAATCCTCCTCAAAACATGTGCAACAAGGAAGGGGTAGTGATATAGAACCTGGGGTGGAAAGAGGAGGGAAACTGAGGCCGTTAGACAGCTCTGCCCAAAGGCTGAGGGCTACCAGTCAGAGCTTGGAGAGCTGGATACCTAGGCCACTCAGGTGTGGAAGAGGCGGGCCAACTTTTATCCTCTAATTGCTTCTTTTTGAAAAGGACCACTCTTTTCGAATAAATTGAAATCAGAGTTTCAATCCTAGGTCAACAGAAATCTAAAAATAACAGAAAGAAGAAGTGAAGAAGAATCTCTTTATTATTCCCGCAGAGGGATATTCTACAACTTCCTTCCCTAGAAATCTCTAAACACAAGGCAGATGAGCAGCTCTCTGGGACAGTGTGAATGGGAACCTACCTGGAGAAAGGGGCGGTGGTCAGGCAATTTGGGGGTTCTCGTAGCTCTCTTGTTTAGGAAATTCTGTTTTCCCAAAGGTGTGTGTTATTAAAGGAAAGTGAACAGCATGGAGAAGAATACTCGAGGGAGAATAGACTCTGATCATGTGTGCTCCTAAAGCAAGAGTAAAGAAATTTAAAAAATAAACACGTAAAAAAGCTGTTCTGAAAATCCGTATTAAATCCTTTCTTATAGATATTAGTAGATGTTAGGGCACAGGATTGGGGAAGAAATAAATGATCTGGCCCAACAAAAAAGATGTTATTTAAAATATAATAATTTAACTTTTATCTAATGCCCTTTGGGCAAATCTCCTTGGCTGCCTTCTCTAAATTTAGAATTCCCTAGTACAAATATTTTTCTGTGCTTATTACACTAAAGTTTAACCATGGATCTCCAGTTCTCACTGGCCTAGGGAGCACAATGAGCACAATGAGGCTGTTGTTCATGGCAAAGATACTGTCACCTCTAGTCCTTCCAAGAAGCTTCACTTCTTTAAATCTCTCCCACCTGGTTAAAGGGGCATTGTGGGGGTCTCCTCCACTCCCCAGGAACAGCATGAAGCTCTCTATATGCCTTATGGAATGTACTCTTCTTTCACTCTCAATACCACGTGCTCCCAGATCACTGTGTTGGCTGCCTTGAGCTTTAAGTTGCCTTTTTTATAGTTTTTTAAATTTTTATTTCTTTGACTTAAACTTTATCTGAGCCTAGGTTAAGGGCTATGACCTCCGTCAGACTTAACACATAAAAATACAGGATACTTTACAAAAAATAAAGTTGAATTTCAAATAAACAAATTGTAATCGTTTTTAGTATCAGTACGTCCCAAATATTGCATGGGACATAATTCACTAAAAAATTCTTTCCTGTTTATCTGAAATTGAAGTTGAACTGGGCATCTTGTAATTTATCTGGCAACTCTGCTCCTGAAACCTCAACTGCCCTCAAAATGGCCTTTGTTTCTTTTTTTTGTCCCCTACGAACATTCTCAACCTGCCTTTTTGGAGGAGTGCATTCTCTCTCTGCATCTTTTTGGTGCGGTGTTTATTGGTTAAGCCATGGTCTTTACTCTCATGTTGCATACAGGGTCTTTGTCCTTGGTAAACAGGCTTTGCTGTAAGTATGCAGTCATCTACAGGGAAGCAGAATCCCAAACAGCTTATTCTTGCTGCCTTTTCAGATACCTTCACCTGTATTTTAATTCGATGAAACTAATACTTTTAGTCTGGAATCGTTGCTATATAAATAAATGTAAATTCTAAACAGAGTAATGACATTTTATCTAAAAGTAGTAACATCAAAGGGCTTAATTCATTATTTCAAAATCCTAACTGAGGATTCTTACCTAATTCATATCTTAGCGTGCTATTTTAAAATTCTCCCTTTGATCATAATAGTGGTTTAACAGCATAATGAGTATAAGATTCCCCCAAATTGTGCTTGGTGAATGACTCTATATTAGGAAAGTAGCATAGGGGTACTGCACAATTTTAAGAAAATTTTCCATTGGTCAAATTGCCTTAACAATCGAAAGAAGGGAAATCCTTTATTCTGTAAGAGTTTATATGTTTGGTTAATCTGCATACTGGTTCTTTTGTGAGTATAATAAAGTGTGAAATATCTTATAGTGAGAAGTTTTTGGATTAAGATAGATTGAGCACATGCAGCTGATTTTACTCTCTCTAAACATCTTTAGCACTAAAGTTAAGGGATTTTTTTTAAAATGACGTAAACTCACAGGAATGAGAAAAACAGGAGAAAGAGCAATAACAACAAACTGTTGGGAACTAGAAGATAAAAGACAGGTAATAGCTGACTTAGCAGAGCCCAGAAAGTTGAATCTTAAGCTGATGGGAGAGAAAACTGAAGACCAGCCTAATTTGTACTATAGAATTCCCAAAAGTCTCTGAAACTGTCAGTTCCAGGTATCTAGAGGGGATGAAAGGGGAGGCTTACATAAGAAAGATTGGGTGAAAGAGCAGCAGATTCCTGCAATCCCACCTCCACTCCAAACCACTGAGAAATTGCCCGTCCTCTATCTCTGCTTATGGTTGCAAGTTGATTCTCCGGAAACAGTGAAGGTGAGTTGGGCAGGTCTCTGCGCTTGAGACTTTAGGGCTGTGTGCCCTACCAAAAATAAAGGAATTGACTCTCTGTAAATTGAATACAAATGCTGAGGACCCCCAAAACCCAACCCTTTTGCTCTACTCAGTTCCTGGCACACAAGCAGTCTTTCATCTATGTAGGAGATTGAAAAACTCTGCTCTGGTCACCAGCCCAAGAAAGAGACCTAAAGCTATAAAATCAGGAGGTCTCCCAAAAGCAACCCATACCAGTCAGACTGTACTTAACCTCCAAGTCTACAGGACCCGCGAGTTCAGATTTTCCAGTCACACTTTTAAGCCCTCACAAGAGTGTGCAGACCACCAAGGTTGACCAGGCAGTTCTTAAAAGCCTCTATATGAAAGACATAGGACAAAACATACTCACTGAATAAAAACAAAATAAAATAGGGGCAATTAAGAAGAAACAAATTATATTAGAGCAAAAATGTAAAACTGTGTTATTAACCTTAGAAATATAAATCTAATCTATAGTAGCAGAAAGCAGATCAGTAGTTGCCTGAGACCAGGGGTGTGGGGAGAAATTGACTGGAATAAAGCACAAGAGAACTTTTTGAGGATGATAGAAGTGTTCCATATGTTGATTATGGTGGTTGTTATACAGGTGTATACATTTGTGAAAACATTTAACAGTACACTTAAAATGGGTGCCTTTATCGTATTAAATCATACTTCAATAAAGTTGATTAAAAAACACCTGCTATTGATAACTAACACCCTAAAAAAGATAAGAGAAGTTATTGCATCTATGAAACAGGAACAAAATGTTAAGTATAAGTGGAGGAGGGGCATTCAGAGAAAAAAGAACTGTTTGAAATCAAAAAGTCAAAATGGAAAAATAAATTTGAAATCTCCCCAAAAATAGGGGAAGAAATAATGAAATAAAAAGTAGGAGAGGAAAAAATAAGACAATTAAAGGAACTTTCTAGGAATTCCAATACCCAAATAGCAGAAATTCCAGAAAGAGAATAGAGAGGAGAAAATCATTAATAATTCATGAAGACATCCTAGATCTGAAGGACATGAGTTGACAGTTTGGAAGGGTCTGCCAAGTTCCTGTCACAATAAAATTTGACAAATTTGAATAAAAATTGACCTACACCAAGGACAATCATTGTGAAATTTCAAGATAGTAGAGGAAAGAAAGAAGGTTTTACAAGTTTTTAGAGAAAAACACTCTATAAAAACAAAGGATCTGGGATAAAAATGACTTTGGACTTCTCAACAACACTGGAAGCAAGAAAACAGTGGAGTAATACCTAGAGAATTTTGTAGGAACCTTATTCCAACCTTATTTCCAACCTAGAATCTATACCCACCTCAACAATCAGCATGAGAGTAAACTATAGACATTTTGAAACATGCAAGATCTGATTAAAAACTCTTGTCAACCATCTCCCAAAAAACTATTGGAAGATATGCCCCACAAGTAAGAGAGAAACCAGGAAAAACAACAGAAAACAGAATGTCCAACATATAATATCCAGTTCTTAGTGGAAAAATAATTACCAGGAGAATGGAGAAGAGATATTCCAGGATTCCAGGTGTATACCAGAAATGGAGGGCCAGGCAGGGTGCATATGAGACTAGTGTGAGAATGGTCATCCTAAGGTACTCTCTTAACCTGAGGACAGAATGCCTAGTGAGCCTGGCCAACATTCTCATCTCTGTTGGGCTTCCTTTGACCACATGCCTATGAAGTTTCCGCTCTTTCTTACTTGCCTTGCTGCCCTACTTGTGGACACTCACATCACTGCAAAAAAATGTGCTTTGAACTTCTCCTAAGAGATAGGCTCCCGTGAGTTTAGAAACATAAAATACAGAGCAGCTTTTTCTTCCTGACCAGAGTCCTGACTGGTATTTAAAACCTGGTGCATACTTCAGCCCTGCCTGGTGTCACCACTGTGGTGAGCCCTATGTTTCCCAGGACTCATGACCTTGTCCACTGAAGTCAGTTCTTTTAAATTGTTTCTAATTGTTGGAAACTAAAACCAGACTCACAAACTGAGGATGATTTCTCTTTTTCTGGAAGCTACTTTCTGAAAGTGGCAATATTACCTTTTCCTTACACAACTAGATTTGAGCATGCTACTCGTTTCTTCAAAATTAAACAGTTTACTGCTTAGGGATACATGCATAAGTGGTAGGATTATTTTAAAAAGCAGACAGACACACAGATAAAGAGAGCAGATTGGCGATTACCAGATGGGAAGTGGGTGAGCGGAGGGCAAAAGGAGTGCATATGCATGGTGATGGATAAAAAACTGGTGAACACAATGAGGTCTATACAGAAACCGATATATAATAGTGTACACCTGAAATTTACACAATGTTATAAGCCAATATGACCTCAATAAAATAATTTAAAAAAAAAAGAAAAGCAGAGGAATGAGTAACACAAAAGTCAGATCTTGGCTACCTTAGAAGGGGAGGGTGGAGAATGGTATCAAGGAAGGCTTCTAAGGTAAGGTGATGTTCTGTTACTTAACCTGGATAGTAGACACACAGTAGCTTACTTTACATATTATTTAAATTGTACATATATACTATTTTATAGGTACGATACATTTCACAATTAACGACATATCCTATAGCAAATATATTATGCTTTGAGAACTGAGATAAAAATGTTCAACTCTGGCTCTGAACTTTCCAGATACCCTGTGGGCTTCTATAGATGTTGAAGCCCTGACTAGGAGGATCTCTACAAATTAAGTTTCAGACATTTTATCCTCAAATACATTGACTTGCAACATTTCAAAGTTGCTAAAAATTTGTAACTTGATTTCAAATGATAAATATTCAAGAATGCCTTTACTTCTTTGCAGAGGCTGGCAGGTATTTTGCCACTATAAACAAACAACAGTAATTTAATTTTAATTGATCAAGTTTATGTTTCAGATTAAAAAACCTCCATTTGTGATTCCCAATGACATTTTTTTTCAGAAAATTTTTATTGACTGGCCAGACCAAGAAATATCTCAAGTGCTCTTCCCTAACCAGTGGGAACTGAAAGAGAAGAGACTGCTGAGGCTATGGAAGAACTTCGATTAAACTTATGACATGTGAAATAGGAGAGGCACATGAGACATTATTAAATGGTTAGATTGAATATTGAAGGGCTAATGTATCCTGGAGAATTATGAGAAAAGGGAGTTCCACATCTCTGTTGAGAAAATCAGGATCTATTGGTTTCTTTGCTGGACACATTCAAGTCCCATACTTGGTAAATCTAGAAAATATTTCTCATAAAATTTCAAGAATATTCCAAGGCTAGGGATTATAAATATTTCACAGATTTCTATTTTGATTAAAATGCTTTGCCGCACTACCAAAAGAAGTAAGGCCTTACTGAGAGAAGGTGTGTAATAGCATGCTATCTCTTTTTCCTAATCTGGAGGATGGAGCCCTAAGGACAGTGTAATATGAGAATAATCTACTCTAATGTAAGTGTTCATTGTGGACTTCTTCCTTGAAAAGGCATTGTTAAGAAGATACTAAGTAATAAAGTTATTTGAAAGTTCATCTCAACTCCTTCATAGAATTTCTATAATTGCAACTCATCAGGAAGATGACAAGTGTTTAACTCTAAACGAATGCTAAAATCTAATATGTCTTAGACTTCTAGTAGAGTGTAAGCTCTTACTCAACGCTGGCCTGTATTTAGGAGGACCAAGAGCCTAAGCATTCTCCTTGCACTAAAATTAGAAAAATACTTGTCTAGTTAGCCTGGGACAAAGGGCTTACTTTGAAAAGAGAATAAAAACAAAAAGCAAAATAAAACTATAAGCTAATTTTCATGCCACAATACATACTGGCATTGAGCAGACTAAAATTAGCTACAACCAATTTTCAAGCGAAGGAGGAGTGCTTTTATGCTTCTCTAGACAATTTGGTTTCATTTGCCTTTTTGTGAGCTCCTCCCAAATTTTAAGTTGCCATTGGATAAGAACATCTAGAGTCAAAGAAATGGCTATCTCAACAACTGCATGCGTGTGGCGTACAATCTTCTCACAATATTGTCAAGGGCATTTTCTGGACCCAAATATAAAATTCAGCGTCTAGTTGAATACATTGCTTGTTGCAATATTTATTTCGTATTCCTTTATTGAGTTTTTTTTCCCTCTATGATACACTATGTCCACTGTGTTCATTTAAAAAACTTAAGATAGTATATTTGGTTGCTATTCTTCATGTTGAGAACACCACTAGTAATAGTGTCTTTTACCTTCAGAAATGTTTATTTAAGGTATCCAAAAAGATACAAAAAGTTAATACAGTAAATACCGATGTACGTGCCATCTGGCTTAAATAAATAGCATAGTCAATAAAACCTGTTTGTGCTCCTTCTGAATTACATCTCATTTCCTTCCCTCGCTGAAGATCATCACGCTCCAAAATTGCTTTGTCATTCTCATGCATTTATTTACACTTTTGCTACATATAAATGTATTCATAAACAATACAATATAGTTTCACAAAGTTTTCACATTCATATAAATACTGTGTGTACTCTTTTGTAACTTGCTTTTCACACAATATTATGTTTTTAGGGGACTAATATATGTTGCTACAATTTATTTTCAGTGTTGTATGAATTATCCACAATTTACTTATCCATGCTCCTACTGGTCGCCATTTAGGTCACTTCCAACTTTTTTCCAGGACAAACAATGCCATGTGAACATTCTCACATACGTTTCTTGGTGCACATGTAAGAGAATAGGGCATATGCCTAAAACTGGTCACAGAAATATACATCTTCACTGTTATTAGAAATTGACAAAGTTTTCTTTGCAATGGTTATAGCGATTTATATTCCCTAGATTGTGGATTAATGGTTCTCTTTCCTCAACATCCTTAACAACATTTTTACAGTAAGACTTCAGATTTCACCAATCTAATGGGTAAGCCATGGTATCTTATTGTCCGTACAAGATTTTCAAAGCTGTGGACTGTGTTGTGTAAGGGTCTCTGAGTGATGATAATTTTGGCGTATTTATAATCATCACATAGTTTCTCCAGCCATGAATTATCAATATTTCTTTGACAAAGCTAAAGATTGATCCTAGAGGAACCAAAAAGCATAAGATAACATTTCTGTCATCTTTACAACTCTGTCTCCATTCTCAAGTCCCGATCCTTGGGAGGAGTGGTAGGAGATGGTGCTGTAGGTCAGCCTATAGCAGTCTAGACAATGTCAGACCACTAGGCAGTGTGTATCAGGGATATTTGGGATGCTGTCATTGCCTCTTCTCCACCCACACTGGGAAAATCATCTGCCCTTTAATAAGGGATAGAAGAATATAGACATATGCTAGCACATTTAGCAGATCTTGTCTTTGAGAGACTGAGAGACTAGATATAAACACGCCTTTTAATAATTGCTGCAACTATGGCAACTTTAAATATGAGGGTAGCTTTTGTTTTAAATGGGATTAGATATCTAGAAATATCATCTAGTTAGTCATACATTCATTCAATAATATTTTAGAACCAAATCTATCGAAGCTTCCACTGGTGTTGGCAACCTAGTGGGAGAGAGATATACAAACAAATAATTATGATGCCACAAATCCTTATGAAGAAGATAATGTCTAAAAAGATGCCAGATAGACACAGAAATGAAGAAGCAAAACACTGACTGATTCGTAAAATAATTTTAGGCCGTGCTCAAATGAAGGATGAAGTAAAGTCAAGAACAAAATAAAAGCCGAGGTTGTCCATCCAGTATTTTGTAACTAATTAGGTGCCTGAGTTCAAATTCCAGACCCACCATTTACTAGATGTGTGACTGTAGATAAGTTGTCTATACTGTCTAAGCCTCAGTTTCCTAATAAATAAAATAAAAAAAATAACTGCATATACCTTTTAGGGTTATTGTCATGAATAAATATGTTAATATATGTAAGGCACTGAACAAATTCACTGATATTCAGTTAACATTGCAATAAATTCAGTTAACATGGCATAAATATTAGTTATTCCAGGGTCACTCAGTAATATTGTATGGAGCAGAGTAAAGTTTCCCTTCATCCTCACTGTGAGGACTTCACTCTACATTTTCTCGTTTCATCTGAATAATCTAGAAACAAATATCACCTACAAAATCATGGATTTGGTCACTTTCAGACGCCATGGTTTTCTGTATCTATCTAAGACTTTGACTTCAGCTGCATGTTTGAATCAGATCTCAAGCCACATTAAACTTCTAATTTTGTTCCTTTTATGGGATGTCAGAACATTTGTTCACTGTGCATCATAGATGCTTTAATCTCTGCTCTACTTTCTGAGTCTTTTATATCTCATTCTGCCTCTGGGAATGGCATTTTCTCTCTTTCCCTTTCGATATTGTTGAAGCTTTGTGTCTAACTGTTCTAAAAACTTAATATCTTCACACTGGCTTCTTTGGTTTTGAATGCCATTATTGGGAGGATGAAGGAGATAAATATAGAATCTCTATTTCCTTTTCATGTGGCAGTCTTGAGAGCCTCAACCTTGTGGCAGTTGCCAGCAGTAGGCTTTTTGTAAAGCATTCTCTGTGCTTTTATCAGACCCAGACCACGATGGCACGTGAGTGAAGCAGCCACTGGCCGAGCTCCTGTGCAATCTTTCTATAATCTTCCCTGCACTCTCCTCTTCCTGGGCATACCATTACCCTATCTGAATGGAATATTGGGTAAGGGAGAGAGTGGAAGAGAAATCTAAACTGTGAAATAAGAAGAGAAAGGCTAGAGAAGAAGTGGGAGGAAAAAAGGTGGAAGGAGAGATAATGGAGCAAGAAATTAACATTTATTTAGGATTCATTATACGTCTGGCACTGTGTTAGATGCTTTAGACACATGACCTCATTTCATTCTCTGTGAGTGTGTATGTGTGTGTTAGGGAAGGGCTGCATTGTAGTGTGAGGACTCCCTTAACTAGTACTTACTGAGCTTTCTTTGGAAAGTAAATAGATATTTCGGAGGTGGGGAAAAGTGCACTCACAAATAGATATTTTGTAATATTGTTTCCCAGTTGTTGGCAGGGACATTTAATAAAACTCTTGGATCCCAAAGTATTTATTTTCAGCTAATAATCATAGTAATAATAGATAATTGCTCACACTTAAGATTTAACCACAAGCAAAAGAGAGACTGAGAATTATCCACACCCATTAATTCACTGACAGTCTTTGGAAGAATTCAGAGTGCCTACAATGTGCAAAGAAGCATGCTAGGTAGTGCTGTGGGTACACACAGTTACAACACCCATAAGTGCCAGAATCCACTTTACCAGTCCTAAATTCTATAGTTCTGAAAATAAAGTTAACTATGTGATCTCGGAAGTGCAGTATTGAAGAAATGAAATTCGATCAAGGTATCAATGGTAGAATACAGACAAGCAGAGAAGAGAGAATAATGGTATTCTAGGTAGATAGAGAAAAAACCCAGTAGCAAAATCAGTGGAGAATGCTTTGGAAAGGCTAGTCAGGAATCACTAGAGAAGGATGGCCATGTGTTATAATCTATGTTTGAAAATGTACCACGTCCCAGATGCAGCAATGCCCACTATTATTCTCTAAAGGTGATTTTATGATAGTGAGCCCAGTATATGTAACTTCTTATTTGCTATTTATAGAAAACTTACCACTCTGAAGCAAAAACTAGTAAGTCATGAGTCAAGCTGTGAGATTCCTGTGAGGAAGATTGAGTGCTTCATTATCAATTATAAACTGAAGAATATGACTATTGAAAGCCCATGGTTGGGGTGTTAATTTTGCTATTGTCTGATGGCTCCACAATGAAATTAAATGAAAAATCCAAGTACATCCCCCGTGAATGTTTCTGTATCTCTCTTTCTCTCCATCTCAATTTCCTATAACCCAACATTCATCCTTAAAAGAGCAAAGGAAATCTATGCCTATGGCTGAAAGGCATTCTTATGCTACTCATTAATATTCCTTTGGGAGAAATATTCAGAGAAGTTTCTAAAATATAGTTGTGCTCCAAGGGAACTCAATTATGTTTTTGAGAATTTCTTATGGAGATTATGTTCTATATCAAACATAGCATTCAGCACTTGATCAGAACTAAGAGTGATATCTTGCCTCACAAACACAAAGCCAAGATACAATGACAGCTATGAGTATGCTGCTTGGTGTTCCCTGGCAAAGAGAGGTTTGTGTGCAGCTTGGATCCAAGCCAGTAAGAAACGGCAAGTAGGCATGGCAGGGAGAGGAAAGAGCACTGGATTTCGTATCAGAAGACATGAGCTCCAGTTCCAACTGCCATTGTCCTGTGGCACTTACCACTTCTCTGAACTGCCTTTTTCTACTCTGTACAATAAGAGAATGTTTCTTTCCTCGTAGCACAGTTTTAAGCTTGTAAGTCACATGTGTGAAGATGCTATGGAAACTATCAAGTGCTAGACAATTGAAGTTTAATGTTATTGTGATTAAAAGGGTCTCAAGCGAACTGTACTCAAATTAGCACTTAAGGCAACCCTGGCAACCCTAGACTTTCTGGCATCTTTAGCCTCTGTCTGATGGACAAACTGCTGAGGGCTGAGGATCTAAAACAGCAGGGTTGAAAACTGTTAATGGATTTCTCTACTTTGTAGAGTTTACAACCATACTTGTTAGATGACACAGCGTATCAATAACTACATTATATCATTATTAATTGATTTGTGAAACATATAGTAGTTACTAGTATGAATTATTTTCAGTCTGAGAGATAATGTGCTCATACCCACATTGTTTAGACCCTGGGACTACTCAAAGAGAAAGAGTCATACAAGCGTATGTGAGTTGTCACCAGCTCTTTATGCTTTTGAGCGTCATGAAAAAAGTGATGATTTCAAAAGGCAGAAACGTGTAAGACTATACATTTATCAGTCACTTGAAAGCTGGTTTTGCAGCCATTGAATTAACTACCATGTATTATTGAGTTAAATATGTTAATGGATGTGGACCATATCTAAATGGAAGTAGGAAAATGAATAGCAGGAAAGATTATTTAACAAAACAATAAAATATTATTTGGCTGTGGGCTTTTGTTGTTGTTGATGTTATATGAGAGTACAATGACAAACACATACAATAGACCTTGAACAGCTTTCCGAAGAATCCACAGCTCCTTTTGGATCTGGATACTGCATGTTGTGTTAATTAACTCTGAGCAATTGGTGAAAATTTTAAATAAAATACGGCTATTTCAATAAGAAATGATTGTGCAGCAGCCCTCTATAACAAAGGCTAATAGAACCTTCTCCTGAAGTTGGAAGCACATTGTGAAAGTTTTCTATATATAGATATTTTATTATGCATTAAATTATATAGCATTTATACCATGCTTTATAATTAAGTGTAAATCAAATGCTAAAGAAGGATATGTACCATTCTAACAAGATCCAATTAATCTTAAATTTGCTGATTGTAGTCTCAATTACTAAGAACATATTCCCAATGCATTAAATATGATAGATCAAAAATCGTTTATTAAGTTTCATGCACATCTATCTAAATGGAGGCTAATGCACTTGGAGTCAGTGTCGAATTTCTTACTCTTTCTCAGCCTTTCTCAGGTGATACATCTCATTGTGTGCCATCTGAATGTACTTTAGTTTTTCTTATTTCTCACTGCAGCCTGAATACTCTCAACATAGCCCAAATACTCTCCCAAAGTATTGGTACAGCAGCAGCCTGTAACCAGTTTATGTCTCAGGATGATCGGTCAGAGAGAACAGAGAAAAAGAACCCCAGAACTTGTATTTGACCATGACCCTGCTTGCTCAGGAAGCACCATGAAGTACGTCTTTACTTTAGGACTATTATTTGTTTCTATATTTGCTAACATTGGTGTTTAGAGGTGTCTGCATTTTTAGGAGGTATTTTATTCTTTTTCTCATTGAGGCACATAATTAGTTGCCAAATTAACACATGAAAAGTGCAGAATTGCAGGAACACGGATGCCTTTCACTGCTCATTTTTTCCACTCTCCTCCACCACAGCCAGAGAGATGGAAAACTGGACCAGAGCTTTGCAGTTTCCCAGAGTCATTAATTGGGAGCTCTCTGGTTGAACTAGAATCTCTACATTCTCACGAAACTAACTCCTTGTTTCGCCTATGCTGTAGTTGGAGAAGGTCCAGACAGTTCTATAAAGAGTCGTTTCTGACTTTCAAGAAGTAGAAACTGACTCGACAGAGGAGTCTTGCACTGGATAAGGGTTGGCCCTAAAAACGTTTAAGTCCCCTGCCATCTTTGATCCTATACGTTCTTGTCTAGTTAAGATTACTCTGCTGTCTTAGCCTAGGTTCCCCTCAGGAAGCACTGACTAAGGCAAGAGTTTATCTAGGCAAGTATTTTATTTTGAGAGTAGTGCTAGGGAATGGAGTGGTGGTGAGAGTGGAAAAGGAGAATGAAACAGAGAAAGAGAGAAAGGTCATCCAATAGTGCATTTGTGAGTTGGCCATGTTATGGGCTTGGTCTGGTTAGAACCCTGTAAGGAGCTGTGCAGAATGTGTCTTAGTATTATCTGTTCAAAGGATGCTGCTGCAATGCAGGAGTGTTCAGCACATGCTCCTAGCCGTCCATGGAGCCCTTTATTCACAAAATACCATGAATAGCCTGAGAGAAACTGATAACCTTCAAGATTCAGTCTTAGAGCAGTACTCCCTATTTCCTACATGTAAAGTGAAAATGAAGAGCTTTCTTCAGCAGTTTGCTATACATTTGTCAGATAATATATATCTATTGTTATTGATGTTGCTATTATTATCAGAATTAATTTAATTCTGGAATATATCTTAGATTTCTAATTCCATCCTTTCATTTTTCAAATGAGAAAACAAGGGTCTAGAAAGGTAAGAAGAATATCTAAAATCGCACAGCAATTCAGAGGAAGAATCTATTTTTATACTAAGAAACTGCTTGACTCCCTGTTTAAGCCTCATTCACCACATCTCACTGCCTTCAAAAATGCAAAAAAGCATCTGAACACAGGTTCTATGCCAGCCGCACTAGAATCCTGAATTCCAGGACCCTTAGAGATGAGGTAGTCAGTCATTATAGACAAATGATAGTGTTTGCAAGGAGTTTTATTTTGGTAAGCATTGCTACTCACCAGCATCTATTGTCTTCAATTTCAGATACAGGGAAGACTCCAATTCTTTGCATGGCCATGTGACCAGTTCTAGCCAATAAAATTGAGAATAGAAGCGATATCTATAACTTCTGGGTCAAAACATTTGCCTGTAGTTGAATCTCTAGCCTTCTCTTTCCCTAAAATATTGTTGGGGAAGGTCATGTGCTTGAAATAATGACATCTTTAGATAGTGAAGCCTCCATCAGCTGGATTTCTTGAGACACCAGTATGAACAGAGTCCCCTTTCCAACCTATATTGAGCATGTAATATTAGCAATATACAAAATTTTGGAGTTGTCATTAGCATAGCATAACTTAGCCCATCCTAACTAATACATTTTGGGAGCATAGCATTTATTCTATACTTCTTGAAGCACCCTCATCTTTTATTGATTGTTGATCCTGTTCATATCAAATCTGGGGTTTTATTAATGTGATAGTAGATAAATATTTGTTAAATTTCCTAGCAACTGACTTTTATTAACAATAGTTTTTGATTAACAATGATTTTTGTTAACAATGATTTGTCTCTCTGTGGTAGCCATGAGAATATACCTCACAGACTTCCAACTACAGGGAGTGTAATTAACCAAGAGCCCAAACTTCTGTGTTCTGTATCCATCACTATGTTTGTTCAGAGAACACGCTTCCCATGGATGTCTCCCAACCTCTGACTAACTATGGTAAGGATATTGCAGCAGGCGTGTTCTTGGGAGACGTGGGACTCCTCTGACAGCTGACTTTGGATGAAGGACTTCCTGATGACCTTGCAAAACCTTCCTTAAACTGTATGTTATTCTAAGATGCTTGTACCCCACCTTCCCTGCCTCTCTCTTTCATTCAAGATCAGACCTACATCACAGTCTGACAGCTCACCCAGCTTACCCGCTCCCCCTTATTTTCTCTCACACAGGGATTTTCCCCAATAATGACATTGCACATTTAATTCTATCTTGGTATTTGCTTCTTGAAGAATCCAGACTTACACACTTTTCATGTCAATAACTAAGATTTCCCCAAAATATCAATTCTTTCTGGGCTTGTTTATCCAGTGATCGGATTCACTGTCTTAGAATTATTAATTTCCATGAATTTATAGCCAGAAAGTTTAGAGCTAGAAAGATGATTGGAGAACTGGTCCAGAGTTTCTCAAAATGTAGACCAATTGCATCAGAATCAGCTGTGGGGCTTATTTAAATGTGTACCAGACCTGTTGAAACTGAATCTCTGAGGATGGGACTTAAAAACCCAAATTTGTAAACTAGCTTCCCAGGTAATTCTCATTGCATATTATGAAGAGTCACTGATTGATTTCACGTAAAACTGAAATCCAGGAAAAGAAAGAAAGAAATCCAAATTTCTCAACCAATTAAAGTCCGAGTTCAGCCTAAAACATAGATCTTCATGTTCCAAAATCAGCACATTAACTATTTGCATGGTATACCGTACTTTACCAACCACATCCCAAACCTGCAGAATTGCCACCCTCAGATCTTTTGAGGAATTGAGTAATCAGAACTTATAGGAAAAGATCTTTGACCCTTTGGTACACATGACACCCTGCCATTGTCTTTAAAAGTTTGACAAATATCTCGTCATTTTCAAAAACATGGCCAAGTTGATAGCCAACAATTGTGAGCAATAAACTGGAGAGATAATCATAGTCACTTTTCCTGGAGCCTTAAATTTCAAAACTTCACAGCTAATGATATGGATTGAAGAAGAATTTGAAAATTATATTTGTGGGAGTATTTTGGAATAGACCTTTGAATGATTGGTTGATTTGATGTTTATTTTAAACATCTGAAATAATGAGGTCATGAAATTGGTCTAGCTATTGTGACCAGTTTAATAACTAAATTAGATTTGGTATGCACTGTTAATCAATCCAATAAAACAAATCGACAATTTGGTTGATTTATCTGTCAGTTACATTTACAAGCCCTGTAAAAAATGGCATATAAATTGAAAAGAATCTTGGTAATCGAAGAAATAGCTTATTAAAATAAAAGAAAGAAACAAACAGAAAAAGGGAAGAACAAACAGGAACCAAGCAGTAGTGTATCAGAAACATGTATAAATGAGGGTTAAGAACCAAATTACAGAATTTGGATGGACATATACATAGCAAAAAACACATGGGAAGTCAAAATCTGTGACCAACTAGAAATAAATATAATCAATAAACATAGAGGTCAAGCATGATTAGTAAACCGCAATTAAGATAGCGTTAATATTTTATCATCAATATTAGGTCAGCTTTATTAATATTTTGCTCAATTGATCTCCAAATTTACAGGAGGATAGTGAAAGCTTTCATTGTTACCATTGGGGGAGGGAAGTGGGATCGACAACAAAAATGTACATCTATTGGTCTTATTTATACTAAAAAAGTAAAAAACAAATCTGCTTTTACAATGAAGAAAATTCTAATTGTTGGAATAGAAGGACTTAAAGATAAAAGGACTTAAATTAGAGAAAGTGAATTAGTTTATGGGATTGGGAAGTTTAACACCGGGAAGAGTTTCTGGATAAGGAAAGAAATCACATCTGTTACATTCACCGCTGAGTACTCAACACATTGAACAGGGCTGGCACCTAGTAAGCATTCAAACAGTGATGAAATGAAAGGACAAATATGTTTTTATCGCTAGAAATCTAGGAGAGTTTAGGTGCTTACCATGACAAGAAGGAGAGGTTAAAATAAAAATCAATTCAAGTTCTTTTATATATATGAATCGGTGGTATAAATTTTGGTCTTCGTGTATGACTGATGGGTGTGTTCAATGTTATTGGTCTAAAACTTACCTTGCTGGGTTCCATTATTAAATTTGGATAAGAGGGAGCAGAGAAAGACAAGTGGGAAAATAATATAGAAAAATTTTATTCCTCGAGGACATTAACTACTACAGAAATTTATTGCAATAACAGCAGGAATACGGAGACCAGTCTGAAAAAACAAGCCAGTTTTTAAATGCTCCTTTATTAATAATTCTCATATACCATAGGGTTCTACCATGTTGATTAGCTGATAGTCAGGAGATAACTGCAGGAAAGATAAGTCCAGGGCACAGCTAAAGTTGATTTTATTTTTTCCACAACCATGTTGTAAATGTTAACTATAATCTGTAATACATATATTCATTATTACTAGTTTTTCTCTCCATACATATGTATGTATATATATACTCACCACAACTCTCCTTCTCCAATCTGACTAACACAACTGCCTGACGCTTACTGGGCATTTATAAATATTTGTGCTTGCTAAATTGAAAAATTAAGTAAAAATAGCCTTTTATATAGAATCAGAATCCTTTTCTTCTAAGTTTATCCAGGTTGTAAAAATAATTCATTGAAGAATGTATTCGTGGGGTGCTTGTAATCAATCTCTATTTGATTATCTGATATTCTCAGGAAGATTAAAATGGACAACTACTATAGCCTAGTTCTGGGAACTGAGAGTAAAGTCAGGCCAAGCCATCCAGAGAAGGGAGAATTTCCTCTGATCTGGAAAATTGATGCTACACAGCTCTGGGCAAGAGAACGCCTTTCTCCACTTAATGTTTTCATAGAAGCCCAATTTCATAACCCTTGACTTGACCTTGGCCCAGGTTCTTAGTGTTTAGTATGCGTCAGTCTGGGACTCACTCCTCACACTAACATAGCATGTTGGGAACTCCTGAGAAGCATCGAGATTGAGTTCCAATTAAGAACCCTGTCTGTCGAAATATATTGTGACTACTGCTTAGAACACTGAAATCAGTAAGAAACAATTTGCTAAACCAGTTTCTTTTTCACATACCACTACTTTGTATTTAAACAATTTGAGAAGAGGGAGATATTTTGCCCAAAATATGCTATATTATAATAATTCTATTATTTATGCCATGTATATAATTATATTTAAATTGATATCTTCTTTATAATCAAAAAGTTTGACCAACAACTAGGAATAGAAAAACACAATTCTGCTTTCAATCATGGCAGAAGAGTTGAATAATACACTAATATTTTGCTGATGTAATTTCTAATTTTTTTCTGTTTCTTTAACAAAACAAGGTCAAAATTGCAATACATTCCAATAAAGAAACACTCTGAGATAATATCTGATAATTCCTTAAGAATTTTCTACCAAATAGATATCTTTTACTGAAACATTAAACATCTTCTACTGAAATATTAAAAACAAAATTGAAGTCAAATCACATCTTAATTTTTTTTACATATATCTCAAAGGTTTACCTTTTTCCCATTTCACCCTATTTTGCCTCAGTAGTATCTTCTGCTTCCAATACAGGGCTTTTTTTTTTTTTTTTTAACTTTCCTGGCTATTTGTTCTTCAAGGTAAATATTTTCCCCACACGTTGCAACTACTGATCCTCTAAAAGATAATCAATTCCAATTTCTTGACATTCCAATTTTATTCTGTCTGAAAGCATTCTATTTTCAATTCCTACTCAGCCATATTTCTATATTGTACTAGTTACTTAACAGCAGCTGATGGAAATTGCAGTGACAGCTGAGTCTGAACAGTGGATGAAAAAATACTGAGTGCGCTGAAGCCTGCTCTTTCTAATCTAAAGTCTGTGATTAGGGCTTTATTTTTGTGGTTTATGAGTATTAAATTCTATATTAATTTCATCTAAGAGTGGGCATAAGTGAGGGCACAATTATTATTGTGATTAATTCTTAAATAAAAGTGTCAGTAATTAGTTGCTTTTGCTGTATTAGTGCTGCCTGTAAATATATTGTTCAGATGAATATTACTCCTATAGAAGTGAATGTTTCCATGGATTATAAATAGCCAGTTAGAAGGAGTATTTCAGTTATAATATGTTACCCTTGAACAAATATGAAATAAAGAGAGGTTAAAAATGCTTACATATAAATTCGAACGGCAAATATTGGGACACGTTTTTCTCCTTAGGCAGCATCTCTTCGACATCTGAGAAGCTCTTTTAGCTGATTCTCTTTCTCTCTCTTTTTTCAGAATAGAGCAAATGGCTTTTAAAATAGAGAAAAAAGTTTTGAAATGCATTATGCATTTTATTTACTTAGAAGTTGATTTTAAATTTATTAGAACTACTATTAGGAACGTAGCAAAATTATGTCACTCTGTTCATTCTCTCCTGGATAAAATACGAATTTATTTAGAAAGTGAAATTAAGCAAAGAGAAAAATAATATTTTAACTTTTTAAGAGAATGCTTAGAATGAAAATATAAAAATTATAACAATTTTCTTTATTTCAATTATTATGTCATAAATTTGTAAATGCATTCTTTGGAGAAGAAGCTTTCAGAAGACAAATGTACCTATAGTTATATGAAATTTTACATATTTGACCAAATATTTAACTTAGTTTAATATTTAATCAAGATCTTTTTTCTATTATAGCAAATTAAAAAATCATATAATTTAAAAAATTTTAGCTTAATATTCTCAGCAACCTCATAGCTCAATATTCTTGTAAGAATTTTCATTTAAAAGCTAGAAATAAAATAAGTGATTTTAGATACATATGTCATTCTGACACCATAAGATAAACAGAACTTTATTTTTACAAGATTTATTTAACAATTCCATAACTAATAGAAGTATTTTATTACATTGGCACTGACATAGTCAACAATAGACTTCATGGCAAAGATATGTGTGTGTTTAGAAATAAGCTGTAATTTTGAAATTCACAATTAATACAGCTGTACATTTATTTTAATCCATATAAGTCCTATAATACATAAAAATTAAAAAGGAGTTTTAACCTTTTAAAAAAATCTCCTCCATTTCATTTGAGAAGAGATTGTTCCGTACTGAAAAACTCATTTTTAATGCAAGTAACACTTCTTATGAGCTTGCCTATGCTGCAACCATATCTGATCATTTTCTCTCAGAGTAGGTTCTTTTCTAAAGGAGTCTTTGCAAGCTAAGTGTGGATACAAATTCGTGACAAAGATTTCAAGGTTAAAAAGAGTGTACATATTAGTGTGAAGCAAAATTTTCAACTCCTTTCTCAAACATAACTCACGTTTTTATTCCCAAACTTAAAACGTGAGAGAAGTTTAGGTTAATCGTCAAAACAAGGAAAATATTTTTTTCTCGGTCCTTAATTTTAAAAAAAATAAACAATCTGTGTTTATCTTTATCTTAACTACTTTTTTCCTCTACTAGATCTTAGTTATCTGGAGAAATTAGGAAAAGTCTTCTTTACGCATTTATTCAACACAAAGGTTCTTCACACCTATTTGCAATTTCATATTTCCATATAAAATTCCCGAAAGAAAGGGTGCAGAAATGTAACTACAGAAATTATCTAACAAACTGAAAACTTCAAAACATCGACTTTTCCCTACCCTTCAGAATAGAAGGAAATTATCTGAAGAGTGCTCAAAATCAAAATCAGGTGGCCCCTTCAAAATTACAATATGATGAGAGCTTTTAAATTTCACAGATTAAATGTTTCTAAGAGCTTAATGCTTTCACTACTTAGTGCGACTCAGTGCCATCTGGCTTTTGTAACTGGTGTCCTGCCTCTTTTGGGCAGCAGAGGGCGCTCTGACATTGTTGACGCCGTACACCTCCGGGTGCACTGCGCTTAGCATCTTGTTCACAGGAAGGAAACATACTATTTCCCTGGAGGATTGTCGTGGAGTATCTCAAAGGGTCAAGCTGTTCCTAAGTTATTCCGAGAAGCTTTAATTTCAGACCACTAAATGAAAGTTGTGATTGTCAAGGGCCCCCACAGTATTCCGCGCTGAAGTTCTCCAACTGTGAAGCTTGAGTTGTTTTATTGCAAAAATGCTGAGCATAGAATTTCATAGCAGGGAGATTGGCAATGGACATTAAACAGGAAAATTATTTTTAAAAGAAATAGAAAATAAATAGTCTCAAAAATTTAGAAATATTAAGGATCAATAACCACTCTGGATTTAATCACTGGCAACCAGGTTACATTGTGTGTTCCCTTAGCTAAGTAGCATTTTACCTTCTCTCTTTCATACCATGTATTTCAGTTCTATTTATAAAGTAATTTTAAAACTGGTTAAGCTTTCACGAGGACCAGTTTAGATCATCCTAAACAGGAAGGATTAGGGTGAGATGGATTAGGTGTGTTTTCTATTATGTAATAGGAAATGTAACACAACTCAGGCAGGAATATTTTGCAGCCTTGGACCCTTGCTGCTTCATGAAATATCCAAAGCAATGTGAACGCAGGAGATCAGCAGTTGCATGAATACTGGAAGGAAATCAAGGTTTCCGTGATAATGCGTAATGCTTCAAACCCATTTCAACTTCTGATGACTGCTTTTAATTGGTACAAGAGAAACATTCCCCAGGGTTTTCCTTTTATCATTCGAGTAGACTCCTTCTTCCTGGGTGTTTGACTTGCTCCCTCCCAAATTGTATAAAATGAAATATAAACCTAAGTCATCAATGAACATGAAAGACCTAACTTGCAAAGTTCTAAAATCAGAGCACAAATAATATCCATGGGGGGGGGGGGGCGAGGATATCTCCTGCCTAGGATATTACAGCTTCACTGCTTTATTTTCTGAATTATTTGATGTATCTCCATCATTCATGTATAAAAGAACCAATCTGATGAAATGTATAATTCATTTATGGCTCATTTCTACATCTGGAGCAACATCGGTGTTGCAATTCCTTAACCTGGGTTGTTTTATTTATTCCTAACTGTAACATTGTTTACGTTTGTGAATTTATAAACAAATGCAAGCCAATGCATAGCAATTTCTTTTGAGAGCCCAGGTTGGCTACAAATTGGTTTGCTTTCCTGGTTTTTTTCTCTCTCTCTCTTGCCTCTTTGATTCATTATTTAGTTAGGGCATTTACATTTGTATTATTTATATTTAATGCTGTCAATATCTAGATTAGGATGATGAAATGTGCTGAGAGATGGAAAGGTTTATTGAATATATTAATACTGACCCTCGACACCTAAAGCAAATCTTTATTGCCTAGGAGTTAGTAAACCACCCTGCCTTTTTCCATCTGCCAGAGCTATGAGGAGGATGCTGCTGTGGTCGGTTTTCCCGCAGTGCGGGTTTCAGGCCTCCTGGCCCTGCAGTGCCTCCCGCCGGCCGGAAAGCGCGGAGCAAGCAAGCTCGGCGCACCAAAGCGGTCTGCAGAGCTAGGCGCTCTGGACCGGCCTAGAAAGGCTGTCTCACTGCGAGCTTGGCCTGGGGCAGTAGATTGGATGGGCTACTGCTTGATCTCACCTAGTCAGTCCCCATCTCATTCCTTCGTGTTGAGTCTCGAGGCCCACACCTGAGTCCGTCGCTAGCACCTTTGGTGACCACACCAACACCGCTAAAGCGCGCAGCTGAGGACCTTATGTTTGTTTGTTTTAAGGAAAATGATGTAAGAAAGAAAAAAAGGCCTTCATTCTCCTTCTTGCAAGCCCTGCTCATTGCTTAGAGTCGGGTTTCAGTTTAAATAAACCGAAATTGTTTCCCGATATGCATACAATAACTGTATGTGTGTAACTGCGTGAAAACCGAGTACACGCCAAGGGTGGCAACAGCTAGAGTGGACTATTTCGGTAAAATATTTGGTTTCGCTGTATGCGGCATTTTCCTGCTTTTAATTTTTCTTTCGCAAATTACCTAACATCCTGCTATTCTTTCGGGTGGGGGCGGGACGGTCCTATTTCTTTCTGGTTTAATTATGGAGAGAGGAGGGCCGTGGTCAGCACCGCGGACAGCGCCAGGCGCAGAGGGCGCGGCCACTTCAGTGAATCCTCTCTGAGCTCCTCTCCTTTGTTCCCAGCCCTTGCAGGCCAAGGCAGAACAAAGACATCCATCAAGGCTCGCTTTCTCAGCCTGGGTTTGTCTTTGGCTCCAAGGCCGTGGTGCGGAACTACTACCTCAACAAAGTCCACCTCACTTGCTTCCAAATAAAATAATTTACCGAATCCTTCTATAGTTTCTGGCCTGGCCTTTTTCCGTGTCCTACTACTTTGACTGATTTGGCCATTGCCACTGTGCCCGAAACAAGGAAATTATCTTGGCTTTTTTAAGCCAGGCAAGGCCAACTCTAGACTGGGAGAGAAAGAGAAGTGTGTGTGTGTGTGTGTGTGTGTGTGTGTGTGTGTTGGGGGGGGGGGGGTTGGTTCGGAGCTTCCCGAAGGAGTTGAGCCATTTGAGGTTTCTTGCGAAATGCGGTGAAGGCGCCATTTAATGTTCTTCTCCTCTCTCTCTTCTGTTTTGTTTCTGCAGCTGGGCCAGGATTGCAAACAATCACACTACCTACTCTTGAAAGAACCACTGCTTTCTAAATGCTTCAACTCTCCAGAATATTTGCACAAATGGGAACCACTGCTCTCCTGACAGCTGTCACTGAAGCACCCCTAAAATTCCCCTCGGGGATTTGCCTGCGGATTTGTGAGGCACTTACTGAAAACCATGACTCTTTTGCGTTCGGAAAACTAGGTTGGTTCTGGAATCAACTTCAGGGTCTTTATGCGGCAAAGAACGGGTGCGTTCTATCACCCCTCAAATCCCGTTGCAACGGCCTTTTCCCCTTTCTTATTCTGAGGCGCTCTGGTGTCCTTCAGACGCAGCCGTAGGCTCCGCTCTTGGCATTCACCGCGTGCCTTAATTGTATGACATTAAATCAAGGTCCGCTGTGAACACGGAGGGCAGAGTCTGTTCTTGATCCGGAAAGTAACTGACCCATTGCGAATATCACACTTCTCCTCCTGCCCTTCCCCCTCCCCTGAGCTCTGAGTCCCTACGACTCCCCCAGAGTCGTAACTCATAAGCCCGGCTCTGTCTCAGCTGGCCTTCTACCACAGCTGCCAGAGCCGCTGCTAATTAGTCTGTTTGGTGGAAGTGTAGACGACGCATGTGTCTGCGTATACATATGCATATATCTGCATGCCATTTACAGCACACCTAAAAAACATACATACGCCTATAAATCTCGTTTTCAAATGACGGCGTGGATCGAAGTTAATTACCCCTCTGGTACAGATCTAATTTCGTAATCATGTTATTTTACTGAAAGCAATTAACCGAGTTGGTTGGTTCGCCCTGCATCTCTTCTAAGTCACTTGTAAGGAATGGCAGCTTTTAAGGACGGCACCATTGCCTGTTGTGCTGCAGAAAGCTCTGCCAATCACTTCCTGCTGTCGGGGGGATGAGATCTAGCACATAAAAGAGAAAGGAATCATGCGTGTGTGTATGTAAGATAAACACGCAGATATGTCTAGGCTCTGTGTCCTCTGATACCGTTACCGCGGTTTGGGTTGGGAGTTTTGGGGAAGAGATGAGGGTACAAGGGCGGGCTAGGTCATCTTTCTTTGTAACGCAGAAAAATTAACTCAACCGCACCTGCCTAGTCCCGAGAGAACCGGGCGGCCCATCTGGTCTAACTACAGCTTTGCTGCAGAGAGAAAAGGCAGCTCGCTAAGGCTTCCCCACTGCTGGCCAGCGCGGCCCTCGGGTCCGGGCCCGGCTGGGGGTGACGGTTCAGAGCAGCGCAGAGGACGCGCACTCCTCAAACTGCGGCAAGAGGCAAGAGGCTGGAGGAAGCTGGGCCGGGCGGAGGGAGGGCGAGCAGGAGAGAGAGGAAGGGGTGAGGGGAGTTGACCTCTACGGGCGGAGCCCTCTGCGCAGCGGGCAGGAGGCGGCAGGAGCAGCGGCTCTTTTCGCGGCGTCCCCTACGGCGCGGTCGGCCCGAGGGAAAGGCCCGCTGGGCTCCAGCGTCCGAGGAAGCGAGGATCCTCCGCCACTGCGGTCCCCGGGCGGCGCAGAGCCTGGCTGCGGCTGGAGAGAGCGCCCAGAGCCGGTCTAGCTCAGAGACTCCAGAACGCGCCTCTGAAAAAGAGAATCACAGTGCAGAATTAGAGAGGGAGGCAGGAGGGAGGAGGGGGAGGCTGAGGAGAAGGGACAGGAGGCGGGAGAGAGCAGGCGAGGGAAATAAGGTGATGGGAGGACCGGACCCTAGCCGGCGGGCCACGACCTCAGTCCCCAGACTTTAGCCGGGCTCGGAGGGGCCCGTGGCTCGCAGCCTGGGGGGCGGCGCGGTGGCGGTGCGCTTAGGTACCGGCTGCGGAAGCCGCGAGGTGGGGGCCAGACGCTGCGGCACCGCCGCGGCCAGAGAAAAGATTTCCGGAGCTGGAACCGTCAAAACGCGCCCGCAGATGGTCCTTTGGTGCAGTTCAGCAGCTCCCGCATCCTGTGCCCCCTTTTCCCTGCTTCACCCCTTCCCCCAGACCGCACTCTCTAATCCCCACCCCTTCTTGGTTTAGGACCCTGCAAACTGCAAGACCAGCGAGTCCCAGCAAGAAAATCGAAACGATCGATGAGAGAAATAATTACATATACACATAGCCCTAGAAATCCGAAGCAGAAAGACCTACTAGCCCTGCTCAAACCTGCAGAGGACCAAAGCGTTTTCAATCGCTGCTCAGCGCGTTCGCGGAGGAAAGAGGAGGCTGAGAGGCTTCCGTGGTATAAGGTGCTTTAGGATGGGAGGTGGGGGTGGGGAGGGGGTGGGTCGGAGCAGTCCGGTCTTTCCCCCTCGCTTGCTGATCCAGAATTAGGGATTAATGGCTCGCTCCAGCCAAACAAATAAGGCATCTGCCTTCAGCACAAGAGGATTACACGGGCTGCTGACGTCACCAGTCAGACAGATGTTGGCTCCCAAAGTCCTGAGCAGCTCGCTGTGTCCTTGAAACCAAAGAGCTGCAGAAGGCGCTCAGCCCCCAAGAGCTGCGCCTGGGTACAGCAAAGGGCAAGTGCCTTGCCCTTGCCTACAACCCCCTGACGCCAACACAGTGGCCCAGAGACAGCTCCTTAGGACGTCGCACCCCCAGTATCTCCAGCCCTTCCCTCACAGTCCCACCGTCAATGCTCAGGCTTGCTCAAGGCAAGTCAAAGTCACCATTCTCTGTTGCTTCTACCTAAAATGGAGACAGGAGCCGACACCCTCTGGAAATTTCTTCTAGATCTCTAACTCTAAGCTTTTGAACTCTTGTTCGCTCACAAATGATTGGCCAAGTAACAGCAAAATAAGCACCTTAGGCCGGACAGAGCCCACGCTCCAGATGAAGGTTGGCCTCTTAATTATGTGCGCAAGCAGCAGAAGCAGGGTTTATCTCCATCTCCTCCTCTCACCCTGCCGCCATCCTTTCGGCAGGCCGGTCAAGGTTTAGGTTTATGCTTAATCTTATCATGAATGCCATTCCGGAGGAATGTGTCTTTCTAAACAATGACCCTCTGCCAACCTCACCCTGTGTCCCAATCAGAGCCCTGGGCCACTACTCTGTGAGCCACCGGGACCTCACCATGGTCCTGATCATTGCATTTTCTTTGCAAGTACTTTGAAGACATTGTCAAAAAAAAAAAAAAAAAAGTGTGTGTGTGTGTCCAAAACATATCTAGCATCTAATTTTAAGAATCTGTATGTTTAGGCAACTACAGTTTCATTCTATAGCCAAATCCGATGAATAAATATCAAGAATTAATTAGTGTATAAACCCTGAACTCTCTCTAATTTGACGTCATTTTAAAATTAAATTTGAAATATAAACGATTTTAGTTTCTTGAACCTGCATATTACTTTTCCTTTATATGATTTATCAGGCCTTTACAAGTCACACTGAAGTCAGGTTATGAAATAAGCCAAAATATACATGAGATTGGAAATTTAAATAAGCAATTTTGAATGTGTTACGTAATCCACAAATGAAACGGTTTTAAAGGAAGTTCTATTCTGTAAAGTAATAAAGGCAATTCAAACAATGTATGAAACAAAATAAATTGATCTCCGACACAGAGCCACACTGAACCAATCCTGAGCCCCAAATCAAATCCGTATATATGAAAAAATCTGTGACTTCCTTGGAAAAAAAGTGTTTGCCCACAACATTGCACTGTTGGTTATAGACTACAATGCCTAAACAGGAGTAGAAGGAGTAGCTGGATTATATCTCCATTCATATTATCCCTGTCTATCAAAGTGGCATTTAATTTTTCCAATTCTATGCATTTATAAATTAGCCACTGATAAAAATCAATTTAATTTGCTCTAGTGTCATTCAGCTAATGTCCCAGCCTAAAATAGTAAAATTTTTCTATTCTCACTCTGCTTCAAGGCCTTATAAGAAAAGATCCAAATCTTTAATGGATGGATTTAAATTTGTAATTTACCAGTAACAAAAGATAGACCTCACCTTATTTTAATTCGATGAAGAACATACACTGTTTAAGACAGGGTATACAAATTACCCGTTCTATGAAATTTGGTAGAATAAGTTTGAAATGCTACACTTTAAAGGAGTCTAATGCCTTATACAAATTATGAAGACTGTTTTTGCCTCCCAACAAGTTTTGAACATAAACTTCCATTCTGCTGTCAAAAAATTTTTCTAGAGTCCTTTTTGCTCAGTGATTCAATATTAGTTCGCTGTCCATGGTCTTGATCCACATGATGGCAGATGCTAGTGGTGCATTTTCAAAAATGTAAATCACAGTGCTCTTGTACGAATTTGATGCCCCAACATTTTCAGGCAATGTCAAAAGGGGAAACATCTATAGGCTTTAAGTTCTTTTTCCCATTCCAGTTTGTTCTCATTTTTCTATATTTGCCACCAAATTGAAAGTACAGGAAGGAAGTGGGGTAAGTTTGCACTTCATTACTTTTCAGCTGACAAAATCACAACCCCATTTAAGGGTCCAAAGAACTGTAGTAATTAGGAAATAGTGTTCTCAACTTGCATTTTTTTTTTTTTTTTGCTTTCAAAAGGTAGCATAGACATCTTTGTATAGGCATCCTTGTCTACTTTGACATATGGTTTAAGAAGTGCAGAAATTTTTACAAAAATGACAAATTAAGAAAAAAGTCAAACAACTTTCTCAACTCTCTGTAGATAGATATAGATAAAGATACATCACATACACACATACGCACATACATAAGCACTAAGAGCTTAAATGAAATCTCTTCCTTAACACCCTATAATTTTTTTCTAGTGAAGAAAAGAAGGCATATGCTCTAGTAGTTAAGGCTACTTAATAATTCCTTCTGTCCATAACAACGTTTCACCTTCGGTTTAAAAAAAGACTGACCTGGCATAGTAACATTTAACCTCTCCTGGGGTTTCCTCGAGGGGGTGGAAGAATAAAGAAAAAACTTCCCTCTTCCCTCCAAACGTTTAATCGTCTTTTATTTTTCCCTACAGATTATCAGGAAAAGTATGTTATTTATACATATGTATATAAACAGACACATTTTCCGAATCCCTGAGAGCCGCTGTGAATCTTTGTAAGGCACCGACCTGCACAAACTGGTCATATTCTTGCTTTGATACAAGTATCTCAATGGTAGGAAAACAAGCTCTTGCTCAAACTGAGGTCGGTACCCACGCCAGGCCACTGGGCCGAACTTCCGCGATTCCCACTTTTCCGGGCACGAGAAGGCTACTTTCCCAAGAAGTATTTAAAACTTGGGAAAATCCTTGTACCGGAAGAAAATGGCCTAAACACAATAGGACTCGCCATTTTCTCCTTGTGAAGCACAAAGCGCCTGGCGCTGCCCGGCACACAAAGAAAGCGTGGGCCCGCGGAATTCTTGCACATTTTCAAGAGGCCAAAAAATGCCTCCCCCAGAACCATAATTTCTCCCGCCTGGGACCTCTGAGACACACTCTCCCACCTTCACTCAGTCCTTGTCACAAGAAGATCCGCTATTTGAGATGTAGATAGGAGTCCCACCGAAGGCGCGATGCTAGCTAACCAGCTAACCCCGGCGAGACTAAGTCCCGCAAACCGAGGGGCCCTGCCCGCGGCGGCCCCGGACTCCATTCTAGGCCGTGGGTGCTCGCATCCCCTCCCTCTTCCTCAGATCTCTCCTTCCAATTCCATCCTGTCTCCCATGCACATCTGGTAGTCTGCGAGCTTGGGGATCTCCGAGACCTGATTTCCATCCAGTACCAGGAACCAACCTTGCAGCCCGGAGCCGGGCGGGAGGCTCTCAAGGATGCTCCCGACCCGGGAACTCCTCGACTCGGCGCCTCCCGCCGCCCCCCGCCCGCTGCTCCGAGTTGCCGCATCCAAGCCAGCCAGTGCCCCGTTCTGCACGCCCACCACGAGCGAAACGCTTCACCCGCTCACGTGCGGAAAGTGCAAGCTTCGAGGAAGTCCCTGTGGATGAAAACACCGAAACAACCGGCGCCCCGACTCACAAAGCGAGCACTCCCAACCCAGCCAGCGATGCAGAGCCCGGCTAACACAGGAAAAGATAGTACTTACAGCCGGTGCGCGTTTGGGTAATCCGCGTCTCAGCCCGTTGGGTTGGTTTGTTTGTTTAAAAATATATACACATCTCTATACATTTGATTTTGTACAGCTTCCACCGTTGAGAAGGAACGAAAACAAAAATCTTGTAGCCTAGCGGGGATGGGGGAGGGGGGTGGAGATTTTCATTGTCTACGCTTTGCACACGCAGCCCAAGGAAAGACGCTCATTGCCTTGTGGGGCTCCTTCTACTTTCTGCTTGAAATTCAGAAGCTTTCAACGCAGTGAAGCTGGGGTTTGGTCTCCCTCCCTGCTTCCCTCCCTCTGCGTTCTCTTCTCTCTCTCTCTCTCTCTCTCTGTCTCTCTCTCTCTCTCTGTCTCGCTCTCTCTCTCTCGCTCTCTCTCCGTCTTTTCCCTCCCCTCCCCTCCCTCTCTCATCTCTCCTCCAGCTCGAAGTCTCTCTCTCTCTCTCTCTCTCTCTCTCTCTCTCTCTCTTTCTCGCTCGCTTTTTTTTCAAAAGAGGGCAGGTCGCTTCCTGCATCCCAATGAGTTAAATCAGTCACTTACTTCTCATGCATCAGCAGCCTCTTTAACAACCCGAGGGCTGCAGGCACAAAAGAGCATTTAGCTGCCTCCAATTTGTGTAGAAGGCCTGTCCTTAATTTGTTTTTGGAGTATAATTAAATCATGTATTTCACGTAATATGAAAATACCAAGTTCTCAATTTTGCCGAATGAACTGCTAATGGTAACTCTTGAAAATATACCCCCCTTCTTGTTGGTGTCCTTAGAAAGGGCCCAGGACGCCCCAGAAATGGAGAGGCCAAGGGTTTGGGCCCAAATCTACTCGCCCCTCCCCCCTTTCACATGTCAAGGTCACAGTCATATGATCCCCTATTGCTTTAAAATGGAGCCTTTTTATCAACCCTTTTCCTTGGAAAGGAATTAAGTCTTTTTGTGGTATGGGAAGATCTGAAGGATTAAATAAATAAATAAATACATCCTTAATCTGAAATACACACGTAAGCAGACTCAACCGTGATCAGATGGAGGGGTGGGGGAGACTGACATACCATGTGAGAGCGTGTGGTTTTCCTCTCCCCCCTCCTCGCCTGGTGAATTCTGAGATCTCTCGGTTTTGCTCGGGTTTCTTCCG
This sequence comes from Equus quagga, assembly GCF_021613505.1. NCBI lineage: Eukaryota > Metazoa > Chordata > Mammalia > Perissodactyla > Equidae > Equus > Equus quagga. The sequence goes on along the minus strand of NC_060282.1, from coordinate 62,966,215 downwards.
GCGGCTGAGTGGGCCTTACCGGGCGACAGGGCCGGCGCCTTTTTTTTTCCCTCCCAGCTCTCAGAGAGTCTCTGAGGCGTCCGCATCTCGAAGACACCGCCCAATGGTCAGGGGGGTCGTTTTTCGGTTCCCCCTCCTCTAAAAGGGCTGGGGCACAAACAGCAACTCTGCCTTCCCGCAGTTTCTCTTTCAGGAAAAACTCCAGGCCTGGCCATTGTTCTTCCTCAATGAAGGGCGCTAGGGTGACAACAGAGAGACCTCCTCTTCTCCACACTCACCACCCACCTCTCCTCCCTCGCCCCACCCAAGGCCACTGCTGGAGAGAAATTTGGGAATATTTTCTTGCTCTTGAGACTCCTGTCTGGGAGATCATGGGATTCAATATCATTAGTATCTTGGTTATCTTCCTTGTATTTTCCTCAGCAATATTCCGCTAAGTCGTCAGCTACCCACCCCGCCGCCCCCATTTTCTGATTCTAACAGCGCTTGTTCAGAAAGATTGCACTCGGGGACTAGGACTGCAGATAGCCGCATTTGGTTCCATCGAAAGGGAATGAAACAATATAACTCTCCACCTCCCGCTTCGGAATAGTCGCTCTTATACCCTAAATCACCCTGGGGTTTTGAGTAAGGCCGTGTTTCACCTTGAACATTTATCAAACCGGACTCTGCCGCCTCTCCTGCCGCGGGAGGATGCATAGGCCGCTGGCACCCAGCTGACATTTGCTTGAAAAATACACAATACCTCCAACGGCGTCGTTTGCAAAAAGTGAAAACCAAAAATGAAAGAGATTTTTTTTTAAACAGAGAGTATATATACATATGTATACATATGTCTGTGTGTGTGTGTGTGTATATACATATATATATATATCCCCCAAATGCTGAGGTTAGGGGCTCTTGTTACTTAAGACAAACCAACGTTTCTGCGGTTGAGTCCAAACGAAGGCCTCACTGACACCGGTGTTTTATTAGCGGTGAGAGACCACGTTCTCTTTGGAGGCTCTAGAAGGAATGCGCATCGTCCCCTTGCCCTTTATCTTTCACCGGATGAGGCTCATTCTATCCGTTTCCAGATTATTGACCTGGGATGTGGGACTGTTAAAGACCGGCGACGTCTTGGCAAAGCCTGAGGGAGGCAGGGTCACGCGGTGCGCATCGCCTCCAGCCTCTGGGAAGGTGCGGCTCTGTGCTCTGGTTGCCAGGAGGGTCTGCTCTGTAGGGTAGCGACTTCAGACGACCTCGGGTGCGCCCTTAACTCAACAAATCCCCCACTCCGACCCCGGCTCTGGCGATGCCAGCCTTGCCACATCTTTCCGGGTCCTGGAATTTCAGCCTTGTTTCTGGGGAGGCCTTAGGAGGAAACCCAGGTGGCGGGTGCGTTTTCCTAGGAAAACACTAGAGAGATCAGAGGGGAATGCTGGAACATTCGCCCGGGCCTTTCACCCGCCACCCCAAACAGATGGCTGGGCCAGGACACCTGCAAGGCAGCCCGCAGCCGCCTCCTCCGCGCAGCTCTCCGGACGCGGACCACGGTGTCGGATCAAATAAGGTCACCTAACATCCTGGGCTCAGATGGCTCAGTCCTCCGCACAAAGAACGTTTCTCTGGACGCCTTTCAGCCCATTCGGAGAAGACAGCTTCCATCCCCGCCTCCCGCGCTAGGCCCAGGAACCTGAGAGGGCGACTCCTTTTCAGCCTCGGGTTTTTTCGGGTTTGCCGTGCTCGCAAACCTCCTCCTGCCCTGAGCACCTCGTCGCCCGGGCTTGGAGCTTATGAAAATGTAACCCAACTCATTGCCAGAAGTTGTTGCTAATTAGTGGATAATAAACTTCTGTAGCCAGGGCACAAAAGTCTTTTAAAAGTGCAAAGGTGTTCTTTGTTATGGCATCAGAAAAGGGATTAGCATATCAATTGGACTGGGGGGACCGGACAATGAGCCCTCCTCCCCCTTCGCTGCCCTCAGCTCGCCGCCCGCCACTGCCGCCGCCTCCTCCTCTCTCTGCCCTTCCTCCTCCTCCTCTTCCTCGCCCGGCTCCCAGAGCTGTCAAGGAGCGGCTGGGGAGCGCGGGGCGGCGGGCCGGGGCCGCGCGGGCAGGCGCAGTGCTAGCTTCCCGCCGCCCAGCAGGCCGCTCGGCCCGCGCCCTCACCTCGCCCCGCAGCCGGGCGCGCGCCGGGGGCAGGTGGAGGCGCGCGGCGGGGCGCGCGGGGCCCCAGCGCGGGCAGGTCCGCGCGGCCGGC